>NC_134214.1:18981617-19291242 GCF_965140235.1 Caretta caretta
CAGGAACTCCAAAGTTAATTACTGGTACCATAGTGAACTCTGTTGTTATTTAAATGGATTGTTCAATGTTATGATTAAAAATAATAGGAACCGCACTTCATAGATTGTGAAGCTCTTTGGAGCAGGGGCCATCCTTTTGTTCCTTGTTTTTACAATACCTAACACAGGCCCTGATTCATGACTGGGGTTTCTAGACACTAGCATAATATTATTAATATTATTTTTTATATGTAAGGACAAAGGAATTACAAAATGATTGTGATCCATCCTGAAGACATCAGTTCAATTTAGTTTAGCTATAATGCTCGGTCTGCGTCTGAGTCTAGTTTCCCACAGAACATCCAATAAATACGTTGGCATTTTCAGACATTGTAGTTACTTTCTCATTGGATGAGAGAGCTTCCTGGTTGCTCTCAGCTCATCAGAAGAATATAGATTGACTTTGGCACCTACCAGTGTCTTTGTTCTGTTACAATGTGTATCTATTATACACAAAATTTGAATTTCGTATGGTCATGATCATTCACTACTTACTTGTAATTGATGCTCTGTGTGCATATAATTTCAACAAGTCAAGATATGTGATGCAATAATGTCATTAAAAATAAATGGATTTATAAAACCATTTGCCATCGCAGACACTTCGTATAAAGACTTGAAGCAGGTATAGGTTAAAACTAATGATATGCCAAATTCTTTGCAGAAAAGCACTTACATGCAATGTTAAAAAGTAGTTCACAATAGGCAGCTGAATGCATCTCCACTCTTGGACGACATCCATTCTCAAAATTGAGCTATAGCACTTGATCAGCTTTCAAACATTTGGTTTGGGCATGAAGATCCATATCCTGAACCATTTCATTGATTTTAGTGAAACTACACACATTTACATCAGCTGAGGGTTTAGCCTGAAATGTAGAGTAAATATTGCAAATCATATTGAAGTTAGAAAATACTGGTATTATAGTTGGTGCAGGTAATGCAAAAGTGGAGAATATCATTATGCATGCTTTAAAGAAAGAAACTGAAGCCAAGAAAAATGTTGGCCTACATTTTCTTCCATGTTAATATTTGATATCCCTGACTGCAGAGCCAATTTGTGTCCATACTGTAACTATGTGCCCACAAAATTAAATGTGCACACCAGAGTATTTGAACTCCTAATTGCCTGACATACACCAGTGAACAGACACTGTTGCTTACAGTTGACAATTGCAATTTACAGACACAAATGTAATAATTGCAGGTGCAAGTGTTACAGATGCAAATGTTTATGATGGCTTAAAAGGGAGGCCATCCTTTTGAAAAATTTCCCCACGGTACTTGTGCAATGTCAAACAGCAAATTTGTAGACAACCAGTAATAAAACCTAAGTTCCCTCTTCCAGCCAAAATTATTGTACAATGAAATAAGTGTTCCATCCAATACCACAACCCTGATCTCTTTTTCATTTCAAGGCAGTCACCATGGATTGTATTGTATTATCAATATATTGGATATGTTTTCAAGAACAAGGTAGAAACAACTCTAATATAAAAATTCTAATATAAGTTATTAGCCAAATGATGCTTCCTCTCTCCTGGGTGCCCAGCATTTCTGAAAAACAAGCCACTTTCTCCAATGGTTAATTCTGGATTTAGGATCCTAACTTTACACACTATTCTTTGAAAATACTGTCTAATGTGCTTATATAAATTATTATTAAGAAATAATTCATTAAAAACACACAGACAAATGATTTTAGAAGAGTGGCCACATGTGTTCCAGCAGGTATTTTCAAAGGGACTAAAGGGAATTACATGCCCAAATTCCATTGGTTTTCAATGGCAGTTGGCTGCCTTACTCCCTTAGGCTCAAATAAAAATGCCAGCCTGTTTGTGCAATATGCTTAGATCTTTTAAAAACAGTTTGGAAGGGTAAAGAACTATTTCTCATCCCCCTCTAACTGAAACTTTGTTCATGTATTGAACCAAACTCAGGTTTTTTTTAAGATTCTGAACTAGAAAGATTTATATCTTTCCATTTCAGGTTTCTGATTGCATGTGCTGGGAAGAGAACTTGTTCTCATGGGGTTTCCAGCCTAATTTTGCAGATTCAAGAGATTCAGAGTTCTGATGAGTATCCTTACGTCTGCATGCTTTTCCAAAAAGAACCTGAATTCTGAACTTTTTAGTTTTGCCAATGACTGATATTGACACATGAAAATGTATTGCAAAGATTTATCTGCATCTAATCTCTCAGGGCTCAATCCCACAAGGTGCTGAATGCCTTCACTGGCATACTATCAAAATCTTCATAAACTTTCAAGGTCAATCTACAAGGCTCTAATGTTAGATTCAGTTGCAGAGGTATCAATGTTAACCGGGGGGAAAAAGAGCACAAGTATGGAAGCAAGATGAGTTGCTTTCCTAAAATCCCTTGTGTTGGGTTGAACACTGTATAGGCTGCCTATATCTAACCTATTAGGATCTGACCTTTCATGGTGATGAGGGACCTCAATTCCCATTGAGGCACAGCACCTTTGAGGGTTGGGCCATCATTTATTGTACTGTAAGATATTCAGTCTAAACATGTGTGATTTGTTGAAAAGAAACGTATCTTGTTTCCATGCTCCTGTTTCCCCATGGGTTGATGTGAATAACTGCAACTGAATCCATCTTGTTATCCGAGTATTGTGGCCTTGAACATTCTATGAAGACTGTGATGATTGGTCTTTAAGGAGCCATAAGCATGTTAAAAGTTCTCTTTTCCAAGATTCAAAGGGAAGCCAATTATGAAATTGTGATTTGCACTGATTGGGTTTATTTTCTGTCTCTACAGAATGTGGGTGAGAGCATTAGTTTAGTAAAAATCTAACCTTTCCATTAATGAAAATGTTACCATTCAATACCTCCTGCCCCCTCCATTCCAGCACCAGTATTTTTACAGGAGTATTTGAAAATGCTATTCTGTACACATACCAAAGGGGAAACATTACTTTATCAAGGGGGAGAAAAACATGCCTATTATGTGTAGGAGCATTACAGTCTCCTATACAACTTAATTTGTCCTTTTTATGCTAATGCAAAACCTATTTAAATTGCTCCAAGATAATACTTTAAAGAGCTTTTAAAAATTTAAATAAGAAAATATTTATGCTACAAAAACCTCTTGTATTTAATGTAAATTCATACCACTTTGAACTGTCAGTCATTTCTAAATAGGTTATGCAGGAAATGTTAAAGGTGAAAAAGGCAGAACTAGGAGGACAATGTAAGATGTGAACAGAAAGATAAAAAAGAAAGCTGTCATGGTGTGAGCAATTAGAAGCTCAAACTGTGTTCTGCTGTGCTCATGGAACCATCATTCACGATGCATCAGCAGACAATGCTCAGAGAAAAGTTTATCCACCGAGGGTGCAGTTTGGAGGTACATCTCAGCTAGTTTTATAATACAGAGTGGATTACAGAGAGAACACTGTAAATGTATCCTAAGATTATGTATCTTATACAAGCTTGATTGCGTACTTTAATTACACTATAATCGTTAAACATATCTGCTTAGTATAATTTTATTTTTTTAATTAAATCCAAATTCCTAGCATTAGACAAGGATTCTGATGTCACATTTACAGTACATTAGAATCATAATTAAAATGTGCAACTGGAACAGAGAATTAGAGAGTATTTAATTTGGAAAGGCTTTTTATTTCATTGCTCGTGTAAGGGCTAGGATTCTGCAAATGAATTCTACATTTAACATCTACCGAGCTTACTGCAAGAGGAGGATTTTGTTCCATTACAAACATGTTCAGTGGATGTAAGGCTAATATGTCTTTAGAAGTGGAATTATAGCTACAGAATGAATGTTTGTGTCCTAATAAGTTGACACTGCAGTAGGATAACTGCACTGGATGCAGGTTGGCTAAAAATGTCAGAAAATTTTAGATTTAAATTATAGTCATATGGGACCATACTCTCTCATTCTGTTCTGGCTACTTTGTTCCTTTCAGGTGGTGAAAGGAGGCAGAATCTAGTCGTAACTGGGCAGGTGAGAAGTCCCCAGTATAAGGAAGCTCTGAGCTAGTGTAACACCACATAACTATCTTCTATGCTAACTGCACTCTCCACGTAGAGGCATATTGTGCATGCCTATGCTCCTCCAGTTTTCAGCTGATATACAGTTCCATAGGGACTACAGTCAGCTGGTGTAAATTAGAGCACCTTTAAACTGTACTAATTTTATGCTGAGGATCCAGGGTTTGCAGATGTATTATGAGAATCAAGGAGGCATAGCTTGTTCCCACATGCCCCTTCTACCAAACCTGCTTGCACCAAGCAGATCTTGACACAGGAGACAATCTGGGTCATGGTCTCTTTTGATCACCGAAATGAATCACGCTAGTCTTTGTATCTCTGCTCTACAAAAAAAAAAAAAAAATCTTTCATACTTAGAGGTGGAAGAACTTGGTAAGCTCTTTGGTCAGAGTCCATCTGTTAATTCTGTGTACAATGAATGCCTAGCACAGTGGAGTGTTTATCCGGGACTTGGGGTCCTAAGCAGTACCACAATTCAAAGAATAAATACTACGACTATTTGTAGCAGACTGAATGTAGCCCTTGCTCCTTTTTCTCTCATTCTGCCTTGATGCCTTCTCCAAATTGTCTTCCTTCATGCCTATCCCCCCCTCCAAAAACAAAGAAACACCCCCAACAACTCCAGTGTTAATTCCTCTCCCTCCCATGGTTAATTTTGTCATGAGAGCATATTTTGGCTACAGTACCACAAATCATTTTTCATAAACGATCTGACACACCGAACTCTTGTCTTGTGAAGGTTTGTAACCACTCCAAAAGTGTAATGCACAAGGCAGGATTTAATCGCTACCTGGATTTTGTTCACATGTTTGTGAATAACCTTTTTCCACTAATCACCCCATTCTATGATGTCTTCATCAAGTCTTAATGAGTGGGGAGGAAAAAAATCATTGAATGGTAGAAACACATCAGAGATAATGAGGGGTTTCTACATGTATAAATCATGTTAATACCATTGGGAGTTAAACACAGAGGGCCAGAGTCTCAGCTGATGTAAACCTGGAGACAGCAAAGGTGCTGCACTGATTTATACTACCTGAGGTTCTGGCCTGTAGCGCACCCCCCTAGTTACGTAAAAACAAAATACCCAATGTGCAAAGTTCCTAGCCACTGCCATTTTATGTAAGCATTTGGAGTCTGGCTATATTCTATGATTAGTGGGCATGTTTTTGCATTGTTTCGCCCCAAATCACCAATGAAAATGAACATACAAGCCAACGGCATGATGAGCTCAGGAAAAGGAATCACAAGCTACCACTAATGTGGATTAAAGTCAGCTGGCAACAGCAGCAGTAAAATTTAGCACTATGGAAAACACTGATAAAACAAAGAGAAATCGTGCAGAGGTGACAAAAAAGGAGAATAGTTGTCTGGAATGCGGATGACAAAAAAGAAGACAATTGCTTTCTGTGTTAGTCATATGATAAAGGGGAGAGGAATCTCTTTTCCTGTGACAGATGACAGCAGATCCATCTCTGTGCTACTCTCTGTGGGTGACAAGTAGGGAGAGGAAGAGCTGCCATGAGAGCAGATGAAAATGACATACCTCCTAGGAATCACTGCCTTGCTAAATAATCTTTGAAGGCACAAAAATTAATCCCAGAACAGCATACCTCAATTTATTTCAGATGAAGACAAATTATTTTTAGACTAGGCTGCATTCAATCCACTGAATGATGAATAAACAATTTAGATTTATAATCATCTGCTGAACAACCAGTTTACTCTACTAACCCATAAGCCCTTTTTGTCAGGAAGCTCATATCAATAACTGGCTATCCACTAATATACATTGGTTATGCTAGTCATGGTTACACTGATTATGTATGGTCTTGTGGCTACTGGCCAGTGCATCAGTTAGTTAAGAAACTGATTATCAGGCAGAGAGTTCTTGTTTTATTTAAGCACCATTCCGCATTTGGATATTCAATGATGATCAGCTTCTGAAATGGGAAGGTGGACAGCATTCCATCTGCATGCAAAATATAAGCTGGATTCTACCCATGGGCAGAATCTTCTACCTTTGGGAGTATTGAACTGTACAGCTCCTGGAGGAATTTTTCAGAAGCAATACTCCTTAGATTGCACCCCAATATGCCTGCAGAGTCACCCTGGAGAGGATGCAGCAGGCTCTCTCCTCTGCGTCCAGTAAATGTGAAGTGGGGTAGAGCCGTGGCACTTGCTGTCCCCCATCTCCTTGTCCTGCACATAGTGGGCTGTATAGGAGAACTCTAGTTATCCACATTTTTCTGGGGAATTTGAAATCTTTGCATAATCGGAGTTTTAGATAAACAAAATTGGTTTCTTTATGAATTCCATATTCAGGGGAGAAGAAACAAATTGCAAATAACAGAAAAGTCAGATAATGAGGGTTTACCAAAAATGTCCGTATTACTGGGGGTTACCTCAGATTCAGGGTTTTAACTACATATTATCCAATGGTACTTACTTACAAAAATTCCAAAGATCTAAGAGCCTACCTAACCCCTTTATTAAAATATCAACTGATCCATGTGCTGTCAGCCAAAACGTAATCCCTTCCTAAGCATACTCCCAGTAGCATAATATTTCTGTTCTGCCTAAACCTCGAAAGCTATTTCACACACCTCTTTTCCCCTGGTGAAAGTGTATCCATTGACAAAGTTGCTATCTGACATTTTCACTGATATCTATAAAACTCTGTTATTAATAACATCTCCTTTGTTGACATCATAAATCCTCTCTTTTATGCTTTATATGACTGGATGATAAATGCATATGATAATACTGCTATTTTCAGGCCACATTTCTATTCACTTGCTGGAAACTCCCAGTTTTTTTTACTCACCTTAGAAAATATGCAGACTGAAAAAGGCTAATCTTACTTGAATACTTCATTCACACAATTGCTAACTAAAGTTTGAATGCATACTTGCTATAACTGAGCTATAGAGAATATGTTGAAATAGCAGAGTTCTATGAGCTTTGTACAATTCTTTTATTAGATATAGATATTATAGTCCAAAGTCAGCAGAATGGTTGCTACAACTTTTGCCAATGAAAAACAAATACGATCTACTATGCTTGTATTTCTTGTATTAGCTACATTTTAAAAAAAAATCTAGTCTTTTTTTTTTCAACAATACATCTGTTAAGCACCAATATCTTTAAACCTTGTATTCATTCCGTTCAGCTATAAGTATCAGTTTCTTGTAGACTCAGCGTTTGAACATTTTATATATCAATTTATTTTTTTTAAAAAAGGTGATGACAGGGAGAAAATGAAGTGGTGACATCAGACAAAGAAAATAAGTGCCATACTGAATGTGTCAAGTGTATCACCTTCCTGTGTAATCAAGATAGCATGCCTTTTAAAACTTCAGCTTGATTTATGTACTGGGAAATCAGAATTTTGTTGGTGCAATTAAAAGCTCCTATTACTTTAGAGCTATCCAGGAACTAAAATTACATATGATTAGGGCTAAGATTTTTATCATAAATATTTTTAGTAAAAGTCACGGACAGGTCACGGGTAATAAAGAAAAATGTATGGAAACCCGTGGCCTGTCTCTGACTTTTATTAAAAATACCCATGATAAAATGGGAAGGGGTTGGGCAGCTGTGGGGTGCTTGGGAGTTCCTAGGCCCCCACCACCTGTGGGGGCTCAGAGCGCCAGGATCCCCCTGCCCCGCCACGGTGGCTGGGGAGCTGCAGGGGTCCCCCCCTGCCCCGCCATGGTGGCCAGGGAACTTGATGGCCCACTGCCTCAGGTGGCGGGAGTACCTTACAGCTCCCTGCTGCTGCAGGAGGCAGCAGGACCCTGCAGCTCCCAGCCACTGGGGCTAAAGTCATGAAGGTCTTTGGAAGTCACAGAATCCGTGACTTCCACAAACTCCCTGACAAAATTGTAGCCTTACATATGATGCTTCAGAAGTTCCTCTGATTCAAACATTAGCAATTAACTTCTAGTCACTGGTTTTTATTCATGGGTTTCTTTCTTTCTTTCTTTCTTTCTTTCTTTCTTTCTTTCTTTCTTTCTTTCTTTCAGTTTATACATTTAAGAAAGTCAGTTAATTGTACACTCTTAGTTTATTATGGCTTTTGAGGGATGCCACTAGCTGTTTACATCAGTCCAAGCATTACCCAAGTGAAGATTAATGTAATTCATATGAATAATGCCTATACATTTTTTTTTATCTGAGACATTAAAGCAAACTGTGTTTTGCAAATCTGTAATCTCTACTCTTCAAAGAGAAATTTCTAACTGGTATCTACACTTTTCAGTCAAATGGGCCATTGCAACAGAAGAGATCGAAGAAATAATGTGACAAAAGGGTTAAATTGTGATCCAGCCTGCAAGGCTTCACAGGTGCATAAGCAAGAGTAAGACAATCTCCTACACGTGTGTGTGTGTGTTGCTTCCTTGGACATTGGGTCTAGTCACATGGTATAAGCAGTCATTGTGTATCCACTATTCTCCCAAGTGCAGCAACTCTGCCCCTTCCTCTACACCAAGCTGATTCCAGTGTGAGGATAATCATCCTTTACTTGCCAGTATCCTGTTTGGAGGAAAGATGGAGCAAGGAAAAAAGTCTCTCTCTGAGTCCTCTTGGGGTAGTGAAGTTATGTGCTGCCCATAATCAGGTTATAGTGTAAATTCACAATCTAGACTTATTATAATCATAGAAATGTAATTCTGGGAGGAACTTTGAAAGGTCATCAAATCCAGCTTCCTATGCTGAGGCAGAACCAAATAAACGTAGGCCATCCCTGTTCTTAAAAACCAGCCTGTTCCTAAAAATCCACAATGACAGGGATTCCACAACCTCCCTGGAAAGCCTCTTTCAGAGTTTAATTACTCTTACAACTAGAAAGTTTTCCCTAATATCTAACCTAAATCTGCCTTGCTTCCGATTAAGCCTGTTACTCCTTATCCTACCAGCAGTGGACATAGAGAACGGTTGATCTCTGTCCTCTTTATAAGTATCCTTAACATGTTTGAAGACTATCAGGTCCTGTATTTAGTCTTCTTTTCTCAAAAATTAACATGCCCCGCTTTTTTAACTTTTCTTCATAGATCAGGTTTTCTAAATCTTTTTTTGTAGCTGTCCTCTGAATGCTTTCCAATTTGTCCACATTTCTCCTAAAGTGTGGCACTCAGAATTGGACAAGTACTTCAGCTGAGGCCTCACCAGTGGGACAATTACCTCCCATGTTTTACATATGACACTCTTGTTAATACACCCAAAAATGATATTAAACCTTTTTGCAGCTGCATCACATTGTTGACTTATATTCCATTTGTGATCCACTCTAACCCCCACATCCTTTTCAGCTGTACATTCACCTAGCCAGTTATTCCCCATATTGTAGTTGTGCATTTCATTTTCCTTCCCAGGTGAAATACTTTGCATTTCTCCATGTAGACTTCAGTTTGCAATTCATGTGTATTATAATAATTATTTCAAATTTAATAGAGGCACCTGTAAATCAAACACAACCTACACAAACCAGAAACTCTAATGTAATTTGACATCTGTACTGGAATTTCACAGATAGTTTCACAGCATCGCTATCGTATGCTGAACCAAAATCATGCATCCAAATGTTCTTGTGAAAGTTCGGGTTATTTTGAGATTTGATTTTTCTAAATAGTGTGATTGGGGCTGAATGAAAATTTTTGAATAAAATGTTTCTTATCGGAAAATAGGTTATAATCAAAATCAAAGTTATCCATGGGAAAAGATAAATTTTGGTGGAATTTTCCATTGGGAAAATATAAACAGAACATTTCTGTTCAGGTGGGGCTTGATGTGATTCGAAATATTTGCTTTTGAGAAGGGGCTGACAATAAAGGATCTATCTGCTTGCAGTGCTGTGGAAGCTCCTGGGAGTTGCTGTTCTTGGTCACACATCCCCTCATTCCCCCCTTCAGGCTGTGGTCCCAGGCTGAACTACATTTTCCCATGGTGCACCATGGTTTCTACTTGTAGCTGAAATATCACAGTGCTTCATGGGACTCCCAAAATTGTGGTGCATCATGGGAAATGTAGTCCAGCCAGGGATTGTGCCCCACAGGGAATGATAGAGTCAAAACCTAATAATATTCTAAACTACAACTCTCAGGAGCTAGTGTGGTGCCTCCAGCAAATGGTATCATTAATGCTGAACTGACCCAAGCTCAAATATGTCAAATGTTTTGTTTTGATTGAAAATGACATTTGTTTTGACACTTCAGAATCAATATTTTTCAAAGCTTTGTTCTATGAAAAATTTCAATTTTTGTCCCAATTTGCGATGAAAACAAATAGTGAAACATCAGAATTTCCTGTGGGTGAGAAATTCCATTTTTTGATCAGCTCTAAGTATAACTTAGGGTCATCTCTAGTTTCAGATAAATTTTGCTGGAAAGTTTTGGTTTCATTAGAATAAAAAACTCAAAGCGAAATTTATGGTGTGTATGAATCCACACAAGCCACATTATGGGGGATGGAGGAGGGAAAGGGACATTCATCCTGGTCGTCCTATTTACACAGCTTAATACAGCTCTCATTACTGTCAACTGAGGGACAAAATCCTACAGTTCTAAGTGTTGACCACAATGCTGATGCTATTTTTCAAGATTATTGAAAACAGGGAGAAATCCTGCCCTCACACAATTTCATCCTATATTTTGTGGGCCTCATCGTTCTAATTGACTTCAATGGTGAAGGACTGGGCCCTATGAGAAGACCACTGTGTCTTGTATTCTAATTACACTTTAAATAAAGTTATGTGATGTTTCATATTTTTATCTACTGTTTGTAAATGTGTTTCGTGATCCATTTTTGTGTGTGTCTAATGATGTGGTAATTAGGCCTAACTATGCTATCAGAGACTGATTAAGTAATCCATTTTTTTTCCAGATGTAGCAGTCTTCTACATCCAATTTAGCACTTTTTGTGTTTATTGAATCATAGACTCATAGAATATCAGGGTTGGAAGGGACCTCAGGAGGTCATCTAGTCCTACCCCCTGCTCAAAGCAGGACCTAATTCCCAACTAAATCAGCCCAGCCAGGGCTTTGTCAAGCCTGACATTAAAAACCTCTAAGGAAGGAGATTCCACCACCTCCCTAGGTAACCCATTCCAGTGCTTCACCACCCTCCTAGTGAAAGTTTTTCCTACTATCCAACCTAAACCTCCCCCACTGCAACTTGAGACCATTACTCCTTGTTCTATCATCTGGTACCACTGAGAACAGTCTAGATCCATCCTCTTTGCAACCTCTTTTCACGTAGTTGAAAGCAGCTATCAAATTCCCCCTCATTCTTCTCTTCTGCAGACTAAATAATCCCAGTTCCCTCAGCCTCTCCTCATAATTCATGTGCTCCAGCCCCTTAATCATTTTTGTTGCGCTCCACTGGACTCTTTCCAATATTTCCATCTGTCTTGTAGTGGGGGGCCCAAAACTGGACACAATACTCCAGATGAGGCCTCATCAATGCCGAATAAAGGGGAATGATCACACCCCTCAATCTGCTGGCAATGCTCCTACTTATACATAATAGAACATAAACACTTCAGATTTACCTGGAAAACTAGCAAGACAATGAGCATTCAATTCTGCGTGTTCATCCCTGCTATAGAAAATTGGCCAGGAGCAGGGGATATTAAAATGTCTGATTCTGAGAATTTAATACTTAGCCCCTCTATATTTTAAAAAGTATTATTTCTACATTCTGTAATTTTACACAATGATTAAGGGAAGCACTTAAGGCCAAAAAGTTTCTCCTTGAGATTTAAATAAGGTCTATGTACACAGTGAGAGTACACCAGATTTGTATAGCTTGTAATAAATTTGATTTGAATTTTCCTGCCTGATCTTCATATTAAATTATACGAATAATTTAATTATATTAATTTATTCACACTGGTATATTGTGGAGCTCTCCCCTTGGTCAGTGGTTCTCAACCTTTCCAGACTACTGTACGCCTTTGAGGAGTTAGATTTGTTTTGTGTACTCCTAGGTTTCACCTCACTTAAAAACTACTTGCTTACAAAATCAGACCTAAAAATACAAAAGTGTCACAGCACATTCTTACTGAAAAATTGCTTCCTTTCTTATTTTGTCTGTATGAAATTTTAGTTTGTACTGACTTTCCTAGTGCTTTTTATGTAGCCTGATGTAAAACTAGGCAATATCTAGATGAGCTGATACCTGGAAGACCTCTGTATACTTCCAGGGGTACATATACCCCTGGTTGAGAACCACTTCCCTAGGTAACAATCTACTCTTGATTCAGTGTAATGATGCACTTCCCCTTCATTGTTAATCTTTGACTCATGTCCTTTTTTTTAGAAAGGGCCAGATTCTAGCTAATATCAGCATGAGTGTGCAGGGGACAGGAAAGGACAGAGGCAGATCAGAAACTCTTGGAGAACATCTATTTTATTCTCACCTATTCACATTCTTATTCTGTCTTTGTCAGTACAGGATCTATTCACTTTATTTCCTTCTAGCATATCTCTGCAAATGCTAGCTTTCTAATAGGGGTTGGAGAAGGTATGGCTCCACACCCATTGAGTGCCTTCTACACCTGTCTTTGCAGAAGTGGCTGAGTGTAGACTAGGAACATACTGCAGCTGCCCACTCATCCAAAGGGTGATGGAGCTACCATTCTGGTATACACATCATAGGATTATTTGGTATTTACATAGGCTACTCCAGCATGCCTCCAATGTACAGAGCAGAATCTTGCCCTTAATTAACCAAAATCCCACATACTCATCAACATGGAATGCTATTTAAGGTTGTGTATAGAACTAGCAAAGATACTATATTTGCCTATGGAGATTATTAAATTACTCCAAAGGGATGTCAGACCACACTTAGTCCTGGTCTAACCTCCTTCAAGGTGACCAGTGCTATTTCTTTCTTAGCCTCTTTTAACCCAGCTCTATTCTAGTGCTCTGTTTTCTAGCTTTATAACTGACATTCATCTGCTGGGCACTGGGCACATCTCAAAATGTCTCCAAATGTTCAGGGTTGATTCAAACAAATCTGTGGAACCCTAATCCCTGGCTAGAATTCTCAAACTTCTCACCCACTTGCCCCCACAAGTTCTTTATCATGCCACCGGAATAGAAATAAGGGAGAGGATGTCATAAGTATTATGCCGAGAACAAAGGGGAGAGGTGTTTGTGAAAAGATTAAGAATAAGAGTGATTAAAAAAAATTCTGTTAATCAGAAGAAAAAGAGATCTTTGATATGCCTCAGCATATTCCACATCTAGCACCACTACCATTTCAACCTGGAGAGGCAAAAGGAAAATCCCTGGCTTTCGGTCTAAAATTAATAATCATTGTGTAGCTGCTTTTCACAAAATATCATAAAATTACTGTGCGGGAATTCCAATATTCACCCGGAAACAGGCTTAGATTCTTTAACACCTCTGCAGTGTTTCTGAGCTATCACCAGTAACTTTACTTCTTACAACCCTGTCAACAGGATTTGCAACCCTAGTAAATATTTCACTAGCGCTCTGCTACAGAAGTGCTGAAAATAATCAATGCACTTGTTAAATTAATAACTCTTGTGAGCAAAACTGTAAAATACAATGGAAAATTAACCAATAAAAAGAATCCCATTTATTTGTGTCCATAGGGTCAATACATGTTCTATAAAACATGTTCTCAAATTCATACCAGCTAAAGAAATAGATATATTAAAAATGATTTTCTGCAAGAAGTTTGTAATAATTTTATATTTATGTATAGCTGGTTAAGCGAATTTACATTATATATATTTTTTTTGGTATTCTTCTGTTTTTCTTTGTATGTGTGTTTTGTTTTGCTTGCTTTTGTTTTGTTTTGTTTCGCACAATAGGAAGTTGGGAGACTTGGGTTCAATGCTATGTTCTATGCCTCAGTTTTTCATCTGTAAAATAGGGAAGATAGCACTTTCCTATCCTACAGGGGTATGTGGCGCTGTGATACTATAATAATGAGAGCCATATAAGTACCTTGGCTATATTTATATATTTTGCTGTGTAGCTTATTCTTTCTGAAAAAAATCCAATAAAATGAGTTGTATGCATGTATCTATCTACTTATAAGTTAAGTGACAGTGAGACAAATATAAAAGTAGCCTTCAGATGTAAACCCCTGGTTTTTATGTATGGCTTTGAGACATTTATCATTTGGGCAGAAATGTTCCATGCTTGATCTCTGCCTTGATCTCTTAATATTTTTAGGTTTCAGAATGGTAGCCGTGTTAGTCTGTATTAGCAAAAAAAACTGAGGAGTATTTGTGGCACCTTAGAGACTAACAAATTTATTTGGGCATAAGCTTTCGTGGGCTAAAACCCACTTCATCGGATGCATGCAGTAGAAAATACAGTAGGAAGACATTTTTTTCATGTTCATTGTGTATATATATCTTCCTACTGTATTTTCCACTGCATGCATCCGATGAAGTGGGTTTTAGCCCACAAAGGCTTATGCCCAAATAAATTTGTTAGTCTCTAAGGTGCCACAAGTACTCCTTATTTTTTAAAAAATATTTTTAGAAATTTTGAGTGTAACCATTTCTGAGAACAAAGCCAGTCTAGCCAATGTAAGAATCAAATTCCAAATTTTCCCCTCCCCTACAACTGGAATGGCCACTGTGGTTTAGGAGTTAAAATTTGGCAGGGGACTATAGCATTTATTGTATTAAAAGCACCTATATGTTCCCATAGAGGTCTCAAAGTCAAATACTGACTAAGTCCAATCATTGTTAGCTGGCGATACCAGATGGAATCATAGCACAAGATTTCTGGGTTGTTTTTAACAGGCTTCTATTATACAGATCTGTGTCACTAACTCAGTTTAGGTAAATATCTTAAACCATGAGATGAAATGCTTTTAGCTTGATCCAAGGCCACAATGGAAATGAGAAGATATGTCATTCATTATGGTATTTAAAATAAGCATTCATACAGGTAAATAATTTTTTATCATTGTGCTTCTAACTTTGAGAGAAGATGACTACAAGCCAGTATTAATGCACTTGGTAGTCCAGTTGTACAAAACCAGCCTTTCTAAAAATGTGCTTTCATTTGTTGAGATTAGGAATCACACACTGAATGGCTGGTTGACAAATCAGCCTGTTTTGGAATTTGGAGAACCTGAGAATGCTACACAGACTCATAGCAATGAGAGATGGAAAAACCCTGTAATTCAAATTCATCCCCTATCTAAAGGTCCTTTATAGGAATTTACCCCCGTGTTTGTCAGTGTAGTATCTGAATGCCTTTAGAATTAAATCCAGCAAGTAGATTAAACAGACTTTCTCTGTTTTACTCCCCACTTGTAGAGGGTTCTTTTTTCTTCTAATCTTATTGTTACTGCTACTGCTATTCTTGTTGTTTGTTTGAGAAAAGGGGAAAGATAACGCTGTTATGAAGGCACTGGGATGAGACTCAGGAAATCTGGGCTCATTTCCTAGCTGTCACAGACTTCCTGGATGTCATTAGTCAAGTTACTTAACCTCACTTAATCTCCGTTGCATGTCTGAAAAACAAGGATAATAAAATGTTTCCTATCAGTCATGAATATTTTGATTGTAAACTCTTTGGGGAATAAACTGACTCTTACTATGATTGTACAGGGCCAATTACAGTGGACACTGAATCTGGGCTGGGTTCTTTAGATGCTAATAGAATACAAATGAATAATGATAATGAAAGCAAGAGTGGTGGCCATTCTGAGATCTCATGGGACAGAGTTTCACAGTCCTAGGAGAGCCAGAGAGAATGTTCCATCTTCTACATCCTCGGGCCTTTCACTAAGCCCATTGCTACCACCAATTACTTGTGTTGAGTAGTACCTTATTCCATGAACTGGGACGTGTATGCACATCCATCAAATGTCTTTGACTGGCTACTTTTATCCTTCTGTTCCTCCCACTTATTATTTGGACACCATACGTAATTACATAAGAATGGCCATTTTGAATTAACCGATGATCCATTTAGTGCAGTATCCTGTCTTCCAACAGTGGCCAATGCCAGATACCTCAGAGGGAGTGTACAGATCAGGGCATTTATCAAGTGATCCATCCCTGTATTCCAGTGCCAGCTTTTGGCCGTCTAGGGTTTAGCGACATCCGGAATTGGGGTTGCATCCCTGCCCAATAGACATTGATAGACCTATCCTCCATGAACTTCTTATTTTTTTTAACCCAGTTATACTTTATTATAACATCTCCATCAGTGAGTTCCACAGGTTGTCTGATCTTTGGTTCTATAAGATCATTAATTTTAAATTCTCTAACTTTAATAGTTGATGAAAACTGACAAAATATACTTTGTTGAAAGTGATATAATGGGGGGGGGCATTCATGTATGCATGCATTGATTACTTCAGTCCCTCACCCCTCACCATGAATCAGTCCCTCCCATCCTTCAGTCATCTGGGAGTTTTGTGAAAATAATGATCAGTGAAAGGAAAAAGGCCAAATTATGGAGGTGCATCCTACATCATAGAAAATGCAATATATTTTTGTAAAATGGTTTGAACTGGGAAACAGTATAAGTTTGAGTCTTAAGGGAGTTTTTATGGCTACAGGATGAGATCTTCATCTCATTCTATTAAAGTAAATTAAACAATAGGATAATTTCCAAAGACTTCAATGGGAGAACAATTAACCCCATAAAGAATGGGTGACTTTTTTATAATGCAAACAATATTACAGCCTTGAATAGAAGCACAAAAAGTGCTGTCTGAAAAATAAGATCACTATTATCAATAATTAAATGCAACAATATTGCTCAATAATGGTATATTTGAAACATTGCTGTAACATCCTATGCAGCCCCTGAACAACATGATCTACAGAATACAAGTTTCTATCACTACTGAGAATGCATGAGTTAGATTGGTTTTCTCATTGTGTAGGAATGTAAAGAAAGTATTTAAATATCAACTTGTATGTGAAAATGAAATGCTAGAAAACATATTATTGGCCAAAGTATTATTATACTCTGAAACGGTAGAACTTGAGTTTAGAGTAACATTTCTGCGCCAGTTTCTGATCTCACTCATACAAGTGTATGATGTCATTAACTGTGCTGCAGCCAGTAGGGTACTCCAGTGTAATTCACTATAACTGACATCAAAATGTGGCTCTCTGTCTCCATTCTACATAGATGAGTCCACCAGTCTATCAGTCAACAGGTCCTATAGGCACATCCCATAGTGATGCATGTTGTAGAGAGGCACAAGGCCTGAGGGAGTACCAGGAGGCATTTCAGAGATCCTATGCATGCAGAGGCTGTATGCCAACCACCGTATCAAACCTACAGGCTACAGCTTACCTCCCTTGTGTTGCTGGTTAGCTCCCCTTCCCACAGGGGAGTAAGAAAAGTGTAACCCCCTGTTCTTTGCACCCTCCACCTCCCACTGCTCTCCATATATAAGCCAGGCAGAATCAGGCTTTCAGTTTGTCATGACTGTCTCTTACTATGATCTGATAAGTGGACACAAATAAAATATTAACTAAAGTTATGAAACACTGTAATAACTAAGGGCTAGATTCAGTTAGAGCTTTGGCATTCCACAGTATGGGAATGAGCTATGTCAGAACCTTACTGAATCAGGCCCTGTCATAAATATAAAGGGAAGGGTAAACCCCTTTAAAATCCCTCCTGGCCAGAAGAAAAAATCTTCTCACCTGTAAAGGGTTAAGAAGCTAACGGTAACCTCGCTGGCACCTGACCAAAATGACCAATGAGGAGACAAGATACTTTCAAAAGCTGGGAGGAGGGAGAGAAACAAAGGGTCTGTGTCTGTCGGTACGCTGCTTTTGCCGGGAATAGAACAGGAATGGAGTCTTAGAACTTTTAGTAAGTAATCTAGCTAGGTTTCAGAGGAACAGCCGTGTTAGTCTGTATTCGCAAAAAGAAAAGGAGTACTTGTGGCACCTTAGAGACTAACCAATTTATTTGAGCATGAGCTTTCGTGAGCTACAGCTCACTTCATCAGATGTTTACCGTGGAAACTGCAGCAGACTTTATATACACACAGAGAATATGAAACAATACCTCCTCCCACCCCACTGTCCTGCTGGTAATAGCTTATCTAAAGTGATCAGCAGGTGGGCCATTTCCAGCACAAATCCAGGTTTTCTCACCCTCCACCCCCCCACACAAATTCACTCTCCTGCTGGTGCTAGCCCATCCAAAGTGACAACTCTTTACATAGTCAAGTCGGGCTATTTCCTGCATAGATCCAGGTTTTCTCACATCCCCCCCACCCCCATACACACACAAACTCACTCTCCTGCTGGTAATAGCTCATCTAAACTGACCACTCTCCAAGTTTAAATCCAAGTTAAACCAGAACATCTGGGGGGGGGGGGTAGGAAAAAACCAGAGGAAACAGGCTACCTTGCATAATGACTTAGCCACTCCCAGTCTCTATTTAAGCCTAAATTAATAGTATCCAATTTGCAAATGAATTCCAATTCAGCAGTTTCTCGCTGGAGTCTGGATTTGAAGTTTTTTTGTTTTAAGATAGCGACCTTCATGTCTGTGATTGCGTGACCAGAGAGATTGAAGTGTTCTCCGACTGGTTTATGAATGTTATAATTCTTGACATCTGATTTGTGTCCATTTATTCTTTTACGTAGAGACTGTCCAGTTTGACCAATGTACATGGCAGAGGGGCATTGCTGGCACATGATGGCATATATCACATTGGTGGATGTGCAGGTGAACGAGCCTCTGATAGTGTGGCTGATGTTATTAGGCCCTGTGATGGTGTCCCCTGAATAGATATGTGGGCACAATTGGCAACGGGCTTTGTTGCAAGGATAAGTTCCTGGGTTAGTGGTTCTGTTGTGTGGTATGTGGTTGTTGGTGAGTATTTGCTTCAGGTTGCGGGGCTGTCTGTAGGCAAGGACTGGCCTGTCTCCCAAGACTTGTGAGAGTGTTGGGTCATCCTTTAGGATAGGTTGTAGATCCTTAATAATGCGTTGGAGGGGTTTTAGTTGGGGGCTGAAGGTGACCGCTAGTGGCGTTCTGTTATTTTCTTTGTTAGGCCTGTCCTGTAGTAGGTAACTTCTGGGAACTCTTCTGGCTCTATCAATCTGTTTCTTTACTTCTGCAGGTGGGTATTGTAGTTGTAAGAAAGCTTGACAGAGATCTTGTAGGTGTTTGTCTCTGTCTGAGGGGTTGGAGCAAATGCGGTTGTATCGCAGAGCTTGGCTGTAGACGATGGATCGTGTGGTGTGGTCAGGGTGAAAGCTGGAGGCATGCAGGTAGGAATAGCGGTCAGTAGGTTTCCGGTATAGGGTGGTGTTTATGTGGCCATTGTTTATTAGCACTGTAGTGTCCAGGAAGTGGATCTCTTGTGTGGACTGGACCAGGCTGAGGTTGGTGGTGGGATGGAAATTGTTGAAATCATGGTGGAATTCCTCAAGGGCTTCTTTTCCATGGGTCCAGATGATGAAGATATCAACAGAACCACTAACCCAGGAACTTATCCTTGCAACAAAGCCCGTTGCCAATTGTGCCCACATATCTATTCAGGGGACACCATCACAGGGCCTAATAACATCAGCCACACTATCAGAGGCTCGTTCACCTGCACATCCACCAATGTGATATATGCCATCATGTGCCAGCAATGCCCCTCTGCCATGTACATTGGTCAAACTGGACAGTCTCTACGTAAAAGAATAAATGGACACAAATCAGATGTCAAGAATTATAACATTCATAAACCAGTCGGAGAACACTTCAATCTCTCTGGTCACGCAATCACAGACATGAAGGTCGCTATCTTAAAACAAAAAAACTTCAAATCCAGACTCCAGCGAGAAACTGCTGAATTGGAATTCATTTGCAAATTGGATACTATTAATTTAGGCTTAAATAGAGACTGGGAGTGGCTAAGTCATTATGCAAGGTAGCCTGTTTCCTCTTGTTTTTTCCTACCCCCCCCCCCAGATGTTCTGGTTTAACTTGGATTTAAACTTGGAGAGTGGTCAGTTTAGATGAGCTATTACCAGCAGGAGAGTGAGTTTGTGTGTGTATGGGGGTGGGGGGGATGTGAGAAAACCTGGATCTATGCAGGAAATAGCCCGACTTGACTATGTAAAGAGTTGTCACTTTGGATGGGCTAGCACCAGCAGGAGAGTGAATTTGTGTGGGGGGGTGGAGGGTGAGAAAACCTGGATTTGTGCTGGAAATGGCCCACCTGCTGATCACTTTAGATAAGCTATTACCAGCAGGACAGTGGGGTGGGAGGAGGTATTGTTTCATATTCTCTGTGTGTATATAAAGTCTGCTGCAGTTTCCACGGTAAACATCTGATGAAGTGAGCTGTAGCTCACGAAAGCTCATGCTCAAATAAATTGGTTAGTCTCTAAGGTGCCACAAGTACTCCTTTAATCTAGCTAGGTATGTGTTAGATTATGATTTCTTTAAATGGCTGAGAAAAGAACTGTGCTGAATAGAATGACTATTTCTGTCTGTGTGTCTTTTTTGTAACTTAAGGTTTTGCCTAGAGGGATTCTCTATGTTTTGAATCTAATTACCCTGTAAGGTATCTACCATCCTGATTTTACAGAGGTGATTTTTTTACTTCTATTTACTTCTATTTCTATTAAAAGTCTTCTTGTAAGAAAACTGAATGCTTTTTCCTTGTTCTCAGATCCAAGGGTTTGGGTCTGTGGTCACCTATGGAAATTGGTGAGGATTTTTACCAAACCTTTCCCAGGAAGGGGTACAAGGGTTGGGAGGATTTTGGGGGGAAAGACGTGTCCAAACTATGTTTCCCAGTAAACCCAGTTAGAGTTTGGTGGTGGCAGTGGATATTCCAAGGACAAAGGATAAAATAAATTTGTACCTTGGGGAAGTTTTAACCTAAGCTGGTAAAAGTAAGCTTAGGAGGTTTTCGTGCAGGTCCCCACATCTGTACCCTAGAGTTCAGAGTGGGGGAGGAACCTTGACAGGCCCCAAGTTATGAAAGCATTAAAGAAAGTTGTAAATCTATTGCAGGGTGGGGAGGGAGGTGAGAGAGTATGTATGAAAAATGGTGCAAATTGTAGTGAATAATTTTGGTTATATTTAATATATCTTTGATTCCATAATATCACTAATTTTAAATTGTCTATGTTTAATTACTGGGGAAAACAAACAAAATATACTATGGTGAAAGTAATATTATGGGAGCATTCTGGTATGCATGAATTCTAGAAAGGATCCACTTCCATCTGGTCTTTATCTCCTCTTCTCATCCCAGGTAGCTACAGTTCAAATGAAATTCTGCTACAGAAAGTCCCCTGGGACATTGTGGCTGGGAAAGTGATTGAAATACTTGTAACAATTAAAGGAGGCTCTTTGAAAGATTACTTTTTTAAGCCATGGATGGGAACTAATAATAAGTTTAATGCAGGGCATATCATTCAGAGCCACCAGCATTTGGAGGAAGCAGGTAGGACCATGACGCTTTGCTTGTTACTAGGCACTAAGGCCCTATTCAGCAACACCTAATTTTAAGCTTCATGTATAATCTCACCAAAATCGATAGGAATATTGTTGTGCTTAAAGTTAGGCATGTACCTTGCGGAATTGAGACTCAGAGACCCTTTTAAAATAGGGACTGTGGGAGTTTAATTTGGACAGATCTCCAAATAGTTTCCAGCAGGCAGCACATCAAAGCTGTATATAACTGACTATTCCCAGGAGCTTGCCTCCATTTGTATTTACTACACTAGATCTGGTTGAAAAAAAATGGTGGAACAATTTTCCCATCAGAAAATGCACTTTCATCAAAATCAAGACATTTTGAAATGTGTTTATTTCAACAAAATGGTTGAGGGAGAAAGACAAAATAAACATCTCAGCTTTATCATTTTGTTTTCTTAATGTTGAAATGCTGTATTTTAACATGAATGTTTAGTTTAATTTCATTTTTAATGTAATACTTGGTCCATATTCATTTATTATATTTACTATTTTCTATATTGTACATAATATATTATATTCTGAAACAACATGATTGAAAATTATTGAAACAAAATGTTTCAACGTTACCAAATGCTTTTTATTTTTTTAATTTCTGTTCCACAGTAAAATGTCAAGATTTGTGTTTTTTATTCCTGTTTGGAATGAGAACAAATTTGGACTGTCAGAATTTCCTATACAAAACCTACACCATCCCTAATATATCTATGTGACTAGAGACATTTAGGCAACACTTACATTGTTAATAAAATTCAACATCATGCAACTTATACAGGCACATACGTTCTCTTAAAGGACCAGATAATTAACCTCTCACTTGCTTTACTCTGTAAATAATTCCAGAGAAGTCAATGGAGTAAAACGCTAATCAGTGTGAGGACAGGGATCAGAATCTGGCCCAGAGTGACTGACTTATGTTAGTGTAGCCATTCACAACACACATAAATATGGTCCCTTGTATCTAAGGTAAGTATGTAAATGTGATTTGGTGTTCAAGCATATTACACAGGATTTATTACTACTTTATCCCTCTTCTTCTATTCTACAATATTTGTAATAAATAAATACAATGAAACTAAAGGGAAACTTCAAATATTGTAACACACATATATTAATGAATTAAAAGCATAATATAAAATATTATTTATTAATACTTTTACAGCCCTTTTTAAATATGAAGTTCTGCACAGTAATTGGAGCATTGTCAAGCACAGCTGTTTAAAAATCATAAGTCTTGGCTCCCCAAAATTGAGAGTGCCTTAAAAATCATGGTTGTTTTTTAAATACATATATACTGAGTTCCATTTATAGTACTTGGATCACATTTTCAATTTTTTAGCTGTAGCCATGAGAGCTAAAAACTTCATTTTC
This sequence comes from Caretta caretta, assembly GCF_965140235.1. Classification (NCBI taxonomy): domain Eukaryota; kingdom Metazoa; phylum Chordata; order Testudines; family Cheloniidae; genus Caretta; species Caretta caretta. The sequence continues at coordinate 19,004,542 of NC_134214.1, forward strand.
TAAATGAAAAATGAAATCCTAATGTAATCACATGGCTTCAGGAGCAGGAGCTTTTAAGGGAAACACCAGATATCACAAGAGTTGTGATAAAATCACTGTAATAGTAGTAATAAAAGGACCATATCCCCAGCCCATCGTATTCAATTCAATGGGCTTTGGATCAGACCCATTAAGAATAAGATAGCTTTTCAAAAAAACCCAAGAGGTTTAGTGGAAGTTGGGCATCTTTCTTTCTTAACCAGCTTTGAAAATCTCACCCTAGAATAAAAAGGCATTAAAGAGCTTAAAAAAAAAAAGTGAGTCAATGTCACTTGTAGGACTATATTCAGAATTGAATTAAGGTATAGCAAACTCTTCAGCTCAAGCCACTCATTAAAAATGCACTGTTTGAATAACTTGAAACAATTGCACGAACAATTGTGCCCACGAGTAATTGAAAGTCATTTTTCCAAAAGGAAACTGACATCATTTAAGGCCTTCACAATATGATGCCATGGGCTTGCAATCACTAAAGTCATGAATGGCCTATCAATGCATCCACTTCAAAGGGACAAAATGCTGAACATTCATGATGTTAATTTACATATCCTGTTATCATCTTTATATATTAAAAAGATATTTTGTAATGTAATGAGAGGCCACTGATTTTAAATAATTTAGGCTGGCGTTAAAGTCAAAAAAACATTTGTTGTGTTAGTGTAAGCTGTTTAATTTTCCTAAATGTGTAATTTATTAACAGCTCATTAAAATAGCTGGAAAATATTTCCCCCTGTTTTCACTCAAATACTTCTGATTATTGTCTGAATTTGGTAGAGTAATATCAGATAAAACCATCTGTTGTGAAAAAGCAATACTATACACAAAGAATATATTTTTATAATTATGGTCATAATTCAAAATTTCTCATTTACCCGGCAAATTTTTTGAAGACCAGTTTAAAAAGTCTCATTCTCCTATGCTTCTATGAATAATTTGCTATTAGAAGTTTTCCTCTAGTTTTTTGAATTCTCTTCTCAGCTACATGTAGGTACACCTGGAGTAACTTCTATGGAATTACTCTGTCCTTACTCAAATGTAATTAGGAGAAAATTTGGCCCATCATTAAGATTCCCAACTTGAGATCATGCTAGATTCTCTATTTGCCCAAATTTAATACATGAAACTGGAAGAACATAAACTATTACTCTTGACTTTTTCAGATATTTGTTAACAGATTAAAAAGAACCAACAACACGGTTTCTTTGTATCAACACAACATACCAACATCTGCTTAGTCCTTTCCATTTTTCATGTACACAATTATTCATCCAGCAGCAAATTCTCTATGGCCTAATGCTCAAGGACTGTAGAGTCATTTCTGTAATGGATCCCAGTGTTGAAGTAATTCATCTGGGGACACAGTCACTGAATTTGAATCCAACGAGGGATGATCAGAGTGAAAATACATTCCTAGTATTTGACAAACTACATCACCATGAATAAGTTTTTATAATGCATATAAAAAACATAAAACACAACCTGCATAAATAGTGATGTTGTAGGAGTAAATGGAAAGGAGTCTGAAGTATTTAAAAATTGTTACAGCTGTCTCATTTAATCACTGGTGCATGAATTTGATATGATAACATACTGGGATAACACAGTAGGAGCTCAAACTGCCAATACAGCAAAAAAAGATTGTAGAAAGGCTCTTTAATTTAGGATATTTTATTTAAATATCGGTGAACGTTTTGCCTCATGTGGGTAAAATGATTTTTCATAGCCAAATCATATTTATTTAACATATGATGACAACCACCACATGCTTGAAATTATTTTATCTTTAAAAGGCATGCAATAACTTTGTGCAGCAAGTAAGTTAGTCATTTTGGCCCTGATTCTGCAGCTGATAGCAAGAGGATAGACTATTATGCCTCTGACTTCAGTGGGCCTCCACACAATTGCAGCAGTCCACTTAGCTGCTATCAGTTGCAGGACTGGAGCCCCCTACATGAGGATCATCACTGGAGCTTAATCTCAATTCAGGGGACCCTAATATTTCATACCTCTGGTGTCTCTGACTCTGCCTCTTGCATGATGAGGTACGTCTAGCTACCTATCTCCAATAGTTTAATATGGAAATAGAAACCACATATATGCTATTAAATACTCACACCAGGAAGAAGCATCTGAAGCTGGAGAAAAAAGAAACTATTGACAAGCATAGGTACTGTTCTTCAGGCAGGGCAACATGAAATAATTCTTTATGATAACGTATTTTCCATCATACACCAGCCCCTATATCATTGAAAGCATAAGTGCTACTCAAGGTGCAAATGGAATTCAGAATCAGGTTCATAGGGAGATTGTTAATCAGACAAAGCAGACCAATGGGTTCTAGATCTGTATGACAAGTATTTCCACACAGTAGGAGGGGCCAGGCAGGGACTAGGGACAACAGGTGTGCAGGGAAGAGGAAGAGACAGAGGAGAGAGATAGAAGGCCCAAGCAGTAGATGACAGAAAGGAAAGGAAGGGAGTGGAAAGAGGAGAAGGAAGAAAGAGAGAAGGCATGGGAAGGACAAAAGGAGAAGGGGGAGTCAGAGAAATATGGTGGTTTATGTACTGTTCCAGGTAATTTCCCATGTTCTGGTGGGCTTTAGTGTGAAGAGAAGTCCAGATGATGACAAGCCAGATTCTGATACCCTTACTGATGCTACATAGAAAGCCGTTCAAAATTTGCCCCTTACAGAAAATTCCCAGAAATCCCAGACTCCAAATTGAAAGCACATATGGGGTAATAATTCCATAGTAGTGAGTCTCACCCTAATGGTGTTAACACAATACAGGTAGCTAACACTGAGATAGCAAGGGGCTACCTTACATCCCCTCACTTCCTGCACGGGCATGTAGCAGGGTCTTGAAGGCATCCTAAATCAGCAACATTTTCCTGAACATACGTTTGTTGTTTTTTCAGTAACTTTCTGAATTGGAAAAATTATTGGCACTACGCATAGACTAAGGTCAGAAGGGACCATTGTGATCATCTAGTCTGACCTCCTGCACATTGGAGGCTACAGAACCTCACCCACCCATTCCTCAAAAAGACACCCAAGCAGGACTCTGGCTGAGTCCTTGAATCATGGTTTAACGACTTCAAGTGACAGAGAATTCATCATTTACACTAGTTTAAACCTGCAAGTGACCCATGACTCATGCCCCATGCTGTAGAGGAAGGCAAACTCCACTCCCCCCCTTCCCCCCCCCCCCCGGGTCTCTGCCAATCTGATCAGGAGGGAAATTCCTTCCCAACCCCAAACAGGTGATCAGTTAGACCCTGAGCATGTAGGCAAGACCCACCAGGCAGATACCTGGGAAAGAATTCTCTGTAGTGATTCAGAGCCCTCCCCATCTAGGGACCTGCCTCCTGCCATTGCGAACTTTTTGCTACTGGCAATCACCGATGGGCTACATATTGATTGGTTTCTTTTGCTGCACTATCAGTTCATGACGTTTGTCTAGTGCTGGCTAGAAAATAATTCTGTTTTATGAAACATTGAGGTTTTGAAATTTGTTTTTATTCCATATCGGAACAAAGATGAGATTTTTCAAAAAAAGAAAAGAGAGAGAGAGAGAGAGAGACGCACACACACCCCAGGATAGCCAGTAGTCTGGTGGTTAGGGCATTCAAATGGGATTTGGGAGATCCAGGTTCAAGTTCCTGTTTCTCATCAGGCTTGCATTTTTGATTGGTCTGTCTGTCCTGTTTTCTTTGTTCCTTTAGCTTGATCCTGCGCTCTTGTTCTCCACTAATGTTTTGTTATCATTTTGATACTTCCCCTGGACAGTTCAGCTGCTATTGTTTTTTGGAAACATTTATCTGGCTATAGATATGTGTCTTTCAACAAGCTTTACTGTAAACTGGAATAATTTGTCACACAAATGATCTTTCATTTGGGAATCTTTAGGGAATGACCCCAAAGTTACTGTAGAGGCCAGAGTTCTCAGCTCTGTAATGTTTAAGTATCGATTCCCTCTTCTACTTCTCATTTTTGAGTAAAACAGTATTTTTCTCTACGGTCTCTGTCTGGGATCACAGTATTCCTCAAACAACTTAGTCAGATTATTTTCTCATCTTTATCACACACCCTCCCCGGCGCCTCTCAGCTCTATATACAAAATCAATTTTTTGCTTCCATGTTTCTGTAAGGTTCTTTGTCTGGAAATCGAGCATTCCCAGTGGTCTGATTTCCTCCATTCTGTCTGTCCGCTGTGTTTCAAGGTATTGCTTTGTTTTTCTGTTAATCACACTCTTATTGTTGTGGATCTCACTAGACTGACCTTTGCCCCCATATTTCAGGTACCATGTGCTGGCTAATAACATAAGAGGACTCCATGTTTCTAAAACTAAACTAGCTCTTAATTGAGAGCACTATTTACAAAGATGCTGCCACTGAAGCTAGCATTCTAGCCATATGCATAAAGGCTAACATCCTGGTGCCTCCTCCAATCTGCCTGGTGACGGCGAATGATAATTTTTCAGTACTGTCAGTTGTTTGTCTTAACTTTAGGAGAGGGATAGAGAGGCGGGCAAGCATAACTGTTAGCCTTCATCTTCTACCAAATTACATTCCTGAGCTCAGAAAGATAAGACCCTGTGCGGTAGCTGGAAGTATGCAAAAATTGCTCACAGGTGTTGAAATTGGTGAAAAGAGAAGATTAACCTGTGCTTTTGCGCGCACACACACACACACATACACACACACCCAAAAAGTGAACAATGATTCCTTTGGAAATGGAAAGCAATTTTGTTCAGGAAGAAAACTGAATTAGCAACAAAGATGTTTATTGGTGACTTCGGTGGTGTTTCTCCCCTCAGTGCTATTCTGTATATGAAAGTGTGTTACGATCACGCTTTGCTCTTAAGGTCCAGACTATTACATAGTATACAGGGGGTCAAACTAGATGATCCAATGGTGTCTTCTGCCCTTAAAATCTATTACACCCTGACTCCCAAAGTCAATGGGATCAGTTGTGGAGTAAGGTATCTCTAAGAGTAAGTAAGGTTGCCATCATGTAGCTCTATGTGATTACCTCACAAAAAGTGAACAGACTTCACGAAATCTGTTTCTACTTTTTTTAAGAGTAGAGGAAAAGCACATGATAGGGTTTCTAGTTGTATGAAACTACCTGTTTGTACCTCATGATTATTTTGATACTAACGCTCAGATTTTTGCAAGCATTTGATCTTAAGCCAAACATTGCCATTTTGCCAGTTCCCACAGCATTCTGTGGTACAGCAAGCCCCCTCCATGTGGAAAACTGCCATTCAATTTGGAATCAGTAGAGTCCTACTCACTCTGAATAACTGCTGTTTAGTAGGACATTCTAGGAGCAGAAATTGTGCAATTGTGAATAAGGAGAGAATAAGGTTGGGGAGACAAGGCAGGAGAGGCAACCCAGGTCTGTGAAGGCTCCTTATCCTATGTCATGATGGGGAAGAGCCTGAAGGAGCAGTGGTATGATATGGGAGGAGGCACGGAAAATCCATTCAAGCTGGCTGATGCTATAGAGAAAAGCTTTCTCCACTCAAGAGCTGGGTCAATAATGAATGTTTTGGTTTGCTAGCAATTCTGAAAAAAAAAATCATGTAAAACTGAAGACAACATTTTCTGCAAATCGAAAAGTAAAAAAAAAATGTTTTGGGTAGAACAAAATGCTTAATTTGAAATGAAATGTTTTGTTTCAATTTCAGGCATTTTTAACATTTTACATGAAAAAAAATAAAGGAAATTTCAAAATGAAAAGTCATTTTGAAGAAAAAAGTTGAAACGCTTCATTTAAAAAATGTTGAAATGAGCCTTTGGATTATTATTATTTTTTTAAATTTACAGAAACTATTCAGAGAAGTTGACATCAATTTGCAAAATGTTTCCATGTTGCTCAACTTGCATTTTTCACCTAACTATATATTTTTAAACAAAATTTTAAACATATATATATATATATATATAATCTTGTTTAAAAATTTGCCTGGCCCTCTCCACACTCCATTCCCTCCAAACTGCGCTATGTCTCCTCCACAACATGCTGAACTTTGGCCTCAGTATTTGCCTTCCATAGAGTCATGTGCATAAGGGAAGGATAACGTCACACCACTTCAGCCCCCTCCATCTGACAGACTGTTCCCCAGAAGAGTGTATATTCTAATCCTTCTGTGGAATAACATTGTGCATTACAATGTTCATATCCCAAAGGAAGGACTTCAGGATTGGACAGACTATATAATACTTTAAATGTAATACTGCTTTATATATGAAGTTATGAATGGCTATACTGGATCAGATCAGTGGTCCACCTAGCCTAGTATCCTGTTTTCTGACAGTGGCTAATGCCAGATGCTTGAAAGGAAATGAACTGAATCGGACAATTGTCAAGTGATCTATCCCATGTTGTCCAGAGCATAGGGTTGTGTCTCTGACCACCTTCCTAATAGCCATTGATGGACCTGTCCTCGGTGAACTTTTCCAATTATTATTTTAATACAATAAATATGTATATTTACCAGTGGTTCTCAAACTGTCTGTGTATGTGTTGGGGAAAAAGCATACTTGTGAAAGAAAGCCATGCACTGCTACTTCAGGAACATGTGAGTTGCGTAAGAGATTATACATTCCCTTCTTCCATGCATGAACCAGTAGTGTATTTTTTCAGGGGAAAACAGCACTTGGTTACACATAAAAGAGAACAGTCAGCAGCAGTTATCAGACCTGTAGAACTTACCATGAAATGGTATTTTAGTCAGTACAGCTGAGTTGTTTAAGCATTGTCTAAGCAAGAGTAATACCGTAATTATTGTCAAATCACTGCAATCACATGGTAACACTTTTGCTATTGTATTCTCATCAGGCATGACCTTCCATTCTGCAAGGTTTCTCCAAATGCTGAATGAATTGGTCATTTATCAATTATACCTTCATGCTAATGCAGTGTAACATTTCACATGTAATTGAGATACTTATTAATTCAGAGGCAAGGTGGCAAATTGATTTCCACAAGAGATTGTTGAAACATACAGAAACAAAGTCATGGTGAAAAAGATATTGAACTTCTCTGTATTTAAAAATGGGCATGTGACTTATTTATAAAAGGCTTCTGGATAGAAACTATTTATTTATACAGTTTTTGTTAAATTCATCAATAATTGAAAGACCCCTGCTGTAGCTCACGAAAGCTTATGCTCAAATAAATTGGTTAGTCTCTAAGGTGCCACAAGTACTCCTTTTCTTTTTGCGAATACAGACTAACATGGCTGTACTCTGAACCCTGAAACAATACAATACTGGCTATTTTCAGGTGGTTACAAATTGTCAAACAGCAATTGCAGCATATACTGTACAATTAAGCAGAATTATCTGCATCTTGTCACATTGTAAGAGAGCATAAATCAAATCCCTGATACTAAAACAGTGTGACTTTGCAGTCCTTCTTATTTTGACACAGTAAAATGTGCCCTATACGCAAATTATTTCTAAGATGACCGTAAACAATGAGAAAAGGTTTAGTATGCGGGACACAGAGCTTTAGATAAATTGGCTTCTGGTTTGTTTGGAAAATGTTCTTGAATGTTGCTCCAATAAAATTACTTCACTATCTCTTTTTCAAACATCTGGTTTAATTGAACTCTAGGGACATAGTAAATTAGATTTTGGGTTCCTATGTCATTAAGTAGAAAGAAATGTAAAATCTTATATACCTAGTAATTTGATTATTTCAAGATAAATTATAATTGATCTATTACTTCCCCAGATAGGTTCTATAACATAATCCCAGAAATATACTTGTATACAATCACATGAGTTTTAGAAAACAAAATGAATTTAAGCAGAATTGTGTATCAATGGAATGTATTTCATTATTTTATGTGAGGCATCAGCAGTTTGTTAGGGGCAAACCTTTATGGGGTTACAACAAGACAACTGTCTCCTGAGCCACTGACATTCTGCAATCTCTTCCCTGCCTTGGCGACAAAGTGGATCTAGAAAAGAAACAGGCCAACAAAAAGGTGCTGAGGTTAGCATCTAGAAGCAAGAACTACGTGGATGCTTAACTTTATGCACGGAAGGACTCTTTCCAGCTGCACCCACCACTTTTGTATAGTGTACCTCATCTCCTGTCACATGCACATGGCACTGAAATGCCACATACTGGCACATACTTCTAGCAGCAGTGACTTACCATATTTAAAGCATTCTGCTGTTTAATAGACTTGACAAAGAACATGCTTCTCTGGGCATCTGTTTGATTGACTCCACCCCAGCTCTCCCTAGTCCGACCTATGGTTGCTCGGAGCTATTCTGCAATGTGGTGGGTGTGGAGGGATGAGATACATCCAGATGTTGGAAAGGACATGAGGCATTGTGGTTGTAATTGTGGTTTATTATGTGCCTCTACCCCATGTGTCTTCGCTAACTATGGGACTTTTATTTCCCTGCCATGCTGCATAAGCACAAGGGGTAGAGCTGATTTTTTTTTTTTAAAAGCATTATATTTTCCATGAAAAGCTTCCCCCTGTATTCCCCCCTTTTTTGTGGTAGAACTTTAAGATTCTTCAAGAAAGTGAAAATTGAAAAAAAAATCAGTTTTCAGGTTCCACCCCCCCCCCAACATGCACTTCCTCTGCTCTTTTTCTACTGGAAATATTTTTAACATTTTATGTTAAAAAAACTGCAAAGTTTTGACCAAAATCAACACTTTCTTTTAAAATATTTGTTACAGTATAAAAGACATCTTTGTCAACATTCCAACTTGCCTCAAAACTACATGCCAACAATAGTCAGCTTCGCAAATCGCATAATTTGGCAGCAAATCTTTAGTAAATGTCGAAAAAATATATATGTATTTCTAAATATTTTTCCCTTGGCTAAAAGTATCCTTAGGACCACATTATTATATTTTACATTTCTGTAGGTCCATTGGTTTTGTAAACTGGACAAAACAAGAAGAACAAATACACTTTACCATATAGGACCTGATCTAACTCCCACTGATGCCAATGGAAAGATTCCTATTGACATGAATGAAGCTGGATCAGGCCCATAAAGTGTTCAGAATCATGTACTGTTGCAAAGGGGCTTTTTCCATCTCTAGAGGTATGTGAGCTAGGAAGGAGTAATTTTAAATTGTTGAACACCAAGTCAATTTATTTAAAATTACTGAAAATATTTAGTTGGAAGGTACAAGCTTTCAAACTACACAGAGCTCTTATTCGGGTCTGGGGAAGAAAGCAGACTGTCTGAGCTAAATACAAGTTGGGACAGATTGTAGAACAGCAGCAGTAATGCATGTTGGAGGTGGGGGTTGTTTGAACTGAAGAGGGCAACTTGGGGTTAGGTTGTTATGTGTAAAGGGTATGAAGTCAGGAATTAAGGGAAGAGTGACACAAATTGTTATGAGCCATAAAACCAATTTTAAGTACATGGTTTTGGTGTCTAGCAGAGTTATGGATTTACATTCCCAGGCTTGCCTTTTAGAAGTGTTGTGTATTGTAGCTCTTAATCATGATCACCACATCAACAAAGCCAACAGACAACTTTCTGATGCCTCCTACTATAAAGAAGTCAAAGAAGATGCCACACAACTATTAACTCAGGAATTTAAAAATACCATCAAATCCTTCCCCGTACGACTTCAAGAAAAAATTTACAACTTCATCCCCCGCAAAGCCATCCAAGCTACCTTCTTTGTGTTTTCTAAGATACACAAACAAGGCCCATCATATCTGGCCATGGCTCTCACTGAAGGAATATCAGGACTCATAGAAACCATCTTTAAACCACTCACCACACAAAGGGCCAGGTTCCTCCAAGACACTACCAACCTCCCCCCAAAACTATGTAACATTAACAGTCTTGCCCCCACAGATGTGATCTCCCTATACATGAACATCCCTAACCATGATGGTATAACTGCCTGCCTCAAATACATACAACTTCAACAACCATCACAACCCATCCATCAAACTCTCCAGAACACTCCCACACCAGCATCAACTTCCTGGATACCCTGGTTATCTTAAACAACGGAACCCTACAAACAATTATGGACAAGAAACCCACTGGTCACCACACTTATCTTCACAGATCCAGAAATCACCCCAGACGCACCAAAAATCTGTAATCTACAGCCAGGCACTCAGATATCACAGAATTTTCTCCTAAGAAAAAGTCCAGGGTATACACCTAAGCACACTTAAAATCTCCACTAAACAAGGACACTCCATCAGAGAAGTAGATAGCATCATGGAAAGGACCACCAAAATACCCCAGGAGCACCTGTTTCAATACAGAACAAAAAAAACCCACTGACCACACCACCCGAGTTGGTATCTACCACCTCACAACTCCCACAAGGGATATCATCAAATAATTACAACCCGTATTTGATGAGGACCACATCCTGAAAGAAATCTGTCCCAACCCCCTCTTCTGACCTTCAAACAACCTTCCAGCCTTGCCAAGATCATCATCAGAAGCAAGCTCTGCACAGACCAGGACCTCTCAACTTAACGCAGCACCAGACCTGCCAGAACAACAGATGCAATACCCGCAGACCTACTTCAATTGCTGCGACAATCAATACCCCCCTCAACATACGTTTTAAGATTCATACCAATACCTCATCTAGTGCACCAAATGCCACAACAACAACTATGTGGGTGAACTGAGACACTCACTACATTCTCAAATGAACTCACACAGAAAAATGATAAAAGACAAAAACATCATATACTCATAGATGAATGCTTTTCAAAAAGAGATCTGCTCCATTTTTCAATACTTTTCCTCAAAGGAAAGCTTGATAATATCTTCAGAATGCAAGCCGGTGAACTTAAATTCATGACTTTGCTAGACACCAAAAACCATGGACTTAACAGAGACACTAGTTTTATGGCTCATTACAACAACTTGTAACATATCACACTGCCTGCTACCCTTAATTGCCCATTTCAAACCCTTTATATATAACAATCTAATCCCCAGTTGCCCATTTCACTTCAAGTGACTGCCTCCAATATGCATTACCCGTTCTGTTTAACAATCTGTCCCAACTTGTATTTAGCTCAGACACTCTGCTTCCCTCCCCAGACCTGAATAAGAGCTATGTGTAGTTCAAAACCTTGTACCTTCCACCTACAGAAGTTGGTCCAATCAAAGATAGTACATCAACTACTTTGTCTCTCATCTCCTGAGACCAACACAGCTACAACGACACTGCAAATAAAAATATATAGATGAGTGAAACAAGAAATGGTAGGCTAGATCTTACTCATTGTTTCTCTTACTGCCAAAATCATACAACTATCAACAATTGTTCATACAACTATTCACGAGACTATCTCAGGGAATGTGATTCCCATTATTTTAGTCACAGGAGTTCTTCTAGATACCTCTAGGAGACACCATTATCAAGACCAAGAAAAATAATCACAACTCTTAACATTGGCTCTTATATTATTAAAGGAAGGAAAAGAAAACATGAAACAAAACAACAAAAATGACAGAATCACAATGATAAACTGGTTACTTTCATTACAACGTCTTCTGTATGTCTCTCTGTAGAGAACAAACCTTAGCAGAGATCACACCTTTGAGAGTGAATCCATCTTTGGTGGGGGCACTTTTCTTTTTGTATGTTGAGATCAGGTTTTGTTCCCAAAATTATTGTGAAGCCAAATCCTAGTAGATCTTTAGATAACTAGGGAGGCTCAACTGGGCAAAATAATTTTGTTTAAAGAAAGGTAGATGACCCTGTTGGTTATTAATAACCAGACAGTCTATAATTAGGCAAAGTGAACAATTTTACCTAAATCCTCTGGCTTTCTCATGAGCAATCCTTGGCTGTTGTCTTAAAATTACTCCAGCCATTATTACTGGCTTTGGAAAGTATCTACCAAGATGGGATGGATCTAAATAGTGAGGCTGGTGGATTACTTTTGCTACAACATTCAGAGAAGACAATTGCCATTCTCTCTTTTGTAAGTCTACTGTTGAAACCACTTGGGTCATTAAACAATGCCATCCAGGCATCTGCTACAACAGTAGTAGATCTTTGTCCAGCAAAGCTTGTCCAGAAGGTACATTTGGAGCAATCAGAGAGCTATCCATTGAAAAAGTACTGGAAGAAGCAAAGGCTTCAGTCCAGAAGTTGACTAATAAAGTCATTTATATTGAATCCTTAAGTGAAGAGGACAAGAAGTGTTTGTTAGTACAACTGAAAAAGTACACAGACTTGATTCTTAAAAATCTACAACAGCGACTTCTAGATTCCACTTAACCTCTTTGTAACTTTTTACAGATCCCTGTCTTATAAAACACCAACAGTTAAGTGGAGTGAGACACTACCAGCAATGGGGCTGCCATGTGCTCAGGACAGAATAGAGAATTTGAACACAAAGTGGAGTATCATACAACGAATTAATGAAGATTTGACGTCAACTTCTTTTTTTTTTATCATCACTAGGGGCTCGACACAATCTTTTTGCTGTTTCCTGGGCTGAAAAGTAGGAATTCATCTCTTGCTACTCCCAGTCACAACAGTTACAATTGAGCGTTCTTTTTCATCATCGAATAGAATTTTGTGTTTTGAAAGAAGTTGCCTTCTGCCTGATCATGTGAATGAACTAATGAGCATATCAATTGAAGGAATGGAAGTACCAGACACACGAGAAGTCACCAACGATGAATACATTGCATTCAAGAAGTTAATTAACAGAGTTGTGCAAAATTATAACAAGACACCAAGAAGGATGTAGATGTACTGCTTCACAGAAGGCTTGAGCAGCCAACTTTAATTTGTGTGATTTTAAAATCTAATAAAATGGTCATGAAACATTTTTCAGTTTTTACCATGGTGCCATACAGCCCACCGTCACCCTCATGGTCTCACCCCCCATCAGTCCTGAGTCCCCCTCTCCCCATTTCAACTCCTGGGGAAAACACTGGCCTGAAGCCACGCTGTCCCCTGACATGAAGCAGCTGAGCTCTACTTGCTAAATTACCTCTCTTGCGTCCCACTTGTGACTTCTCTCTGCCTGCCCTTTCCTGCCTCCGGGGCCAGGCGGAAACAGCCTCCTGTTTTCCCAAGCTCACCTTTCTCTGTGCCACTGGAGCCATGCTGCTTAATCCTGATTGCTGCTGGCTTCCTCGCCGCGTGGAGCAAAGAGACTTGCCCCACCCAAGTTTTGTACCTTTATGCACATTCCTGGGAGGGAGGGGGGCTTTTGAGTCACTGCTGCAAAGTTGACCAAGCACCTTTTTTACAGCAGTTTCTGACCTTCTTCCTCTCCTCCCCCCTCCCCCCCCCCCCAAAAAGCAGAGCTGCCCTTCTTTGGGTAAGCCCAGACAAATTCTGCCCCCACTTTAGCTGTGGTGCAGTCATTCACTTTAGCTTGGCTTCTTTCTCACAGCCAAAACAAGTGACAGAAAGCTATGTTTTTAGTGCTGAAGGTCCTGGGTTTGATGATGAAAGTGTCTGTGTGTATAAGAACCCACAAGAATAAACTGTGGTTAATTGAGTATTGTGTTGGAGTTGCAGGCTATCACTTTAGAAGTGTGTGTTTCCTGGGTCAGGGGAGAGGTGGATGGGTGAATATTTCCTGATCCCTGGTCCCCCCCCCCCCTGCAGTCTAGAGTGTTATGTAGTGAAGTGTGCAATTTGGGAGCAACAGACAGTCTGGAGAAAAAAAACAGTCTAAAGCAAGGTGTAGTGAGTTATGCCCTTTTGCTCAATGAAGCAGCCCACTTTGTTTTTGCTTGCTCTGTTATTTTTCTGAATTCTAACAAATAAAGTAATGAAACATTCCAACCTTCCACCATGCATATTGTTTTTTAAATCTAATTTCTGTCTTAGTGTGCCATGAACATGACAAGTTATGCATGAGGATGACTTATTTAGTAGAAAGACTGGTCAAGAGCATGAGGGCAAAAAAGGAGATTAGTTTCATAACAAGGAATAGAGAACCTGTAGAAGGGGCAAGGAGATAGGGATTATGTAAAGAACTCTTAGTCCCTGAATAATACTAAACCATGTTTTTCGTTGTCTCATTTCCACCAGTCCTTCCTCCAGCCCCTTGTAGCTGTACAGGTAGAAAAATTCCTACAGCCCTAAATCTTCAATTAACTCCAGCAAAGAAAAAAACAAAGGAACACAGAAAAACAGAAACTCTTATTTTTACCCCTCCCCCAAATTATTTGAAAGGCTGAAGACCTCTTCCCTCTTCTACTGCAAATCCTGCAGAGAGGAATTTGGAGGGGGAAGGGGGAATAGGTTCTTACCACAGATCACCAGTACAGAGGTAATGTGTCATTTAACATTATCGGAGGATAGCCCCATTAAAGGGAGGTCTCCCTCCACCCTGCTATCTAATGTTTGGGAAGGGAATCTTCATTGCAGCAGAATGTTCAACATATCTATCAGCCAAGCTGTGGAATTTCATGAGGCTTCATCTCTGGCTGGACTGAGGAGTATTTCACCACCTATAGAGCGAATTATTATAACTGGTTCAGAAATTCCATTAAGTTGGTTGTATTTTATATTTTGTTCATTGGCAAACAAAGAAAAGGGCCATTTGGACTTCATGATTCCAGGAAACGTTACTTAGTACACAATATGAATAGTTACATTCATTAAAAAGTAATATACAGTACATGGATTTTGGTAATCCTCTTAAATTATATTGCAAGGGACAAACTGTACAACAAGAACCCTATTATAAAACAAAACCAAATTGATTAATTAACTATGCTTTGTGCAAACAATTTCAAAACCTACAATTCTCATAATGCACCCTTTAAAAGAGTGAATTGGGGGACATAGATTAGGGATTAGGGCTAATATTTTCAAATTTGGGTGTCTATGTTTAGGAACCTAAATCCATATTTAGGCACCTGTTTTCAGACATACTGAGCACCCACAGGTCCCATTAGGAACATAGAATCCATCCTGGATCAGGCCCTTAGTTAACTAAAGCTAATTTCCACTCAAACAGTTTTTTATGAGAATATCAATTTTAAATGTTGTAAAAGCACCTAAAGCATGCGATGAGCAACTAATGACTGAGGGCCATATTATAACCCTCTGATTTGTGTTGAATAGTATGTTAACTCGCTCAGAGTTGCCACAGCCATCAGTGGGACCATTCGTGGAGAAAGGTACTACTCAAAGTGTCAAAATCTGGCCCTGAAAATGAACAGCTTCATCACACAAAATCAATACTAAAATACAGTGAAGTTCCACATTGGTGCGTGCGTGCGTGTGTGTGTAGTGTGTAGGCAAAACTGATGCCTAAAGAGATAAAGACATAGGGTTGGAGAAACAAGTATTATCCGAAGTTTACTGGCTGAGAACAGAGGCACAAATAGATTAAGCACTTTATACAAGGTCGCCCAGAAAGTCTGTGGCAGAGCTGGAAACTGAATCCAGATTGCTTGAATCCTAGACTAGTGCCTTAATCACAAGACCATCCTTTCTCTCCAAAAATCTCAAAACTCAATGTGAATAGTAACCAGTTATGGTCCGAATCTGCAGTCATCATCCAGGCAAAATTCCTATTGCTCTGAAAGGAAAGTTTGCCTGAGTAAAGGCTCCTGGATTGGCCTGACAACTCACAACACTCCAGGGAAGAAGACTTCAAATTAAGTTTTCAGCTAAGTCTTCAAATCGAGACTGGATGCCTCTCTGGAAGATATGCTTAAATCAAACGTAAGTTACCAATCTCAATACAGGGGTAACTGTGTGAAATTCTCTGGTCTGTGTTATAGAGGAGGTCAGACTAGATGATCAAATGATCCCTTCTGGCCTTAAAATCTATTAATAAGTATTATTAAACTTATTTTATTGATGAGCTTACTGAAGAAATGAGCAGTTTTGTAACATGTCAAAGACCTACATAGTGAGTTAAGCACAGGTGGAAACTGAACCCAGGGGTCCTGCCTCACAGTGTCTTTCCTTTCTGGAAAGCTCCTTGGAATGTAGAACAAATGTTGAAATCATGGTGGTGAGAACCATCAGAACCATGATGGGCTGAGGGAGTTTTTTCAGTGTATAAAACTAACTAGTGCATCCCTATGTGATACATTCTGACAGGAGTTGTTCCTTTGCGGCTGCATAAGGTGGAACTGTGTCTGCTCCACACTTACCCTTACACAGTTACCTGGTATTATAAAACGAAACGGGATTCCTTCAAGTCCTAGCTGAAGTCTGTTCTCACCTAAAGACCACCTTGGCTACGTTCTGCTGTGCTGCTTCGTAAGCCTGATTTCTTGTTTAAAAATAAGCCTATAAAACTGTCTGGCAGAAGAAAGAAAAGTTGTAAGGAGTGGAGGCCCACATGAATGAAAAGTTGATGGATGGGACAATTAGTTAATCGGTGGCTTATCATTGTTTATGACAATTAGACACTGCTTGGAGTTAATCATTCCTCTGTATTTGTAAATTATTCTGACTGCATGAGTGCTTGAACAAGGATATGTAGATTTAAAAAAAGGGGGGGGGGATTCTACCCTGTGACCTGCAGCTACAATTGTCCATTACAGGGACATGTGGACTATAGAGACTAGGGTTCCCAGAATGAGATGCTCCATCTTGATCCAAATGGAGAACTTTTTTATGTTCCCAGATAAAGGAATGCTGTGAAATGTAATTTCTGTAGGATTGTATGAGAGATTAGGGCAGCCACTTCATTTTATAAAAATTAAATGTGGCCTTCAACTTTTGGTAATACCCAAACAGAGCCCAAGTTTGGGCAAAGTTTGGTTATCTCCGATGTTGTTCAACAGCATCCTCCAAATGCTCCAAGTAAACATAGGTTGTAACAATATCCAAATGTTTCTTTAGAACACCGAGAGTCAAATTTGTCCCAACTCTGTTGCTCCACTGATGTCAGTGGAGGTAGGCAAGAGATGAATTTGGCCAAATGTTTTCTTTTTATTAAATACTATATACATTTTATTTATTATATTCAGTATCTTTGTAGATTATACCCATTTATTGTAGTATCTTTATATTACTAATGGCCACTTACTTGCTGGGACAGAGCAAAATGTTGATGTAATCCATTCAATTGAAAGACAGATGAAAGATATTGATCTGAACAAAGTGGCAAACAATGAAAAACCTGGTGAACAGGAAGAAGAAATACTTACAGATAATACAGTAACTGACATCTGATTTTTAAAATATTGTGCTTGGTGGATTGTGTGTGGTGGATTTTCATCCAATGTGTGTGGTGGATATTCATCCATTCATTATGTGTGCTTATGGTGAAAATGCTTACAGTACTTCAAATACTTATCCCTCTTAAATATGTCATATCCTAGATGAGATAGCTACACCACTAAATTATGAGGGACACAATGCAGTTGTGCTTCAGAAGGCTTTTTAAAAAAAACAAACAAAACAAATTTAATTGTCTTGTGTCTAAATGGGTTATATGAGGCACCCAAGTCTCATAAAAAATCCTCAATGAATTTGTGCAGTGTATACATTATGATGTCCTTGTAATGGATACAATGACCTTTCTCCTTCCATTCATTTTCTAAATGCTAGTCCAGATGAACAAACTGAGAGGAAAAAACAATTGGGATTTTTAAATCATAATGTGTTTTGTCAGGCCGTGATGAAATGTGTCACATTTTGCCATCATGCGATGATTTGCACTTGCACGAATGTTCATAATGACATTTTTTTCGTTAACTTTTGGGTTTGCAATTTAGCCAGCTGATATTTACTGCAATGCATTATTTTTCAAACGGAAGCACACACATATTCATAAACAATAAGCACTATGCTAGTACTTATAAGATGGATGCAAAACAGTGTAATACTGTCCTAGGGCATATTTCTTTTCTTACAGTTTTACACAGAATTAATGCTAAAGTATATATATTTCAAATGAAATACAAAGCACTAAAATGTATCTCTCAATCAAGAAAAATAAGATGATTATTCCCCAAGATTGTTTTGTTTTAGTATTGAAAACTTATACATCAGTTCTGCCCTTTTTCCAATCAGACTCCATTCTTATTTCATTCCAAACAGTTTGCACATTACTGTTTATATATTAATATTAAACACATGCATTTGGGCATTGCTACAGGCTCAGCAACTTTTATTATACTTGAGATTACGTTGTCCTTTATCCACCCTTTACTGATTATTTTCTGTTTTCTTTTAAGTGCACTTTCTCCATCAAATCCTTGAACCTTGTTTGAAACACTGAAAATCCAAACCCAAATGTACATGCTTTTTAAAGACATTGCTTAACCTGTCCTGAAAAGGTGATTTGCAATTTGTATTTACATTTATTTAGGAATAGGGACCTAACCAATCCTCAGTTCCTAGCAATACTGAATGTGAGAGATATCTGGATCTGGAATTGGAAGTTGTCCCTCTCTCTAAAATGGGGCAAATCAAAACTCTGCAAACATATATGGCTGAACTTTGATGAAGTTCAGATCTTGGGCCCATTCTTGACCGTATTTGACCATAAAGAAAAACTTTGAACAAAACAAGTTTTTGTTTTCATTTTTACTGGCAGATTTTGGAAGACATGGTGTTTGGAGGCCAAATACAAATTTAATTATGCAGTTTTAGTACAGAAAACAATTAGGGCAGATTCATGAAAAAATTATATCAATTGCCCTGTGGCTTCTTTTAGTTTTAGCAAATGCCTTCATATTTGTCTTTGGCTTCAGTCATAATGAAACACATGGATTTGAGTTGTTTTGAATCAGTGGCTAATGTCCAGATTTCTTCTTTGTCTCAGGTTTCAGAGTGGTAGCCATGTTAGTCTGTATCAGCAAAAAGAACGAGGAGTACGTGTGGCACCTTAG
Source organism: Caretta caretta (assembly GCF_965140235.1). Lineage (NCBI taxonomy): Eukaryota > Metazoa > Chordata > Testudines > Cheloniidae > Caretta > Caretta caretta. The sequence continues at coordinate 19,023,413 of NC_134214.1, forward strand.
AGACTAGCAAATTTATTTGACCATAAGCTTTCGTGGGCTAAAAGCTACTTTATCGGATGCATGCAGTGGAAAATACAGTGGGAAGATATACACACACAGAGAACATGAAAAAATGGGTGTTGTCATACACACTATAATCAGAGTGATCAATTAAGGTGAGTGATTATCAGTAGGAGAAAAAAATCTTTTGTAGTGATAATCAGGATGACCCATTTCCAACAGTTGACAAGAAGGTGAGTGTAACAGTAATATTTTTTTTCTCCTGCTGATAATTGCTCACCTTAATTGATCACTCTCATTATAGTTTGTATGGCAACACCCATTTTTTCATGGTCTTTGTGTGTGTATGTGTGTGTGTATTATATACATATACATATAGTGACAAAGTTCCTGCTCTACCTTGGTGGGTCTTGGGCTTATTGATGGATTTGCTCACCTTGGAGCTTCACGGCAGCTCTCAAGTTGGCCGTTTTTCTGAACCCACAGTCCAGGTCGACGACTCCTGTGTCTAATCAGGAGTTGGGAGGATTTGGGGGGAACCCGGGCCCACCCTCTACTCCGGGTTCCAGCCCAGGGCCCTGTGGAATGCAGCTGTCTAGAGTGCCTCCTGGAACAGCTGTGCGACAGCTACAACTCCCTGGGCTACTTCCCCAGGGCCTCCTCCCAACACCTTCTTTATCCTCACCATAGGACCTTCCTCCTGGTGTCTGATAATGCTTGTACACCTCAGTCCTCCAACAGTCTGCGTTCTCACTCTCAGCTCCTAGTGCCTCTTGCTCCCAGCTCCTCACATGCACCCTGAAGTGAGCTCCTTTTTAAACCCAGGTGCCCTGATTAGCCTGCCTTAATTGATTCTAGCAGCTTCTTGATTAGAACACCTGCAGCCAATCAGCCTGTCTGTCTTAATTGTCTCCAGAAGGTTCCTGATTGTTCTGGCACCTTCCCTGTTACCTTACCCAGGGAAAAGGGATCTACTTAGCCTGGGGCTAATATATCTGCCTTCTATTACTCTCCTATAGCCATCTGGCCCGACCCTGTCACTATATATATAATATATATAATCTTCCTACTGTATTTTCCACTGCATGCATCCAATGAAGTGGGGTTTAGCCCACGAAAGCTTATGCTCAAATAAATTTGTTAGTCTCTAAGGTGCCACAAGTACTCCTCATTCTTTTTCTTTGTCTCAGTAAACTGAGCAGTGAAGGTCCATTAGTTTGCGAGGTAAACTGTTAGATAGCTCTCCAAGGAAATGGGCATTTATTGGCTGCAAATGTCCAGTTACAAGTTTGCAGGCTGTGCATACACAGCTCCAAGTTAATTAAAGTTAAGGCTGCTATCTTGTCACTTAGAAACTTGAAAATATTAAATAAAGTTTCATGTACTGTACCCCCAGATGCTATAGCTTTTCAGATTCACTTACTTTTGTATGCTGTGAGCCAGCGTTCACTCACTTTGAGATGATGGGGTAATATCAGCAACATACCTGTTTAGGGGAAAGTTATTGGTTGTTTGTATGCTTTGAGATATCACCTGCAAGACTTGAATATCTTCAGGATTATAGGTGTTCCCATGCTCATAGGGCTGACTGTAAATCCCTCTATTGGACCATCCAGATGATGTGTGGAATGATCATGAACCTGAACCTAACACTTTTGAGAATTATAATTCAAGCATTTCTGGTAGTAAAAATAATTTCAACAAATACTACCTACATTTTAGTGTGAAAAGCATCCTGCACAATCTATAGTAAAAGGACATGGTGGTTGGGGGAGCATTGCAGATTACTCAGGCAAACTAGGATAGCAAATATATAACTAGTCCAATAAAGCTTAATTATGAACATTGTAGATCATGAGGAGTGGATTTGCTCCATACTTCCTACTGTTCCGGGCTGTGGCTTGGCAGCCCGTTGCTGCCACTGAAAAAGCAGAGACTTAGAGAGTCAAGGAAGTGGGATCTTTGGATATCATGAGGAATTCATGAGATCTGACATCTTTGCAGACATTTGTGTGTGTGTGAATGGTTATAAAAGTAAAATGGTATTATTCCTACTCAGTAACTGGAGTAACTGGCTGATGGAAATTTTTAACACATACAAAACCAAAAGACAGTGAATAACAAATAATGAACCACAGATATTCCTGTTTGCACAACACTGTTCTTGGTCTCTGGTATTTGTATGAACAATAGCCATTCCCCAGACATGACACTATTAAATGCTTTGTTTCCTTGCCTTAGTGCAACCTGTGGTAACAGTTCTACACCTAAGAAAATTAATTAGTCATACAGGGATAAGACAGAACAGACTTTATTACTGATGATATGATCAGCTTCTAAAAAAACCTGAATGACAGCTGATAACCTTCTTCCAAGATCCAACTGCTATTCATTCAGCTAGAAAATGTCAAGACCATCTGCAGTAACCATCGCCATGTGGTGACTCCCAATGGTGTTACTGTTCCCTCCAAATCAACAAGAATTGTGCCTGTGTAAAAAGAGTGATTATGTTCTAATTCCAAAGGAAGACTCCCTGAGTTTGATGTGGTTAGAAGTACCTGAAGAGTGATTGTTTGCGTTTCCTGGAAAGAGAAGGTTTTATTGCCAAACTGTTAGTTACGATATTTTCAATTACAAAAAAAGATAGGCAGGGGGAATCACAAGGCTGAAATATTTTTTTCCTGAATGCATGTGAAAATGATTAAACTTATATAATGTAGATACAGTACACCATTACAGGGTTATTTAAATGACTAACACTGACACAAACTGTTTTCTCTGCAAAATTGTGCTTGATTGTACATTGAAGCTTTAGGTCACTTAGGTTAAAATTCAAGAAAATAAATTGTTTCAAAAATTCTTTAGTTACTAAATGCATTTTAAATTTGGGGATGCTGTTAGAGTTCATTGCACAGTAAAGGACATCCTGTTTAATTGCTTTTAGTCTCTGTGTAAACACGAAGACAAACAATAAAGGGAGTAACCTTTTATAGTAAGCTTGATACATAGTGATATGCAATTTCATTTCCGACTGCATTGCTGAAACACTGATGTTTTATTTGTTGAGGTTTAATATTTATTATTATAAATTATCTAGCCATAACCAACTTCATTTACATCAGTAAATTATCTTCCAGGGAGTGTGATGTTTACTGTATGTATTATTGTTGTAATACTTTAACAAACTGATGTAGTATTTGGATAATGAAAAGATACTATCAACTCAAATTTGACCCAAAATTTAAATTTTGAAAAAATAAGTTTTCAAAACCTAAGACCACTGGTAAATGTTTTCAGGAATTGATGGAAAAATATAATGGAAATTTAAAGAATACTTTCATTTGCAGTGTTGGTACACAAATGTTGCACTACTCACAACATTAAAATGACTATCTGCATGATCTAAACCTAATAAAGTCAGTGAGAATTTTCCATTGACATTTAGTGGCTTTGGATCAGACCTCTAAGCAAAACTGAACCTGAGTTCACAGATTTTTATTTTCCAAGCTGAGATAAATACCAAAAATAAAACTGCATAAATACTGAAAACAACTGGATGAAATGCATAGCTGAGTGTAAAATTTAAGATGTGTTGTTTGCAATTTGGCCTGCTCTTCATTTTTGCACAAATAAAAATTTGCTTTAAGCAAATATTTGGGATTTTTTAAAATTTAAAATTTACAAAAGGTATTAACAACATAGATCATTAGAATAGAAACAAAAAAAAATCCAGTTACATTTTCACTGTTTAAACTATTTGTTTAATTTTACACTTACTTGAGCTTGCTCAATGAAAAAAAAATATTTTCACTTCCTGATTTTTAAGTGGGGGAAAATGCTTCTAATATAATTTAACTTATTAAATTTTACTCAGTTCTATAATAGATTAGACAAATATATTTGACGAATTTCAGGTGCTTTGAAGTAATGACGTTTTCTGTATATTTCAGAGGACACTTGTCAATCTACAGTTGTCTTGCAGTTATCTAAATTTGGGGGTAGATTGACTCTAAGAACATTCTTCTTGGCCCCAAATCTATAAAATGGTAAGCACTTGCATAACTTTACTCATATGAACAGTTCTACTGAAACTAATGGGACTGCTTACGCAAGTAATGTTTAAGCACCTTCCTAAGTATTTGTGGGATCAAAGTCCTTGTGAATCAATGAGTAAGGACTGTGCAATCCAGTCCTTTAAGAATAGTACCGGAGAAGATCTATGAAGTACAGCAACAGAAAGACCTTAACAAAATGCCAGATCTTGCAAACCCATGCTCCCATAAATAAGGTGATAAGTAAAGGTCTGCAGGATCTAGTCCTTTGTATCTTTTTTTGTTACTAATGCACTTCCTCACTGAAGGTCAGACTGAAGTCAGTGAGACTTCTCACACGATTAAAGCTAAACATGCACTTAAGTATTTTGCTGAGTCAGGACTCAATCCCTATATTTCACTTCATGAAGAGCTCAGCAGAGAGAGTTGGTATGAGTTAGGAGTCTCAAGTTCAGAAAGCTAGAAAACCTTTCCTTTTTATAAACTAAACACTCTCTTGAAGAGCTAATAAAGCTTACTAGCTGGGAAAAATCATTTTATTGCTTTTTTTCTTCATGGTTGTTTATTTTTGTCTTGCGGGAAGGGAGGATATCTTAATCTTATTGCAAGCAGTATCTGTCTGGAAGTAAATTAAATTTTGCACTCTCCCCCCACCTTATTTAAAAGAAAAGAGAGAAAGAAATATTTAATCCTTAAAACATTTCTGATGCTACTGTATCTGTCAATAGACGTCCTATCATGTTATTCTGTCTCTCCCAGCTCCAAGCAGTTAAAGAAAATACAGTTCACACCGATTGTCAATTCACTCTTTCTTGCCAAAAGAGGAATTATTTGATGGTGACAGAAAACTGTTACCTTCATTTCCAACTATACTATACATTAAAATGTCACTGTACCAACAACACAACTCAGACTTGTATAATATTGTCATAGGTGGCCCTGAATTACCTCTTCTTATTGCACAGGCACTACCAGGCAGGCGCAGAAGGAATGAGTATTTCCTCTTCCATCCAGTGCAGTATGTGGAAGAGCCAGTAGGTACACTGAATCGTCCTGCTTGCAAACTGTGCATAATGTAAAGTGGCTGCTATAGGAGATACATAGTGAACATGCAGAATTAGTCCTGAGATTGGATTTTCACAGCAGCCTGTTGGTGTGAGGCACCCATCTCCCAATGAAACAAATTTTATGAAAGTTCTGATACAGGGTGGGATTTTTAAAAGCACTTAGCACTGGCCAAACTCTGCTCTCACTTACGTCAATAGGAGCTACATTACATGAGAAGCAGGCACCTTGGCTGTGAGAACTTGTGTGTTGGATTCATGAAAAAGGTCGGAAGTTTGCTTCAGAGGTTTTAGAAATTGTCTCTTCTGCTCTGTGTCCCCAATCACCCCTTTTCTACAGAAACTACTCGCTCACACTCAGGCTGCTCACCTTTGTCCAGCCACGGATGGCAGGGCCCTTCTTTTCTTTTGGCTGTCCTTGTGGGAAGCAGGGTGCAGCTTGTTCAGGGCCAGTGATAGTGGTCGGATAGTTCAAAAATTATCTATTTGATGAACAACATGGCCCTGTACTCAGACTTTTAAGGTTATGGTGAAGATTTGTGAATGCAGCAGACCTTGGCCCCTAAGCCTGATTATTATTGCCAGTTGCTCCATTGGGCCGGGCACTGGACAAACATCTAGAAATCAGGGTGATCCCTGTCCCAAAGAGCTTACAATCCAAAGCTACATCTGTACTGTGAACTAGGAGCATGATTCCTTGTATACACACTTGCATTAGCTCAATGAGAGCTTGCCCAAATATAAATAGTAGTGTGACCACAGTGCCATGGGCCGTGACAACAGAGGCGCAGCGGAGCCGTACCAAGTACATACCCACTGATTTCAGGCAGGTTTGTACCCGGCATGAGCTGTGCTTCCATTAGCACTGTCCATGCTACCACAGTTGCAAGGGTTTGTACTCAGCATGGCTCAGCTGTGCCTTCGCAGCCCAGGCTGCCACGCTGCTATTTATACTCATTGCGCAAGCATGAGTATGTGTTCACAAGCAGGTAATCACACCACTAGTTCATAGTGTAGACATAGCTTACGTATAAGACTATACACAGCAGATGGAGAAAACAAACAGATGGGCACCAAGAAACAATGAGACCATGCATGGTTTTTCTGAGGATTGATAATACATTTTGCACAGTTCTAATAAGCACTCCCCCTGCACCGAGGCCATAACAGCAGATGGTCTGCTGCAGTATCCTGCGCAGCAGAGATAATGACCAGAGAGAAGTATCTTGTGCAACAAAATGTTTTAAAGAAACATCCAAGAATGATGTTCCAGCATACTCTTATGCTAACAATTAGCACCACCTCCCTTCTTCCCTTCTCAGCAAGGAGATAACATTGTGCATCAGGCATCACCACCATGTTCAGCAAATGGTTGTATGCATTATGCATTGGCTCCTTGGAGCTACAGTAGCAGGTCAGTTACTCCCACTGTGTTAGTGTTAAAGCAAAGTGCATTAACACATTGTCAGAAAATCCCAACTCATGGTTAATTGCTCGTTTAATAGAGCAGTGAAGGGGGGCATTTCTGCAGTATTCCCAGGTAGTACAAGAACACAGCTAGCTACACAGAAAACACTATGTTTCTTGGAGATTAAAGAAACTACCTTCCTTTTATAACACATTCCACTACATAATTCCCTTACCCCTAAATTGGTAATTTCTGAAGAGGGATGCTGGAAATGGAGTGTTCCCAGATCTTATCAGTGCCTATAACTTCTAAGTTTAGGCTAAGATTTTCATTCATGTTCAAATTCCCTAAACCAGTGGTTCTCATTCTTTTTCATACCAGGGCTCCATTGTCCATACTGTCCCTCCAGAATAACTCTTCCATGTAATTGGGATCTAGTTAAGATCAACCTGCCACTCAGCAATATATTGTTTTCAGTGTTTTTGTAGCCATATTGGTCCCAGGATATTAGAGAGGCGAGGTGGGTGAGGTAATGTCTTTCATTGGACCAACTTCTGTTGGTGAGAAAGAGACGAACTTTTGAGTAACACAGAGCTCTTCTTCAGATCTAGGAAATGGGTATTTTTGTCTGACCCCCCACCTCTCTGGTTCAGATTAGGACACAGGCCCAGTTGGCTCAGCATACAGATCCTGGAAGATATAACCACGGAGGTGATTGATAATAGTGACTTGGAATCACTGATGAACAATCTCTTCACACCCATATGTGTTATCAGTTAATGTACCTGAATTGGTAGGTGCAATGTAGAACAATTGTCAGTTCATATCTGAACAAGAAAAGGAGATGAACTCCACCACTGCAAAAAAGAGTTAACTCATGGTGGGCCATTCCAGAGGAAGTAAGCCTCTATCCTATAATTCAGATACTAAGTTTACTTTTCATGATTGTGCAATTGGTAACCACCATTGTTATCCTCGGAATGTGTTGCTGAACAATAAACCTTAAAAATCAAGCAATTAGGGAAAGAAACCTAATGAAAATGAAAAAAAAATGTTGTATTAAAAGAAAAATGAAAAGGAGTGGAATGTAGGCCTAGCCTGAATGAAGTACGGAAGCAGAAGGAAGAAATAAGAGGTAAACAATAGACAAAGCACAGATTTACTGTGGCCTTGTAAATCATATGTAGTTAGTAGATAAAAAATAGTAGGGAAGAAAGGAATGTGTGATAGCTTGTAGCTGTAATCTAGCATGTAGTGCAGTGTGTCAATAGCTCATGATCGAGATGGGGATTGGCTACAAAAATTAGTAGACCAATCATAGAACATGTGATATGATTGTGGTGCATGTGGTAGCATGTTTTAGAATAGGTATATAAACTGATTTATATTCATGTGCTATGGAGCTGTGGTACACCCTATACCCACCCCACTGTGCTTAAGCCTGATAAAGCTTAGCTTTGCTATATGCCAATAACAAAACCTGAGTAATAAGCCTGGAGTTGAACTGTGTCCTTGGAATCGGGAGGTTGAGGCCTGGGGAAAATCCCAATACTGTAAATAGTAAATATGCTATCTTCTTTGGTTTCTTAATTTGAATATCAACATGACTTTTAGTGGTTAAAATAAAAGGTGTCTTTTTCGGTGAATCCTTAAAATGTGCTAAGTGATCAAATGTTTGCAAAGGGGAAAAAAAGTGGTGTAATGTAGGATGGAATTGTTGATGTAAAGGAGAGATGAAATATTCTAAGTGAGATGTAACAATCTTTTCCTCTCATTCCTGCTGTGAAAATGCATCAAAGAGATGCCTACTAATAATACACTGAATACAAATTCGTGTGCTGGTTGTATGCAATCACCAAAGCATCCAGTCTAAGTTGCTGTAAATGCTAATTCAGATGTTCCTGGTCCACAGTCAGCTCTGCATGTACTGCGCAAAACCTAGTTTACTATTTTCATTTAGGCCTTCACATTTTCTTTCTGGACAAGTAGTGTGAACCTTTTTTTGAAAAGCCTATTGATATTGGGTAACAATTCCATTGATTTTTACACGGATGCTTGTTGATCCAAGTGGAAACCCTCGTAATGTTAGAACAACTACAGCTCAAGCTTTGGCCTCTTCCCCACCCCCCAGTATTGTGTTTGTAGTATGGAGTATTCAGTGCTCACTTGGGATTGGATTATCCCTTCTGGGCACAGCATCATGGGAAGGTGCAGAGGTGACTTACTCCAATAGAACTCCAGGAGCCCTTGTGCCTGCGGCAGGTTTGAGGGAGAGCACGGGACAGAGCAGCACCTGCTACGCTCTTTTATAAAGTGCAGCATCTGATCCTTTATTATGGAGCTGGCACCGTCGGACATTGAAGGTCTCTACTCCTTAACTGCTCTCCAGTGAGAAATTAATACTCCTTTGAGGTGCCTAGAACCACGAGTTGTCACTAGCTTGGATGAGTTCTTGCATTTAGGACCAGGGTTATATTTGAATCCAGCCCATAGATGCAAGCTCATGGAGATGGCTCTTGTGGTATTTTAGCTATAGTGTACTGACCCAAAGCCAGTCCCAATCTGGCGCTCAGTCATGCTGTTGTCTAAATGGTCTTTCACTTTATCCTTAATTAAAAACAAAAAAAGAAGCCACCCAAAAATAAAACTGACCTGAAGTTTCACTAAGACTTGACCCATCCTCTGATTGATCATTTTCTCTCTGAGTCTCCATTCCCAAGTATTTATCATCATTCCCTTCCCCTGACTTCGTTGGTAAGATGGTGATGCTTCACTGATATTTCCTCTCTATTCATATATTCCAAATAAATATTCTTTGAACACTTCACTCCGTGAAACCTTTTCAGTTTTCACCTTTTATTTTCCCCTTCACTAGCACCTAACCTTCTTTTGAATCAGGTTCCTTCAGTATTGCATCTTCATTGTAAAACATGCCCCTTCTCTCTGCTCCATCTTGTGTATGTGGCACTAATCTTCACACTTGCACCCATACAGTCATGTGAGAGGGCACTACCTTGACCTTGTCAATTTTTTATGATGTATCTATTTTGTAGGTTTCTGTCTTGTCATCCTATCATTGATCACATTTCCCCCACTTTACAATGGATGTGCCAATATCAATTAGTTTAGAACTGCTTGTTATTTTATGACCTTTAAAAAGGCCAGGCATCATGGTTTATTTGCATCTGCTGCGTATGTTCAGATGTTGTTTTGCTGAAATAGGGATATGGAGCTAGTCTGATTTGTTAATTCATTTTCTTTTTTGCTGTATCAAAACTCATCAAGAATTATTGACATTTTCACTCCAGTGGAGATTAGTAAATGTTACTTCGAGCTCTGTTTGATTTACTAATTTTAAAGGCTAGAGGCAATTCCTCTAGCCAATTAAATTCTGAAGGGAGAGAGCCCCAGACACAGCAGAATGAGTGTGATTCTGCTGCACAAGAAGACAGGATCTGGTGAGCACACCTGGGTGAGCAGAGGGGTGGGGCTACATGACCCTGAACATTTTAAAATGCAGCATCATGATGGTTACTGCCTGTGTGTCCTATTGCACTGGTGTGAAAGAGGGCAGGGTTACCCCTATGAAACAGGGAATGTGAGTTGGTAGATACTCTGCAAATCCTGCAGGTTTTGCCACTTCGAGTCAAAAATGTAAGGGACACACTGTGGGCTGCTCTCATTGGTCTTGAAGCAATACCCGCAGTGATCACTCTTCAGGTGATACTTAGCCTGAAGTATGTTTTGGTAAAACATTTATCATGTAATAACAAGCATACTGGAGGGAAAATTTCAAACTATGAACCTGTAAACAAATTAATGGAAATTGTGATAGTTTTGAGGGGAATTTTCAGACAGGAAAAATAAAGCATAAATTCAATAAATTCTTCAGTGCCAATAGCTTGCCTGAGTGTGTCCAAATGTCTTACATTACTTTAAAAATACTTTTTCATCTAAAACTTTCTACAGAAGCATATCGATTTCTCTAAATTTTCCTTTTGAAACAAATTGAATTTCAAAATCAGAATATCCTACAAAATGGAAATTCTGGTTTCGATGCTGCTCTATTAAGAGTCAGGTAATCATAGAAGAGAAAATAGCAAAATACAGGAATTGTCATACTGGATCAAACTAATGATTCATTTAGTCCAGTATTCGTTTTGTCCACCCCAGCTGCTTTAGGAAAAGGTACACAGAATATGTAGGATAATATATCTGTAGGGAAAGATTCCTCCTTACCCGTCTATGGAAAAAAGAAGTCACCTTGTGTTCTGAGGGTTTTTATCCCTTCCAAAATTAATTATTTGTACACATACAGAGAGAGAGAGAGAGAGAGAGAGAAAACTCTGAATTCTAACTATTCTTGTTATCCATATAAACATCCGATCCTTTTTTGAATCCTTGTAATGTCCTGGCCTCAATGAAATCTTGTGGCAATGAGTCCCACAGGACTCCCTATTTTATAAGTATTTAAAGTAATTGTAATGTTTCAAAAATAACACTTTTTAAGTCACTTTTTGAAAAAAAATCTTTATTACTTCTCATTCATTCTCTTTCAGGTAAGAGCTGACATTGATGTTCTTATGTTAATCTGTTTCCTTAGATTGTAGTCTTCATGTTGTTTCTTGGTATAATTGAAATGCACTTCATAAGAGACACAAATACCTCAGGATAAAACATTAATATAACATTAACTAGTGGTGACACAAACTATTTGACTCACCAGTAAGCTCAGGCCCCTCTTTGCATGGCACCTGGAGGCCATTTTTATGACTGACTCAGAAAATTAGAAAATAAAGCCAAAGACAAACCAGCCTCAAGAGCAGAGCTATACAAGGAGGAAATTTTTTGTATTTGGTTTTGATTTTATGGACCTATTTCTTATTTTAAGGGTAGATTTGGACAACTCACTCAGTAGCTGAATAAATGCTGCATTAAGACTAAGCGTTGTGCTTCACAAATCAGACGCTTACATAGCTGGCAAATCACCATGGGCCACAGTTTGGGGTTCTCATTCACCAAGGTTAACATTTACAAATGGAACTATTTGGTAATTAATTGTTCACCTGCATAAGATGTTCTCAGTATGACTCTATATTTGAAAGCAGATCTTTATTTTACTATGCATTGGTATGCCAGTGCAGGTCAGGATGGTTAAGTACCCTTATTTAGCACTCCCATTCTTTGAGTGCAATGGGATGGCACTCAGTGCTCCTAGAACTAACTTTTGACCACATATATCAAGACATTTTGAATAATCAATTGGCCTTTAATATGTAATCTTTATTACCGAAAATGCAAGTAGTAGTCTGTTATAGTTGTTGGGACTTGCACGGACCAGCCTAGCATGTTTGAAATGCAACCAAATGCCCAACATATTAGCATACGTTCCAGAAGGAAATGTGTTGTGGAAAGTAATCTAAGATGCATTCAGCAAAATGATCACTAAACACATGTTCATGAAACCAAATTCTATTGTGTAGGTTTCTGTGATCCAGAACCTCCACCCACTCTACTGCAGTCACTCACCTCTCTGGCCAGATGCAAAACTTCAGCAGGTCCAGTCCCTTCAGCATCAGAACTACATAGGCACAGACATTTATAACATTGAATGATATAACATTTTTGGTGAGGCAAACACCAAACAAAACATTTTGTAAACATTAAAATCAGTAAATCAAGCAGAGCAGCCATGCCTGTCACTTCAGCCCTTTAATTTCTACCTTATACCAGTGCAGGCCTACACATTCCAAATTCTGCCCAGAAGGAAATGGACTGTAATTCGCATCAACCATAAGGCAAACTTCACACAAAGTAAAACATATGTGCATACCAGAAGCTGCAGTCTTTGGCTTCTTTGCTGGTTCTGTTTGTGAAGCTGTTTTCAGTGTTGTAGACAGTGGGTTACTTTGAACTGGACTGAGATCACCAATTATTCCTCAAAGCTTACTAAATTGCGAGGAGATGGTAATGATCTTAAGCTACAACTGAGCTGGGCTGTATCTGAATCACTAGGGAGAGGTGAAAGACTCTCATTTCCAGTCCCCTGAACTATCAAACCCCATAGGCCACAAATCTAAGCTAAAATTGAATGCAGAATCTGGTCAATAAATAATCTCTCTCCTCCTCTTCCCTCCCACCTCTTGGGCCCAATTCACAATGGGAAAGACTGTAGCTTCCCATTTACCCAGTCAAATAGTGCAAGAAAGAAAGGCAAATCTCCATCTCCCTTGCACTGTCTCATGAGGGTCATCCAGAACTGCAGCCTCTGTGCTCAGAGGAGTTCAAGGGCTGTAATGGAGTAATAAGACCAAACGGAAGGAGTGCACACCACTCCCCTGCTATGTGCTGACCAGCAGAGGTGGCTAGTCAGGGGGCAGGCATGCTGCATCTCCATAAAAGAGATGTCAGAGTTTGCACTAGTCTCCTGTGCAGCTGGATCCAGGAGATAGAGTGTCTCTCTGACAAAGAGAGAATCACATGTAATGAATGCTAGTCATGTCACTTAGAATAATAGAATATCAGGGTTGGCAGGGACCTCGGGAGGTCATCTAGTCCAACCCCCTGCTCAAAGCAGGACCAATCCCCAATTTTTTTTGCTCAGATCCCCTCAAGGTTTGAGCTCACAACCCTGGATTTAGCAGGCCAATGCGCAAACCACTGAGCTATCCCTCTACCCTTCTGAAAGGTGCAATGTACTGTGATGAAATAGAGTGCATTCTTATACTTTCCTTGGGGTGGAAAGTACCCTTCCTTACTGTGTGTGGCTATATGCTGCAGTTGAAACACCAAAGCTCACAAGCCTACCTGTTTCTAATGTGTCTGTGGGTGCACTACCAAGAAAGAAGAATTATAGTGAGGCACTGCCAGGAAAGCGTCCTATAGGCATGTGGGAACAATGCAAGCAGGTGTGCTTTTCATGGGTTCATTTCAGTTGCATTGTTATTTTTGTTATGTAATATTCATATTGCAGTAGCACCCAGAGGTAAAGTCAGTATTAGGCACTCATGACAGGTGCTGAGCATAGGTAAACTTTTTCACCATATAATGAATCTAAGAATTTCTTTAAGGAACTTCTTTAAGGAAAAAGGATACACCATCTAAACCATCCAGATTTAAAGAACTGCCATTTATCTAACTGGCACTAAGTGTCAATCTATACTTTGAAAGAGATGACATATCCCTCAATAATATGCATAAAAGGCCCAGATAACATGTAACAGAGTAGTTTTTGACATATAAATTACTTATGTCCAGTTAATCATTCACAGCCTGACAATTCAAATCTTTCTCATAACAGTGATGACTTTATTTCAGATAGGAGAAAGTTCCAAACTATACAAAAAACCCCAAAATATATAAAGCCCAAAAGAAGTTTCAAAATGCAGAACACACATTCTGCAGAAGGTCTTAGAAGTATCTGTTTATTGGTGTCAACAGAAAGTTGGATTCTACAATAAGAAATTGCATTTTTAAGCTAACCCACAAGTACATGAGAATGAACAACAATTGTGGTAGCAATGGTGATTTCCAGTCCCTCCATAAAATCAGAGACCAAAGTTGTTGAAAAGGACTTAAAAAAAGGGTGGTCTCAAATCTATTAAGGCCAACTCCTGATACCCTTGTTCACAATTAGGCCTTTGATTCCAAAGTGACTACACTTATGGAGGAAGGTGTTACATCACATGAATAAGGGAATCATCTGGATGGTAGAAGAAAGATCTAGAGCAGTGTTTTTCAATCTCCCTGATACAGTTTAGGAAGGCAGCAAGCTGGTGGTCCCTGGTATCAGAAAGGTTGAGAAACACTGCTCTAGAGTAGGAGGCTAAACCGCATCTTTGTACTTGATTTGAGCTAGAAAACAGAACTGTCTCTTACTCTGCAGACTTTTGTTAAGTGTCTTCAGTTTCTAAAATAAATGAGAATAAAAATATAGGATGATTATTCTGGATGTTTGAAATGCTAATAATTACAGTAGATTAGATTTTCCAGCAAGTATTTCTGTGATTATTTTAAGCATAAGCCTTTACAACAGCTGATGAGCATTAGGAAAAATAAAGTTGTTTTAAAGAGAGATCTATCAAGGGCCCATTGAAGCAAGTAGGAGTTCTACCATTGATTTAAATGTCATCTCGCTCAGACTCTACGGCTTTGATCTTTCCCTAATGGGATGACTTTCACACTCAGCTCTGGTGGTGCTCTATAGCTGTTTTACCCAGATGGTGGAGGATTCCCCCTGCACAGGGTAATCCCTGGGTGGCATAGACACTATAATTGCTCTTATTCCAGCATCCCTCCCTTAGCCAGTGTAAGGGCTTAGTCAAGAGAAAAAGCATAGCTAGGGAGGCTCTATACCCTGATGATCCCTGGCTGCTGGAACAGCCTCTTGGCATCCTCTTCAAATTAAATCATCCTTCAGGCTGCTCTGATTAGCACTGGGGACCAATATGACATTATACCAGCCTCAAGGTGTAAGGGAGTGGGAGATAAAGGTCTCTTAAAACCACCTTTGGTCCCTTCCTTATCTGTGCAGAGGTATCCTCAGCCACATCTCAGGATCTGGGTCTTTGTGTTTTGTTCCTGATTTACTGCAAATGGGGAGTACAATGAACTCTACTAGTAGGCAAATCCTATAGTGTTTGTGTAGCTTTAGAGGACAAAGTACATTAAAAAGCTTTTCTTTTGATTGTAGAGCAATCTGGGAAAGGAAAGCAGGGCATCCCACCTTCCCAAAAGAGAGGTAAAAGTACTCAGGGGAAACATTGTTTTCAGAAACGTGCACATTTTGTTAAAAGATGTTATAAAAGATGAATTTTCAATTACTGCAGTCTGCCAACAGGCAAAAGAATGGAGTCTGCCTAGGTAACAGAAATGAAGGGACTGAAGGGATGTTTCCATACTGATGTCAGCAGGATAGAAATACTCTTGGCATTACAAAGAATACTACCGTTGCCCTTGCCTCTTGCTGATGGGATAAAGATCTAAAGGAATAATGAAATGGAAAGGATAGACTACGTATCAACAACAGATACTTTAAAAAATGTAGAGATACATTTTTTTATTGGCAAATATATTGCACTGTTTGCTTCTTTTCACATACTAATCTAGTGAATTTTCTGTTTTTCACATTGCAAAAATGGCCACAGCTCAATGGCAGAGCATAGCTCAATCCATTTATCCACCTTCAAGCCCAGATCCTGCAATTGACTCCACACTGGCTGATCCTTTCACCTGCACAGGATCCAGCTTAGTCAACGAGTCACTCTATGGATCCACTCATGCTGACCAGATTTCAAGATGGGGGCTATGGTTCATATTTAGTACCTATCAGTGTGGTATCTAAGTTCTGCACAAAACTAAGGCACACAAAAGGCCACAAAGCCATTCTTCCTGAGCAGAGGAGCATAAATTTGTCTGTAGGATTTTTTCCCAAGATCTTTTTACAAAAGATGCCCATAAACCCTTCTTCTATAAGACTGTAGGAAACAATGATTTCAGATTTCAGAGTAGCAGCCATGTTAGTCTGTATTCGCAAAAAGAAAAGGAGTACTTGTGGCACCTTAGAGACTAACCAATTTATTTGAGCATAAGCTTTCGTGAGCTACAGCTCACTTCAGAATAAAAATGCTAACTCCCTCGTGCATGTGTAACTATAATAAACAAAAATTCATAGCAGTAACTTTTAGTAACTTTAGCCATCGTTTCATTTCCCAGAATATAAAAGTTCTGCAAGAAACAAATATTTTATTAGATTTCAGACTTATAAAAATAAGTTGAGAAAAAAATGAAGCTAAGAATATATTTCTGTTGTAAAACAATGTAACTGAACATTTAAATCACTTATTATTGTAAGCACTATCTATTGTATCTTAACCATAACTAGTTTACATATAGAGACCTTGAAATTAACATGCAAAACCAAGAGAAATCCTTTGTAAATCAGCATCATTGTTGGTTAATGCTCAGTACATATACATATGCGTAGTGCTTAAGAGAAAGCAGTAGAGTGCATAGTAATTATACATGATTCAGACATATAAATGGATTAGACATATTTTAAGCTATTGTTAGGCTAGGTGATGCTATTACACCTAGTCTTCCAAGTTCTTTTTCTAAGTGTGCAAGCAAGTTTTGACTCTTGGCAAGACATATTGTGGTGTTGTTAGTTATAGTTTATTAAAAGTTTTGGTGCAGAGGCAGCTCTGGGAGAGAGGGAGCTGTATGCGCAGCAGGAGAGATTGCTCTCGTCCTTCAGCCCTGATTGAAGTCAATTCTAGAGGCAGAGTTGCTCCCTGGGAGCTTGGCATTGCGTTGGGCTAAGATTCCTGAAAGAAGATATTGCCCTACATTCTGTCTGGCCATCTCATGTAGGGACTCTCTCTCTCTCTGTATAATAAAGCAAGTCACACTAAGCATTCACCCAGACTCTGTCACTGATTTCTCTACCACTGAGAAGCCAACCTATAAAGCCCTGGACATCTTCCACTGCATGGCAGAGGGGAAACACTGGTGTCACAAGGGAGCACTGGTATTAGAAGAAGGTGCAATGCCAGTCTATCAGCTCAGACTGTCAGCTAATCTTTGTCAGTTTACTTTCCATAAGGCCCTGGAAGAGGAACAGAAATTTGTTAGAGCTGTGTTTTTTGTTCCAAGGGTTACATGCCTCTCTCCCATTTATCTCTGACAAGTCCAGTGCTTATGAGTCAGAGACTCATGCACCTTTGCAAAAAGGTCTCTTTCCTGGGAAGAAGAGATTACATCTGATGTACCAATATAATCCATCCTCCACCATTAGGTTATCATCATTCATGAATCAGAAATGTCAGTGTACAGCCTAAGCACTTTGCTACTTGTTGGTAATTCTTCCTGCAGTTCTAGGTCATTGCTTCTTTCACAGTCTCAGCCATTTTCATAACCACAATAATTCCACGGTCAGCCCTTGCATTTCTGGCTTTATGCTCAGTGTCCCTAAGATAGGGAGGAGGGAAAAAAAAAGAAAACAAATCACTATACCATAAGATTTGCTGACCCTTTTGTACAAATAGACTCTCAAAACTTCAAACTATCACAGTCATTTGAAAGACCAGACTGGTTGTCACCTTGCTAGTCTAGCAGTGCAAGCAATAGTGCTTTCTAGTTCCACAATGTTTGCCATTTCATGTGATACAGATATTGACTCCAACAGTCCCTTGACAGATCACTAAAATTCATTTTGTGAATTATATTGGCAGTCTAAGTAGGTTCTTTCTTTTTCACTCAAACAGCCCCTTTTAAAGGATTAGTTCGATCTTAAGGCGTCTTGACAGTTTTCCTGAAGACTCGATGTATTTTGATACTGTAGGACCAGGGACACCTGAATGAATGAGGTGAATCACATTATCAAAAAATCCAACAAACCTGAATGCAGTCAGAGTCTTTATACAACTGTGCCAGCCTCCCTTAGTGCTGGAAACAGCCAAGAGATGAGCTTAAAATATCAGGAGATTTTAAAAGTAATACATTTGGAGTTCTTTTCATTTGCCTTCTGGTTTGTGAGCCTTCAGGATCCATATTTATCTCCACAACCCTGAGGGCTAGAAACACTGATTTTTAAATGGCAGCGTCTTGAGTTTTTTAAGAAACACACCAAGTATTGCAAAACTCAGAAAAATCACCAGAGGAAAAGCAGTGGGCTAGCTTCCCTATCAATTGAACCTCAGTGACCTCAATGTGCCCACATTTCATCTAGCTGGGCTCACACATGCTGTGGGTTCACTTTCCCCTGCAGAGTCACCTCCAAGTTCACAGATGCTGAGAATGTATTGTGATCTGAACAACTCTTCCCTTTTATCCTGGACAGGGGGGAAGAAGACACACCTATGACCCTCTTCCTTCCTCTCTGCTGCTTCATTAGCATTCTCACTAATGACCTTCGGCTGTGACAAGTAAACCCCACCTGTTGTTTCTCTCAGGCTCTTAGCTAGCTGAACAAAATTCTGGTTCAGCCTTGTAATATGTTTTCAGATTATTTCTTTATACTGCTCTGAAACTATAATCTCTCTTAGCTTTCAAAAGGTGCACCATGATTGGAACAAACAAAGTAACTGCTTTCAAGTACATAAAAGGTTGTTACAAGGAAGCGGGAGAAAAATAGTTCTTTAACCTCTGAAGATAGGACAAGAAGCAATGGGCTTAAATTGCAGCAATGGCAGTTTAGGTTGGACATTAGGAAAAACATCCTCTCAGGGTGGTTAAGCACTGGAATAAATTACCAAGGGAGGTTGTGGAATCTCTGTCATTGGAGATTTTTAAGATCAGGTTAGATGGTCTATTCCTGTCAGGGATGGTCTAGATCAGTGGTTCTCAACCTATTTATCATTGTGGGCTGCATATGGGCCCAGTCCCGACCCCAGGCCCCAACCCTGCAGGGCTGGGCAGCGGCCCCGACCCCGCCATGCTGGGCTGGGCAGCCTGTTCCCCACAGCACTGGGCAACCAGGCAGCTGGGACCCCACAGTGCTGGGCAGCCAGGAACCTGGACCCCTGCTGCGTGAACTGGGTAGCTGTGTGCTAATTGGGCCGCATGCATGAGCTGTGAGCCATGGTTTGAGAACCACTGGTCTAGATAATACGTAGTCCTGCCTTGAGTGCAGGGGACTGGACTTGAAGACCTCTCATGGTCCCTTCCAGTCCTATGATTCTATAATCCCCTTTCAGAGTGGTAGCTGTGTTAGTCTGTATCAGGAAAAAGAAATAGGAGTACTTGTGGCACCTTAGTGTCTAACACATTTATTTGAGCATAAGCTTTTGTGGGCTAAAACCCACTTCATCAGATGCATGCAGTGGAAGATACAGTAGGAAGATTATATATTTCATGTTCTCTGTGTGTATGTATATATATAATACACACAGAGAACATGAAAAAATGGGTGTTGCCCATTAACAAGAGTGATCAGTTAAGGTGAGCTATTATCAGCAGGAGGAAAAAAAAAACCTTTTGTAGTGATAACCAGGATGGCCCATTTCCAACTGTTGACAAGAAGGTGCGAGTAACAGTAGGGGGGAAAATAAGCATGGGGGAAATAGTTTTACTTTGTGTAATGGCCCATCCACTCCCAGTTTTTATTCAAGCCTAATTTAATGGTGTCCAGTTTGCAAATTAATTCCAATTCAGAAGTTTTCGTTGGAGTCTGTTTTTGAAGTTTTTTTGTTGTAGGATTGTGACTTTTAGGTCTGTAATCAAGTGACTAGGGAGGTTGAAGTGTTCTCCGACTGCTTTTTGAATGTTATAATTCTTGACGTCTGATTTGTGTCCATTTATCAGTTATCCTCTACTGCCTCTTTACAGCTATTCTTCCTGCACAGAATGGCCTCCAGAATTTAGGGAAGGGCTTCCAAAGCCTACCATTAAATGTGTGGGAGCCAATAGGCTTTGCTATACTCCTGTGGCCCACTAATTTGTCCAGAGCCCCTCTCTTCTCCTGCGGGCTACAAGGTGGCTGAATGCCCACAGGGGCCGGGTTTTCTTTTCCCCTGCTGACTTAAAGTCCCCCACTGCTTAGGCCATGGGGGAAGCATTCTATTCCCCGAACCTCTTTCAAAGCACATCCTGCCACAAACCAGATAGTAAGGCAAAGAAGTCCATTACAGTACCCTCTACTGTCTATTGATGCCACGTTATTTGTATTTGCTTTTACACAGTTGCATACAATACTATACTCAGTTTTCTAATAGTCCAATAATAAACAGCACAGTTAGTCACTCTCTGCCACATCTCAATTTATATAAGAAATATACATGTAATATGGCTTTCATTGAAATGCTCATTTATATCTTTTTGTTGTTGTTGCCTGTATTTCAATGGATATAATAATGTGTTCTTGTGTAATAAATACACCATTTGGGAACTGAACAACAATCCAAAATATCAACCTAGAATGTGCTTTTTAAATTGTCCAATTCTCTCCCTCCATCCCCTTCACTCTGGGACAGATTCTGCTTACCCTTTATGTGGGTGTACAGAGGTAGCAGAGTTCTTTCTGGGACTGATTTTAACTCAGTTTGCAGTGGGAGAAGATAGCAGAAGCTTTCTACTTCAAACCTCTTGTATAGATCCTGAAAAGGCAAAGCATAATTCCAGTTCTTACACTCAAGAATAATGTGTTGAACCAAAGTTGAGGATCCAGATAATATTGTAGTATTCAAACCCCAGATCTCGTAGAAATCATTAACTAAAAATTATGAGTCATACTGAAACCGTATTTCTTTCTTGATACAATTACTGCACTGAGTGAGAATCTATACATTTAAAGTTAAATGAGTGAGTAACAGTGATGTGAGATCAGTAGGATAGTAGTTATTAGAAAAGAACAAAACAAATTAGCTTAAGACTGTAAATATTCATTTCAAAAGTGCAGTAACTTAGAATGTAAAGTATTTAAATTTGACAGCTATAGTGAATGAATATTAAGATCCTTCTTAGTAATTAGTGTTTAGATTTAGTACTACATTAGTAGTAGGACACAATATATTTGTAATCAACAAGAATGTTAAGCCTCTACAATATTTAATTTGTAGAATTTTGTTCTATAAAATAACCAGATGGCTTTCAACAGTACAAAGAAAGAGACCATAACAAAACTTTTACAAGTGCTAGCAGTTACATAGTTACCAGAAATATCTTCTATTCTGTGGTATACTGTGCTATGTTAGATACAGTTATGCAACATGAGTGTTGGTAAATATCAACTTTTAATGACTACTATTCAATACATTTTGTTACATTCATCTATGTATGAAGGTATCAAAGTTTGGTTCAGGGGGCCAAGAGCACTTCTAATATGGCCCAATATTGTAGAAAGCAATCAATAGTGACTTAGATTACAAGGAAATGTCTGTCTTTTTGTTCTATATTTGCACAGCACCTAGCACCCTGGTCTATTATGGGGGCAGATTTTCATCTATATTTTTATATTTAGTTCTGCATATTGACACTGGTGACTGATTACTAAAAGCAAATAAGTACTATATATTATTGTTCATGTACTGCCTCATCAACTGAACTGAAACACCTCTGGAATGAGAAGCAATGAACTAGGCTAAGTGCCTAAGCATTGTGCAAATAAATAACTTATTTCATGGGTTGAAAGGACAGGGGGAAAACATTAGCTAATTAGTTATCAGGTTAACTTTATTAGCAGGAATTTATGGTTACAATACCTGATCAATTGTTTTGAAATCATCTTTATTAGAACACTAATAACTAAAGGGAAATTTTAAAAAATTAGAAATATGTTTGGAAATGGAAACTTAAAGTTAAGGTAAACTACTTAGTTCTGCCCCTCCTCATGTCATCAGCCATCTGAGCAGGTGAAGATGCATTGTCAGGATTAGGGTAAACTGATAAGCTTTGTGAAAAGCTCTCATCTTGAAAGAGTATAATAAAATAAAGTAGGCAGTCTTAGGCTATGACAATTCTGTGATGAAGTGTTTATTTCATGCGTACATGGGAGTATCCTAAATTTCTCCAAGAGAAATACCACACATAAATCTTTCTACTAAGGGAATAAAGCCTTTGCAAAAGATCTCCTTAGATAAAACAACCTACAAGAGAAAACATTTCCAGGAAATAACACTAAAAAAACAAACCCACCACCATCCTACCAGTTCTCTCTTTCTAAGCACCTCAAGTTTGATTTTTATACCTGCAGTTAGAGCCCCCACAGGGGAAACCATACCCCTTATTATTCCACCTCAATTAGGGCCAACAACATACCTTATAAAAGCAAGCCCAATTACTCTCTTAGTTTTTTTAATTTTGTAGCAGCTAACAATCTGTCCTGCAGAGTTTACCAGCAAGTTTTAATCCTAGTAGTCTGTGCTTTAGGAGCTCTGCAAACAACCCTCAAGAGTGTTTTCTGGTTTTAAGTAGACACTTATGGGTCTCTTCTCCATAGAACATCTAACTCTAATAATTCTTTCTTCATCTGTAGGCCTCTGTGCTCAGCAGGTTTCTTAGCCCTTGTAGTGTTGTTTGCATTGCAGTGTGCAGGATTTAAAGTAGTTCTTTAAACTCAGTATGCCTTAATGGTGCCATGAAATCCACAGTTTTTAGCTAAATACTTATTAGATTGCCTAATGTAGTTTCCTTATACATTTCATAGAGGCTTGGAATGTGTGTGTGTGTGGGGGGGGGGGGGGTTGAATAACTCTAAAACTAACCCAACAAACTTTCAAAAATGTCCAAAGACTCGTCAAGGTTCCTCCCCCACTCTGAACTCTAGGGTACAGATGTGGGGACCTGCATGAAAAAACCTCCTAAGCTTATCTTTACCAGCTTAGGTCAAAACTTCCCCAAGGTACAAAATATTCCCCCCGTTGTCCTTGGACTGGCCGCTACCACCACCAAACTAATACTGGTTACTGGGGAAGAGCTGTTTGGACGCATCTTTCCCCCCAAAATACTTCCCAAAACCCTGCACCCCACTTCCTGGACAAGGTTTGGTAAAAAGCCTCACCAATTTGCCTAGGTGACTACAGACCCAGACCCTTGGATCTTAAGAACAATGAACAATCCTCCCAACACTTGCACCCCCCCTTTCCTGGGAAATGTTGGATAAAAAGCCTCACCAATTTGCATAGGTGACCACAGACCCAAACCCTTGGATCTGAGAACAATGAAAAAGCATTCAGTTTTTTACAAGAAGACTTTTAATAAAAAATAGAAGTAAATAGAAATAAAGAAATCCCCCCTGTAAAATCAAGATGGTAGATATCTTACAGGGTAATTAGATTCAAAAACATAGAGAATCCCTCTAGGCAAAACCTTAAATTACAAAAAAGATACACAGACAGAAATAGTTATTCTATTCAGCACAATGCTTTTCTCAGCCATTTAAAGAAATCATAATCTAACACATACCTAGCTAGATTACTTACTAAAAGTTCTAAGACTCCATTCCTGTTCTGTCCCTGGCAAAGACCAGCATACAGACAGACACAGACCCTTTGTTTCTCTCCCTCCTCCCAGCTTTTGAAAGTATCTTGTCTCCTCATTGGTCATTTTGGTCAGGTGCCAGCGAGGTTACCTTTAGCTTCTTAACCCTTTACAGGTGAGAGGAGCTTTCCCCTGGCCAGGAGGGATTTCAAAGGGGTTTACCCTTCCCTTTATATTTATGACAACTCTGCTCTTCATTGAAAACAAGACACACAAATCAAAACTTGAGTTTCAAGATCAAGCCATTTTTGTGATCTAATATGCTAGTATTTTTTTTTAAAAATTACATTAATATTTGTCTTCCATGACTTTTCTGCCCCAAATATCATTTATCATTAATTTCTTCAAACTTTCCCCAGAGACCCTCCAGGGGTGGAAGAGAACCTCATGGCAAATTTCAGGTGGCATTGTCTTGCTTTAGTGAGGTTAGGGTGATGGTAAATATCAGATGCTCAATGAAAAGCTACTGTGGTGACAGATTTAAGTACTGAGTTGCTAAGGCAACTCAATGAACCTAATGCATGTAATTTAGCCTTTGCCTGAAGTTACAAAGGGGTCAGTCAGTCAGCAATATTTTCAAGAACTGCTGAAGATGATTCTATGAATAACAACATATGCTAATCATCTTTTGCTTTAATATTACTCATTACTACAAAAAACCCAATTTATGTTAAATTCAATGGGAGTTAAGGATGCTCATCTTTCGGGATCTGGCCCCAATGCAGATGGTTCATTGAGACAGAAGCATATAAAAGAGTGTTAATAAAAAGCCCAATGAAGCGGAAAAAACCTGTCGTCTTCCATAAAATATGCTGTCCCCACAAACTCAAAGACTCAAAGTTTTGTTTGGGGGATTTTATTTATTTATTTATTTATTTTTGCTGTCACTTTCATGGCATATGCCTGTTTTAATTTAGGATGAAAAGATTTTTATTTGCTTAATGATTGCTAATAGTGCTTTTTATCAATAAATCAATTGGGGTGCAGATGTTAAGTTACTTGCCTAAAGTCACACAAACTGACTGTAAGAAATGGGAAAACGTCTCAGGATTTCTTAGTCTCAGTACTCTGCTTTATCCACTAGATCATGGAACCCCCATGACATATCTTTATCTCCACTTTGTTTTTTTCTAAGGTTTTTTGGGGTGGTTAAGGAAGGAGGGGAGAAGGGAGAAAAAGAAAATAACTTAAAATTCTTGGGATATAAACCATGTTCTTCACTTTCCTCTTTTATTCTCCATTGCTGTTGAGGAAAAATACTTAGAAGTATTGTTTGGAATATCAGCCTTAGCTTCTTGTTCTTTCTTTCACTTTCTCTCTGGTTTAGCTGTCCCAAGCCTCTCTTTCTCCCCCTTCCAAGAAATCACATCATGACGCAGTCTTGTTCTCTTAGTTCCTTTACCTCATCTTATAGTTTTTGTGCTTGAAGCAGTTTGAGTTTGACAGCTCATATTTGGTGAATTTTAATAAGCTAAAGTCAGTAAAACATCTGTCCAAATTATCTCTAATGTATGCAGCAGTGGCATATAGGTTGGGATTGTATCAGAAGTTATTAGAGAAGCTAACTTGCAGTTGCCTGATTATTATTGTAATAAAGAAATTGGAGTAAATGAAATGGCATTGAGTGGTATAATTGTTTAAACATTGTTTTAATACTGGGTTTGATGGGTTTTCTAATGCTGCTATTTGGTAAAATAACTAAGCAGAGTGGTTTTATTGTTTAATGAATATCCTATCTATGTTCTCAATTTCTTTTATAGTGGCCATTCACCCTTTTCACTCTCCCCATCTCAAAAAAACAATTTCTTCTACAAAAACACATCACAGGCAAGACCACCTTTCTATCAGAGATAGATTGACTATGTATTCATCTTGGTATTTATATCACACTCTTCATGATGAGTGTGACACTATGAAACAGCAATCTTCTCCTGATTTGAACAGCCCATTAGTTCTTTCACTAAGAGTAGTTTACTTCACCCATCTTCTGTGAAATTCAATTTAAGATGTTTTGTCTGGGAGAGGTGAGAAGTGTTTTCTTTCACTATTAGCTTGGATTAAATCCTGTCCCCTCTACACTCCCACCTGAATTTCAAGAAGCTGGACCTCTGCATAATTTTCCCAAGAAGTTTTGTTTTACTTTTGCACTACCTCAATATGGAACTTTTTATTTTTATTCAAGCAACAGCCATACTGCCTTTTACCTTCCCAGTCCAAGAAGAAAGTATCTGACTTACAATGAAGAAGGCGATGGTTAATAATTGTCCCTTATATAAGGAATCAAAATATGCATGAGAACACAAGAACGGCCATATTGGGTCAAACCAAAGGTCCATCTAGCCCAGTATCCTGTCTTCTGACAGTGGCAATGCCAGGTGCCCCAAAGAGAATTAACAGAACAGGTAATCATCAAGTGATCCATCCCATTGCCCATTCCCAGCTTCTGGCAAACAGAGGCTAGGGACACCATCCCTGCCCATCCTGGCTAATTGCCATTGATGAACCTATCCTCCATGAACTTATCTAATTCTTTTTTGAAACGTGTTATAGTCCTGGCCTTCACAACATCCTCTGGCAAAGAGTTCCACCGACTGACTGTGCATTGTGTGAAAAAATACGTCCTTTTGTTTGTTTTTAACCTGATGCCTATTAATTTCATTTACTCTCTCCACACCAGTTATGATGTTATAGATCTCTACCAAATCCCCCCCTTAGTCGTCTCTTTTGCAAGTTGAAAAATTCCAGTCTTATCAATCTCTCCTCATACGGAAGCCCTTCAATAACCCTAACAATTTTTGTTGCCCTTTTCTTAATCTTTTCCAATTCCAATATATCTTTTTTGAGATGGGGCGACCACATCTGCACGCAGTATTCAAGATGTGGGTATACCATGGATTTATATAGCAGCAATATAATATTTTCTATCTTATTATCTATCCCTTTCTTAATGAGTCCAAACGTTCTGTTCCCTTTTTTGACTGCCGCTGCACATTGAGTGGATGTTTTCAGAGAACTATCCACAGTGACTCCAAGATCTCTTTCTTGAGTGGTAACAGCTAATTTAGACCCCATCATTTTCTATGTGTAACCATTTATATATGGGGATGGTGTTCTGTTCCATCTAGAGGCACTGAGACCACTTAGAGAGAGATTATAAATCTGCTCTACAACCTTAGCTAACAGCCAAGTGGCTTTCAGATCAGTGCATGAGCTTCTACCACCTGGCTTTAGAGATCCCAGGTTCAATCCTGCCTGCCAACGACCAGGGTCTGTTGGTGTTACATACGTATGCACTGGGTTCTTTTCCCACAATAGAAATAGATGGAACAAATTCATTCCGGGCTAATGTCACAGCTACACCAACTTGATCCTGTTACAGAAAGGTGAAACTTAAGAAGCGTTATTTTCTACTAAGAGATCAGCAATTCTCTCTGAAAAACACAAGTAGATCCTCTAACGAGAGGACAGATGGTCTTGTGGTTAATGTACTGGAATGGGACTCAGGAGAACTGGGCAAAATTCCTGTCTCTTTCACAAACTTGCCATGTGACCTTAGTCGAGTTACTTAATCTCTCTGTGCCTCAGTTCCCCGTGTGTAAAATGGTAAAAATAATACTACCTTTCTCCGATTCTCTGTCCTTTCTATTTTGATTGTGATCTCTTCAAGGCACTATGGGTTGAATTCACAAAAGTACTTAGGTGACCAACTCCCACTGATATCAATGGGAGTTAGGTACCTAAATATCTATGTGAATCCCATCCTATGTTTCTGTCCATCGTCCAAGACAATGGGCTCTGATCTCAGTTAGGACCTCCAAGAACCGCTGTAATTCTAATAATAATTAATAACCAGGGTCAGCCCAAATTTCACCATTTTAAAATCTGTTTATTTCTTTAAATACCCAGGCAGGTCCTTTAATGTCTGTCTTCACCATATTACAACTCCCAAAAGTGGGACTATTAGATCGAATTTGGATGGAAAATTCGCTTACTGAATCACTCAGCTCCAGTAGGCTTCATCGTGACCTCATTTTATTTTTTCACACTCTAAAGGGGAACAGTCACCTTTTCTGATGAGTAAAAAACCTTTCCTTCTTACAGGTCCAAAGTTACAACTAGTCTGATTACCACATAGATTCCAATACACAAGACAGCTGTCATATCTGGGTTTTTCAAAGGAGTCTAAGAGAGTTAGGTCCCCAAATTCCCAATCAGTAAAGCATAATGGTACTTTTCCTTTCTACTTAGGTTCTTGTATGGCATGTACCACTGTGGTGTCTGAGTGACTGGTTAAAAGGTGTGTTGCTAGTTGCTTTCAGTTTTTCCTTAGGTCCCGGAAGAATCTTCTGCTGGGAAATTTCTCAAACCAGCCCACACTTTGACTAAAATAATTCAAACATGTTCAACTCTTTTTACACATCAGAGTGGCTCCCAAAATTAATGTCAGTTTGGCATTGAAACACTTACCTCCTGCCCTTGCAAAGATGGCCAAATCACATCCAACATTTGCATTCATAGAGGGATTATACAATAGTACATTCAAATCCACTTTGTCTGTTCCACTTTCAACACCACTGACAAAGCAACCAGGCTATGCCATCATAGTTATCTGTTACAATGAGAATCTGGCATGTGATCAGAAATCTTGGAGGCAGGAGGAATCCTCCTGTTACATTCTGAGTTTTGTTTTTCTCAAGATTCTGCCACTGCCTGGGATTCTATAATGTAGTTTGAAATGGAATTCCCTGTTAAAATTAACGACAGTATATTTTTCAAGAAAGTTTGCAAAAGTTTCTCCTCTGAGTTGATAAAGACTTTTATTGGTTGATAAATTGGCTCCCAATATCATTTCAATGGAATCTTCCTTAAATGTATCAAAGGAGGTGTTCAATTGCATGTGAATCACATGCAGATTACAAATCACGTATATGTTCAGTGTTGAAGGTTGATTTATTGCAATTTATCATAAGAATGGCATATTCTCTCTTTAGTCTGAGACTTAGGGATACAGATTCCAGGCTTTTTTTTTTTATCAATTTGTCATTTGCTAATGATGTTTCTGCTCAGGTCAATCAAACAAGATACCATCAACATTCCTTCAGTTTAATAGACCATCAACATTCCACCCAGTTTTTTCATACAGTTTGAAGCCAGAAGGAACCATTGGATCATCTAGTCTGACCTCTTGTATAATACAGGCCATTAACTTTCATCCAGATATCCTAAAACCTTAATTAGACTCAACAATTTCAGTTCTCAGGAGACTACACTGTGCTTCAGGGAAAGAATAGGAGACACCAAGGTACTACCAAAGCCCAGGGATCCCTCAATGGCAGGGAAATGGTTAGCTGAGATATGCTCAGATATCCTAGCAGGTGAACCACACCTCATGCTGCAGAGGAAGGTGAACCCCTGCTCCCCTTCAAGGTTCTAGACAATGCAATCTGAGGGCAAATTTCTTCCCGATCCCAAGACTGGCAATCAGTATGACCCTGAGAAAGACACAACAGCTAGGCATCTAGAAAGAGGATTCTCTATACCACCTAAACCAGTGGTGGGCAATCTGCGGCCCTCATGCAGCCCATCAGGGTAATCTGATTGCAGGCCATGAGACATTATGCTCATGTTGACCGTCTGCAGGCAGCTCCCAGTGGCTGTGGTTCTCTGTTCCCGGCCAATGGGAGTTGCAGGAAGCGGTGGCCGGCATGTCCCTGTGGCCCGCCACTTCCCGCAGCTCCTATTGGCTGGGAATGGTGAACTGCAGCCATTGGGAGCTGCGTGGGCTGTGCCTGCTGATGGTCAATGTGAGCAAAATGTAGGGTGACCTGATGTCCCATTTGTAAAGGAACAGTCCCGTTTTTCGGGACCTTTTCTTATATAGGCGCCTATTACACCACCCCCTCCCATCCCATTTTTTCACTGTTGCTATCTGGTCACCCTAGCAAAATGTCTCACGACCCGCAATCAGATTACTCTGATGGGCCACATGCGGCCCACGGGCTGCAGTTTGCCCACCACTGACCTAAGAGCTTTGGTCCACCTTATCCTGTGTCCTGTCTCCAGCTGTGGCTAATCACTGATGCCTCAGAGGGCTGTGGTTGTGATGAGGAAACCCAGAATACATCTACCCATTTGTGCACTGGGAGGAAAAATCCTTCCTCACCCTGGTAGGAGACCAGCTGAAACTCTGAAGCATGAGATTTGATTATAATCATTCACTTAGTGCAGAGCTGCACATGTTATAAGCATGTTGAGGGCAATCCATTCTCTCTGTGACCCATGAAGGAAGCAAATTAACAGGGGGACTCATAGAGTCATAGATTCCAAACCAGAAAGGACCATTACAGCCATCCTGTCTGATCCACACACAAAGGACATAAAATTTATCCTAGAAACTGGATTAAAGTACATCTTGTAAAAAGATAACTAATCTCATTTTAAAGATGCCAAAAGATGGTGAGTCTACCACCTCCCTCTCTGGTAAACTCTTCCAATGTTAACAATCACTCTCACAGCTAGGAAACTATATCTTATTTCAAGGGTGAACTTGTCTAACTTCAACTTTCAGACATTAGATCTTGTTATGCTTTTGTCAACAAGGTTGAAAAGCTCTCCATCAAATTTATGCTCAACCTTCTCTTTGATAAACTAAATAAATTGAGTTCTTTAAGCCTCACATCATAAGGCTTGTTTCCCAGCCCCTGGATCACTTTTGTGGCCCTCCTTTGAACTCACTCCAGTATTTCCACATCCTTTTTGTGGTGTATACACCAGAACTGGACACAGTGTTCTAGTAGCAGTCTTACCAATGCTGTGTACAGAGACAAGATCACTTCCCTGCTTCTGCTTGACAGTCCCCTCTCTATACATCCAAGATTTGTATTAGCCCTTTTTGCTACAGCATTGTACTAAAACTTCATGTTGAGACATTTATCTATGATGACCTTCATATCTTCCTCTGAGTCATGGTTTTCCAACACAGAGTCTCGCATCCTGTAGCTGTAACTTGTGTTCTTGGTTCCCAAATGTATCACTTTGCATTTGGCTGTATTTAAATGCATTGTGTTGGATTGTGACCGTTTAACCAGGCAACTCAGATTACTCTGCAACAGTAAGCTCTCCTCCTTGCTATTTACTACCCCCCAACCTTTGTGTCATCTACAAACTTTACAGGCAAAGATTTTACATTGCCATCCAGATTGCTAGTAAATATATTAAAAAGAGTTAAACCAAGAACAGATCTCAAGGGGCCCTATTAGAAATAGCCCCACTCATTAATATCTCCTCATTAACAACTGTATGTTGAGATCTGTCAGAGAGCCAGTTTTTAATCCATCTAATGTGTGCCCTGTTAATTCCATACCACATGACATTTTGACCAAAAAACCTGCATTACTGAAATCCAAGTATACTATATCAACCCTGTGGCCTTTATCATCCACACCTGCAATCCTGTCAATTCAGTTGCCTAAATCAACCAGAGCTGTAATTCTGCCTTGCACTGTAAAACAGAAGATGCTCAGAATCCTTTCCAAGTCTAGTATTTGATTTTGCAGAGCAGAGGAACATTCTGATGAATGGGACATTTTCTTGAAATCTCAGAGTAGTTGTTCTTGGCCCTTGTCCTCTTGGCAGAGAACTGAGGATATGTAATCTTATGTGCCATGTAGGAGGAGAATGAGGAACGGTAGATAGGGTTGGACTGGGATAAAAGCCCCCAGAGTCAATTGTCTTTGTAATAGGTTTCTCAGCATGGCTTTAATCTCTCTTACTTTGCTTTTGGAAAGTTGTCATCACTTTGTCCCTCCCTGCCAAGGCTTTTAGTTTTTTAGGAAGAAAGAGTGCTAACATAAACCAACAGAAGCCTCTGCAGGCTTATTTCTGTTAGGAATTCATTTGTTTACCCAAAATTTCAGTAGCTGCCTTTATCACATCGTTCAAATTATTCTTGTCAGGGCTCATTTTTCCCATGAAACTAACTCTCATCCACTTGTGCAAATTCCCAAAATATTCCACTTCTTTAAACTAAGTGCTTTCCACTGAGTGTATTCACAGCAACAAATGGATCAGTGATAAGCTTGTAATCTAGTCCTTGTAATAATCAGGAACGAGTTGGTGAAAACAATGGCTGATTCCAAAAACACACTTGCAAGAAACTATCTATGTAATTTCCAAATACCTTCCTCAGAAATTTTTCTAGCAAGTTAAAATTCTGCTGAACTTAGTGACATTCTCCATTTATGGACAGAGGAAGTACATGATGAATACAACAGCCTGATCTTATCTGTTCCAACTACTGTATCACGTACCCCTCTATTTAACTCTGTCAAATCTTTTTTAGAACATCAAGGAACTTATCTTTATTATTCTTTTTCTGCCTTGAAACAAACTTTTCTGTACTTAGACTTATCTTGCCAAATTACTAGCTTATGTGAAAATTGATATACAACCAGTATTTGGCCACACCGTAGCTTCTTTTAGCAAAAATGCAAAATTCCTTTCCTTTAACACATTCCATTCCTTTAACACTAGCTGTAAATTACCCAATTCACTCCTTTACTCTTGCATCTGATAGGCTTATGATTTTTTTTCTGCTGTTGGCACTCCAGTGTGAGCTATTTAAACCACGGTGTGTTCTTAAAAGCTGTTGTGCTTATCCAGTTCATCTCTCAACCTTCTTATTACTTTATTTCTATTCTATCATTCACCAACTGAACAATGCCATCTTTTACTGCTCTAATCTGATGTGAGCAGCTTTTTTAGTCACTCAGCTTTTACTGAATTTTATGCCGTGTTTTTTTCAGTGCCTGTTCACAATTTATGACTTTCTAAATACATTGTCATGATATTCTGATTCTTTTCCATTTTCTGATTCTTCCTTGACCAGGGAACCTACTTTTATTTAAACGGAGTCAGTCTCTTCCCAGGAGCTCTTTGATTTATCCATCAAACTGTTTTAAGCACTGGCTGTCATTTCAAGTTAACCAATAAAAATTACTTGCCACAGAGATGAACAATTGGGAACTCTGGGCCAATTGTCTGCTAGAGCCCAGGAAGAGCTGATACACTTGTTGTTCACCTCTGCCACCTGAGT
This sequence comes from Caretta caretta, assembly GCF_965140235.1. Classification (NCBI taxonomy): domain Eukaryota; kingdom Metazoa; phylum Chordata; order Testudines; family Cheloniidae; genus Caretta; species Caretta caretta. The sequence goes on from NC_134214.1 coordinate 19,056,005, forward strand.
CCTTTTTCAGTCATTGTAGAATCATTACTAGAGTAATGCTCTGCCCCTGCTTCGTTAGCTTCCATTTTTCACCCTTCTCTCTTTTTCACAGTGAAATTTTCCATTGCTTTTAAAATTACTGATAACCAGATTCAAAAAAACAATTATGAAAAATCATTTCATGGAAACACATTCTAACAGGACATGCTAACAGCACAGTTTTTATATTTGCAAGCTACAAATCCAGTCTTCATTTCTTAAACATTTTCCTAATTGATTGACATGTTAACTGAATTGCAACTAAAGTGTTCCTAGTTTACTTATTTGATTTTGTTTTCAGGTCAATATCTCCAACAAAACACAGATAAAAGAGAAGATAGGCAAAAGGGAAAGGAAAAAAAAGTGATCTTCTTTGTCCTGTGGTAAAAGGGTAATGTTGTTGTCAACTTCAGGACCGAGTTTTGGCTCTGTTGACACTCAGAGCAAAAATCCACACAACTAAATGAACTCTTTGTGAGTTAGGAAGTATAAAAGCATCTAGCTAGCTAGCTAGCCTAAAAAAAACCCCAAACAAAGCAAAAAAATTAAAAATAAAAAACCAATCCCAACAACCTACGAAACAAAACAACTTTGGACAGAGATTCAGAAAGTATACACAAAGTTCAGTTCTCAGACCTGTGTCCCAGCATGCACTGTATGGCTTTAGCATGACTTTGGTTAGTGATTTTAGGTCTCTCCCACATTTCTAGTGTAATGGTTTATTGGTCCATAAGGCTTTAGCTTCTATAACTGTCTCTTTTCCACAAATGAGCTATATCTATGAGTCATGACAGAGGTCAAACAGAGCAACTAGCTCACATGAGACTTCTTCAATTTCATATTATAGTGTTGATCAAATCATTATAAATCCTAGTGATTAAATCTTAAACGTGTCTAGTTAATGGGAATTGTACCATTGTAACTGAGGGCCCATGAATTCAAAATCTAAGTTGTATAAACGAAGCAGCACTGAAGTAATTATTTTAGTGTGCCTTTCAATAAATGCCTCTAATTTTCTTCAAGATGCTTTAATCACTCTCAAATTCATATTCTTAAGAAACTACCTATCATTATTACTAAAGGTCAGACATGTGGGAAGAAGAACATATAGTGCTTATTAACTGAATTATCAAAGTGGTAGTTGTGCAGCTACTAAATAACTTAATAGATCACATTGATAACTTCTTCTGGATAATTTGTCCACTATCAAAAAGTAATTTATAAATCACAAAGAACTTGTAGCTATTTGAACAATTAAAGGTGGCTTTAGACATTTTTTCTACATCTGCAAGAATACATATTTGAGTATGATCTTCAAAGCTATTGAACACTATATTCAAAAAAGCCTATCAAATTATTAAAAAAAATTAATCGCGATTAATTGCGCGGTTAAACAATAATAGAATACGATTAATTTAAATATTTGTGGATGTTTTCTACATTTTCAAATATATTAATTTCAATTACAACACAGAATACAAAGTGTACAGTGCTCACGTCATATTTATTTTTGGTTACAAATATTTGCACTGTAAAAAAAAAAAGAAATAATATTTTTCAATTCAACTAATACAAATAACGTAGTGCAATCTCTTTATCATGAAAGTTGAACTTTAAAATGTAGAATTATGTACAAAAAAATAACTGCATTGAAAAATAAAATAATGTTAAACTTTAGAGCCTACAAGTCCACTCAGTCCTTGTTCTTGTTTAGCCAGTTGCTCATACAAACAGGGTTTTTTTACATTTGCAGGAGATAATGCTGCATGCTTCTTGTTTACAACGTCAACTGAAAGTGAGAACAGGCATTTGCATGACATTGTTGGAGCCAGCGTCGCAAGATATTTATGTGCCAGATGTGCTCGAGATTCACATGTCCCTTCATTCTTCAACCACCATTCCAGAGGACATGTGTCCATGCTGATGATGGATTCTGTGTCAGATTCCACCAACAGAAGGTTGATTTTCTTTTTTAGTGGTTCTTTGGCTTCCTCATCGAGCGTTGCTCTTTTAAGACTTCTGAAAGCATGCTCCACACCTCTTCCCTCTCAGATTTTGGAAGGTACTTCAGATTCTTAAACCTTGGATTGAGTGCTGTGGCTATCTTTAGAAATCTGATACTGGAGCCTTGTTTGTGTTTTGTCAAATGTGCAGTGAAAGTGTTCTTAAATCAAACAACATATGTTGGGTCATCATCATAACTACCATAACACAAAATATATGGCAGAATGCAGGTAAAATGATGGAACAGGAGACATACAATTCTCCTCCGAGGAGTTCAGTTAATTAATGCATTTTTTAAACAAGTGTCATCAGCATGGAAGCATGTCCTCTGGAATGGTGGACGAAACATGAAGAGTCATATGAATGTTTAGCATATCTGGCGTGCAAATACCTTGCAATACCAGCTACAAAAGTGCCATGAAAACACCTTTTCTCACTTTCAGGTGACTTTGTAAATAGGAAGTGAGCAGCATTATCTCCCGTAAATGTAAACAAACTTGTTTCTCTTAGTGATTGGCTGAACAAGAAGTAGGACTGAGTGGAATTGTAGGCGCTAAAGTTTTACATTGTTTTGTTATTGAGTGCAGCTATGTAACAAAAACAATCTACCTTTGTAAGTTACACTATCATGATAAAGAGATTGCACTACAGGACTTGTGTGAGGTGAACTGAAAAATACTATTTCTTTTGTAATTTTTACAGTGCAAATATTTGTAGTCAAAAGTAATATAAAGTGAGCATTGTACATTTTGTATTCTGTGTTGTAATTGAAATCAATATATTTGAAAATGTAGAAAAACATCCACAAATATTTAATAAATTTCAATTGGTGTTCTATTGTTTAACAGTGTGATTAAAACTGAGACTAATCATGATGAATTTTTTTAATCGTGATTAATTTTTTTGAGTTAATCACATAAATTAACTGTAATTAATTGACAGTTCTCATTCAAAAGCATTAGTTGACAGTTAGTACTGCATTCCAAGTGCATGGAATAATATACAGTTAGTCATTGTGAAGTTAATGCTTTGTTGTTGTCTGCTTATAGTTCCAAAGCACTGGATTGATAATCAAAGATCATATATTAGGATGCTGACACCAAACACAAATATGAGGTAAAATCTGCACTGTTGGGAGGATAAGAGATGTCATCTGAAACATGATAATGGTATATGACAGTTTAGAGCTCAGGGTCTTGACTGTATTAAGTACAAGGACTCAGGAGTTTTGAGACATTCATGCTAAAGGACTTGTCAAGATGAAATATCTTGATAAAAAGAAATAGAAAAACAGTGTTTGGTTTTAAATGAAGACTAGCTTTTCCCTCCGCTTCTAGCAATGTTTTCTAACTTCATTTTATTTTTGTAACACTTCTTCTAATCACCTCTTCAGCTGGTATTAATTATATTGTTTTATTGTTTGCCTATTAAGTACTTGCTAAGAATTATAAAATGAGCTCCTTTAGTGGAGTGGAGGAATGAGAAATTCCAACAGCTAAAATACTATGATAGAAAGAATTGGGCGCAGAACACAATAAAGTCAATAGAAAGAATCCCCTTGACTTTAATGAACATTTGCTTAGGCTCCTAGTTCTCTTTCTGCTAACATGGTCAATAAACAAATTATCCATTCATTTTTGGGCCAGTCAAGGTATTGATGATCATCGTTTGTTGAAAATGGGATATAAACTGCTCTACATCCTCCCATTCAATATATCACAGGAACTTACTATCCTTGCTCCCCAGTCTTTTGACAGCATCTCTGAATCTGTGCAACTGTTTCTATCTCAGCTGGAGAATTGGTGAAAGCAGCCATTCAAATGAGTCCACAGCAGGAGGGGGAAAGGGTCAATTCCCAGTAGAAGGCCAAATGAAAAACACTGTAACAGAAGAAGCATCTTGGAAAAAATCTATATTTTCAGAAAATAGTTCTACAAACTAGAGCAGCTCATTATTTTTTTTTCATATTTGAAAATATTGCATGATTTTTTTTTCAAGTAAAATTTGCACATATTTTTAAAAACAATTTTTGCTGCTTTTTGACCAGTTTATAGAACTTGAACTCCCCTGCCCCCTCCCCATTCTGCCCCACCCCCTCAAAAAATGCATATGTCTTTAAATGCATGTTCACAATTTGCTTCAGTGAGAGAACTCCTGACTCTTAAAATGATTATCTGAGCTGTTGGAAGTCTTTTTGTCACACCCTTTTCTATGTCCTACTCCCCTCTCCTCTACTTCCCAGTCTAACCAAAAAATTCACCATAACCAATTTTTAAAAAGTATCTCAGGTGAAATCCCAGCCCTACTAGAGTAAATGTGAGTTTTGCCATTGCCTTAAGTGGAACCAAGGTTTCACCCTCTGCTGTAGGTCTTAGGTCTCACACTCTTTGCTGGGTTCTGGATTCCTGTAATCAAATCTTATGATCTCCATGCATTTTCTGGCTCAACAGTACCATAGACTGCATTGTCTTCTTTCTGACCCAAGGGAGAGCTTAGCTAGAAATGTTGCAGTTCAAAAGCAGCAGCTCCTCCCACAGCAGACATCACCAAACCTGGTGAGACCCTGCTTGATACAAGGTGTGCAGTTGTTTGAAATTGTAAAACTAGAAGTTTTTCTTTCAAACTGAAAATAATCCGAATCAATTCAAAGGACTGCTGAGGTCCAGATCATTCTTACTTTTCTTAAACTAGTTCATGCATTTTAATTTTAGTTGCTAAATTTTTGGAAGCAAAGTAGTATTTTAAGAAACTTTGAGGCATATTCATATGCATTATTATTAGTTTCATTCCCGACTGCTTTAAGCATGTTCTGGAAACGTTTAGTCATTGAGGAGTTTTCAGTTGCTTTTCTGTAGTCTTCACAGACTTTTACCTGTTTTAGGAGCCAGGATTTCCTTTGCTGAGATCTTTAACACATCCTCTCTCTCACTGACTTTTACTCATGGTTATTCTGCTCATGCTTCCTTTGAAAAGACAACATATTACCACTGTCATTTTGAAGTAACATCACATTTTAATGCTGATAAAAGCAAGTGTGTCTTTTTTTGACTGCCTTTAGGTTAATAATAATGCCATTTAAATGAAAGAAAATCTATCTTTTCTCCAGAAATCAAAAAGTTGTTTGGCCAGATCCTGATCTCAGTTACACTGGCATAAATTCCAAGTAATTATAGTGGCATTGACAGAGTTTACTGTGGTTTACACCATTGTTTTTTAGATCAGAATCTGGCACTCTGTTACCTTTGGACAGCCTTAATTTAGTTTACACCAAAAAAAAAGTTATCACATCTCATAAGCATCAGAGAAGCTATCTCTGAATTCTTTTGCTTTCTATCCTGTTTCAGGCCTTTCAATTGGGGGAAAGAACCCCTTATGGCTAACCCTCTTTATTTCTATCTTTGGTACCTCCTCTTCTTTCTGCTCTTGCAAATTGTATTCTACATATTAAAAGATTCAAATCAAACCTTTAACAAATGTAAAGGAATTTTTCCAGAGGATTACTAAAGCATTTCAATTACTTCTTTCACTGTAATCAGGCTATAACTACTGCTGTTTTTAGAGTCCCTGTTAAGATGGATCTATTATTTTTTCTTTTCCCTCTGTTTCAAGAACAATGACATACAGTTATAAGAATGAAATAATAAAATAGAGAAATCTCAGAAATCTACAGAGTGCTATAAAGAATTGCTATTAGGCTAAGCAGACTTCAAAAAATAGTAGATATTTCAAAGTATGTATAAATGTTGGACAAGACAAGATAGTGTACAGTCCTATCCAAATCCTGAAACCCTTCTACAGCCCTCACTTAGAGAAAACTCATATTAACATCACTGGAGTAAAAGACTGAATAATAATGATGATAGGATTTGTCCCTGTATGAATATTGTCTATAAACAATTCCAGAATAAAACACTTCCATAAGGTAAATTTGCATAACTTCTATTAGATTTTATTACACATAATAAATCTGACATCCTTACTTCTAGTTTCATCTATATACTTGTCTGCATTATCATGGTCTTCGGAGGCACAACAATAATGATTTTACCATATCTCACTGACAAAATAATCTCACCATATCATATAATGATTTTACCATATCTCACCGACAAAATAATCTTTCATTACATCTTACTCTAACCATCACCCTACTAAACCTCTTTGTATATAATACAGTTCACAGATCCTGGAGCAAGGTCTCAGGAAACAGGTCAGCTTCATCATTGTACAACAGTGCCAGAATTTTACCTGATGTAAATCTGTGTAGTTCCACTTAAGTCAATAGAGCTACGCTGATTTACATCAGCTAAGTGTTTGGCTTTGAGTGTATAACAATGTTGCGAATATCATACTGTCAGACATAATGCTTAATTAGTTCTACTTTCTTTATTGGATGATTAGGCAACACAGAAGTATTTGGTTTGTGACGTTCCCAATGATTCTGCCACTTAAGTCTACAAGGAACTAACCATTTATTTAATAATATTTTAATCAAATATGCCTTCACTCTCTCTTTCCATGGTAAATTCATTATTGAGTGTCTATCTCATTAAGAATTTCTCAGAACCACAAGAAGTTCTTTTCCCCATGAACAGTGTGGAAAAAATGATCTATCTGTCTATCAAAGCTCAGATATCTGTTGTTACTAAGTTAAAAAGAAGAGAGTGTAATAAAGAGGTCACACTAATGTAACATCATTAAAGACTGCCAGGTCTGACTTGGCAGTGCATGTTACCAAGCATATTGATGAGACAAGAGAAACCAGATTTTATGGGATGAAAATAAATTATTAAAAGGCACACATGAGTTTAGATTACAGATGTGCCTTGAAACTGTGTATATAACTGATAATTATGTTGTAAATGGATGTACAGGGAACAATAGAGTGAAATTTGGCATGGCTGGCAACACAGGTTAACTTAATAGTGGTGCTCCAGAAACAGTTACTGCTGTTTCCATCTCACGGGCAGATCAGTGGAATTGTACTCTTTATTTGGTGTTGCTTTTAATAAGTTATTGCATTTTGTTAATTTGTTTCAGTTTGCAAGGTGAGCAAAGACCTTTTATTGGCTCTTCTATGTTTTGGGTCCATATGTTTCCGGGCCATTCTGAGCCTTACCTATTTATCTAAGCTGTAGCCATGCTGCTAATGCTTAACTGTTGCCCTCGCCTCTGGACAATGCTAATAATTATTGATATATTCATTAGCTGATATCTCCGTAGTGAATGACCTTGTGCAGTGAATTTGTAGGGGGTAGCAAAAAAACAACAACAAACAACAAAAAAAACAAGACAAAACAAAAAACAGTACTGTTGTAACCCATGGACACATAAGATAGTTAGAATTCAGTAGAAGTTTTTGCAGTGGCTATATCTGATCTTTTTCAGACATACCAAAGCACAGTAGAAATAAGAGAGTGGATTTATCACAATTTCTGAGAATCACTAATCTTTTTTAACATTATTTTTTTTATATAGACTATAAATGCATAAAACAAAACATGTATTAATACATGCTTAAGATGGAAATAGCATATAAAAACAAAATTAAACATTGATTACTTGTAACACCTGTCAAAGAAACCAAAAACAAACCAAAAAACCTGAATCAGTAGAGGTTATGCAGGTCATCAGTTATTAAGGTGACTAAATAGTTAAATAAGTGAGAACATAACCTATGAGTATCAGGGACTAAATATACTAAACTGCAAAAGTAGGCAATAGTTTCATGTGTGACCAGACATCCTCATATTTTTCCAAGTGTTTTTATTAAAGTCATGTTTTTCATTAATTCAGTGGTAGTGAAGTCACTAAGCCAGTCTGTACATGAGGAAGGAGCTGCAGATTTTGATTTTCTCAAAGTAACTATTTTAGCCACTAAAATAGTTACTGCAATCCATTTTTTTATGTTAACTGCTAACACCAATTTTCAGAGTAGCAGCTGTGTTAGCCTGTATTCACAAAAAGAAAAGGAGTACTTGTGGCACCTTATAGACTAACAAATGTATTTGGGCATAAGCTTTCGTGAGCTACAGCTCACTTGAAGTGAGATGCCACAAGTACTCCTTTTCTTTTTACTAACACCAATGTGTCTTCAACAAATGTTCTGGAGTCCCGTATTACACGCTTAATATCTTGTTCTAGAAGAGTCATAAGGATAAAGACCTTGAAGTCTGTTTCACATTAAGCCAGATATGCTCCCAGATTTCTGATAGTAAGGCTAAATTCTTTCCCCATGTTTCTTTAAAATTGAGATTGAGAGGGTAATTGAGGGGGGCATTAAACCACCTATAAGTTATTCCTACAAAGTGACTTTTGTTTCCATATTTCTTAATAAGTTCTTCAGAATCACTACTCTTGACAATCAAATATTTTGCATCTGAACTAGAAAAAAAATGGTGCCAAAGCTTGGCATCATTAAGTAGCAAGACTCTCATAAAAGTCAATGGGAATTTTGTGTAAACATTGACAGAAGGATAATGCCCTTAGAGCTTATTTCTATTTCAGATTAATCCTGCTGTTCTGCATTGCCACCTGTGCTGTCTCTTGTGTGACAAATTAAAAAGAAACATCACAGGTATTTAATAAAAATCACAGAATGTCACTAACATTTTAAAAGAATGGGGCAATGTCAAATAGCTTTGAAGCCCCAGATAATGACCAAATCCATATAATTTCAATTATGGCTTACATGATAGGACAATCCATCTGAATTCTGAAGGCCAGATTGTGAACCGCTCACTTGCACTTGTGAGCAATTATTTACACAAGTAGTGATTAGCAATTATTTACACAAGTAGTGATCAAAACAAACTTTCAAAGGAGTCTCACAGCCAGTGAACACGTGGAGTTTCCATTTCGCTGGAAGTTTTGACATTGCATTCTGAATTGGAACAAAACCAAAATAGTTCTGAAATTTCACGTGAGATGAAATTTTTTGAACAAAAATCAATTATAAACATTTTGGTTTAGAAAAAATGAAATTTTATTTCAAATCAGAATTTGTATTTCAAAATTTTGTTTATTCATGTTTATATTATTTTCAATATTTTTCACATTTCAATATTAGTGCATAATATTGGATGGCATATCATGTCATAATATATTTAATGTCATTATGATATAATGTACAAGTAAAATCTTTATTTCATATTATATATTTTAAAAATCAGTAAGGGCTGTTGCTACTTAGTACTGATAAAAATATTTTATCTTATTTTCTAGATCAAAGTGTCTCCTGTTTGTGTTGTATTGAAAGTTTGACATTGACACTTTGAAGAAGAAAATAAGAAAAGCACTCAGTGCACTAATTAGAAGAGCAGCTGTTTTTGGTGTCATAGAAACATGATTGCAGGCTAACACAAGAATATTGAAAACATCTGTTCTCTTAATATAAATAAAATATAACATAAATTTGAGAAAAATAAAATAGATTTCCCAATTAAAAGTTTGTTTTGAAACAAACTTTTCAATTTTTTCCAAAATGATTTTTTCTGAAACAAAGTTGTTTTCATTCAGAATATTTTTATCTACAGGAAATTTAGTCCAAATGAATATGATTTTGCAACAAAAAAACTGTTTTGATAAATCATAATTTTCTAATGGGAAACTCTTTTGATAAAAAATTTTCCAGCTAGCTCTAATCTCAGTCCATTTTCCATTTGTGTGTGCCCTGTCTGTTGTTCACAGAATTGGTACATTTAGTTCTTGATTAGTATGTGTAAATGGAGTAATTAATATCCCCATGACTTGCATCAGACAACAGAAGGATTCAATATCAGAATCAGGATTAGAAGTTGAACCTGTAGACCTCTCCCTGAACATGTATGGATTATAAACCTTTCTGAATGGTTCACCTGTGTACTGGAGTACAGCAGTGTAATAAACCTGGGCATGAAGACTTCGGTACTTAAGAAATTCCAACTAGTGCACATATCCTCAGCTACACAGGCTACCATGAGAATATCGAATCTGGCTTTCCATAGACTATTGGACCAGATTCAAGGTCTTGGTCCTTATCTTCAAGGTGCTTCATGGCCTGAGCCAAGAATATCTAAAAGACTGCCTAAAGTTCTGGTGCGAAGGCATGGTCAACAATGTCTCTCCTTGGTACAATGGTAAGGTTGCCAACCCTCCAGGATTGACCTGGAGTCTCCTGGAATTGGCATCAATGTCCTGGTGACTATTGAAAGCAATCCGGGAGATTTTAATAGGATATTTTAAGAAAATGATATTATGTCATGTTGGGGGGGGGGGAATCTCCCAGAATAGCTTCAGTCAGAGTTGGCAACCCTATACAATGGAACTCTCTAACACTAGAGGTAAAGCTCATCTGTGCAGCAGAGAAAACTTTCTTGGGGGTTAGTCCAACACTGTGGCATGAACTCCGCCAGAACTAATGACCAACACAAATCTCACCATCTTCCACTGCAAGTGCAAGGCTCATTTCTTTGAAAGTGTCTTCGCTAACTTAAATACATAACAGATTATGGGTGTGTGTCTGTGTGTATAGACATGCACACAGAAAAAAACGCCAGAAAATCCAAAAGAAAACTAAAACAGCCTACCAAAACAAGATACTACACTGCACACACATCTAACCCTGTGGAGAGACTGCGAGAGCATACAACAAGTGACAGATATTAGTCACCTTGCTTAATGCATGACTGGATGGTGCTCAAATACTACAGTGATGAGTGTGGTATAAGAACCTGAATAGAATAGAATTAAATAATACTTTGTTTATTTTGGTTTCCAAAATATCCCAGGGACCATCTATTGCATCTTGTTGCAACTAGTGATGACAATCTTTTTCCACATGAAAGATTCTGACAATAAGTATGAATGAACCCTCTTGGTTAAAAAGATAGACACATTTTCCGTACCTGTAGGATAGACATAAAATGGCAGTTTACTTCAGCTCCTGTATGTTGTAACTTTCAAGGGCCCTAGAAATATACCCCACTTTGTATCTCTTCGTATTTACAGACTTTCTTGACAGGTCTCATCCTCTTAACAGAATTAAAACCTGTTTTATATGTACAGCTGTATCTTCCATACTGGAAGCAGGAAACACTTGATCTTGGATCAGATCAATCCTTTCCCAATCCAGTATTGACATTTCCCTGCTCAGACCTCATTCACTTTGTCACCTAGGCCATAATTAATTATCTAGATTTGCATGCAGTGTTATTTAGGGACACACAGTCAGGAGGGGAACATGGCTATCTATCTTTTTCTTGATGACCTTTGACAAATCCCATGATTCTTTGGCTTCAATTTCTCACCTTCAGTAAGTAACATGTTAACGTCCAGTGGTAAAAGGTTTCTGAGTAGGAGCCGTGTTAGTCTGTATCCGCAAAAAGAAAAGGAGTACTTGTGGCACTTTAGAGATTAACAAATTTATTTGAGCATAAGCCCAAACGAAGGTCTGATTTACCAAATTGACTTCTTATAGTTCACTGCATCCCTTCCTACCCTTTTCTTTTCCTCTCCTCCTCCTCTTGTCTTCCCTCCTTCACTTCCCTGAGTAAATCCTTTTTACATTGTTCTTATTCTCTGTCTTATTTGTTTTGACAACCTCAGTCTCCAGGGCTACAAATTATAAACTCATGTATGACGTAGGGGTAGGAGCCATGTCCTCTTCTCTTCCTCTTCTCCAACTTCTGATCATTTCTTCTTCGCAGTTGCTTTTTATTTTATGCTCCTTTAAAGTTAACCTTCCATACATACTCAGACTTTGTATTTTATACTCTATTTTCACTGCTATATATTTTAGGTGTTTTGGGGAGTATTCACCCTATATCAGAATTGTTATATTTCTACACCACTCTTATTTAAGTCTCTATAAAATTTTAAACACATGCAGCAAAATGCAGGACAAATTTCTTTCAAAACAGGAATTGTTGAGGAATTTTCCATTCGAGCAATACTTGTCTATGGCATAAAATGTACGTGTCTATCTGATTATGGCTGTAGTATACCTGCTTAATTTTTTTTTACATACCTTAGAAGTACCATCAGACAATATGGTACCAGTTCTGAGGAAATAAGAAGAATCAGGAAGGCAAATGCTGCATTTGGAAGACTCAAAAACATCCAGCATCTCAAAAACATCTCCCTCAAATCAAAACTGAAGGTATACAAAGCAATTGTTATCGCCATCACAACATATAGCAATGAGACATGGCAACTTACCAAGAAAGATATGCAAAAGCTGGATGCATTTCATCACAAATGTCTGAGAAGAATATTGGGAATAACATATAGAGATAGCAAGACGAATCAAGAAGTCAGAAAAATTACTGGACAAGGTACCCTCTCACAAATTATCTCCAAAAGAAGACATCAGTGTCTGGGACATGTGCTGAGAATGGAAAAAGAATGCTTACCAAATACTGCCCTTGAATGGAAGCCATAAAACACAAGAAGAAAGAGAGGAAGACTGCGAATAACATGGAAACAAACAGTTCTGAATGACATCAAGCACCTCACCATGAAATGGGAAGATCTGGGGAAAAGGGCAGTTGACAAGCAAGGATGGCAAATGTGGGTAACCCAGTGTGCAGCAAAGCACAGGATGGTCTAAGGCAGTGGTTCCCAAACTAGGGGCGCCGCTTGTTCAGGGAAAGCCCCTGGCAGGCCAGTCCGGTTTGATTACCTGCTACATCTGCAGGTTCGGCCGATCGCGGCTCGCTGCTCTCAGCCAACGGGGGCTACGGGAAGTGGTGGGGGCCAAGGGACATGCTGGCCACCCTTCCCACTGTCCCCATTGGCTTGGAGCGGTGAACCACGGCCAGTGGGAGTCGCGATCGGCCGAACCTGTGGATGCAGCAGGTAAACAAAACTGGCCCAGCCCACCAGGGGCTTTCCCTGAACAAGCCACGCCCCTAGATTGGGTACCACTGGTCTAAGGTATAATACCTACTTATCAAAAACAATCAAAGAAACCTCAAACTAAATCCCAATACAATCATCTTTGACAAAACCACAAACATCCTGTTCCATCTGCCAGTTAAGATTCTAGTCTGTGAACATATTGGACTCATTAGCTCTCCATGCAGGTTTTATAATTTATGGGTCAGGTTCTAATACCTTACTGTATGCACCTACTGCATTGAAATCAATTTTGAGTAAGGGCACAGGTTACCATGCTAGCTGTCACAACCCCCAAGGAGATTGGAAATAGGTTGTGGTCATTCTCCTTTTCTCTATGGATAGATGGGAGGAAGGTCTTGAAAATCTTTAAGGAGAGGGGTCATAGCATGGAAAAGTTAAGAACCCCTGAATAACTGTATCAGCATCTGGCCCAATCACTATATCATCTTGGATACAGAACAGGCCTCTACTTCTATATAACAAACAAAAACTACATTTGGTAATAGTTCAGGTTGTGGCAGCATATACTCCAGCCACCCAAAACCTTAAAGGCATGGAAATAAGGAGTTAAGGAGAAAGGCATGTGCATACCTTTCCACCTTCATATTGTCCTCAACACTCCAGTGCTCTGTATGGCTTTTACTTCATCTCCAACAAATACCCAAAAGCAATACATACCCCAGTTTCATCAAACTTGCACTCAAAACATTGTGACCTCAAACATGTTTATATCAGTTATACCAACAGGTGAGCACATCAGACTGGCACACATTACGTGCATTCAGGAGGTCATTGCTGAGTTCACTGTTAAGGTTCCTCTTTTTTTCTGAGTGTGGGGGATGGGGATAAGGAAAAAGGGAATGATTAATTCTTTAATTTCACTTCATTTCTGGATACTCAGGGTTTACATTTCTCCTACTCTTTTTCAACAAACACAGCCTTATGAAAAGATCAGAGGCCAAAACCTGTTCCTAGTTATACTGGCATAACTCCACGGATTTTAAGGTTATGGCCACACTACAAGCTAAGTGTGTCGTTCCCCGCCAGTTCTTATGGCGCTAATGTGAGTATAAACAGAAGTGAAGCATACTAGTGGCAGCAGAGGCATCACTGAACTGGGCTGAGCACAAACCCACTTCTTTCAGGCAGGTTTGTACTTGGCATGGCTCTGCTGCCATTACCCATGCTACAGGGTCTACATTGCTGTTTGTCCTTGTGCTAGCTTGATAACAGCTGCAGTGAATGTGTGTATGTCAGCAGGGGAAATCACACCCCTATGCTCATTGTGTACACATAGCCATATGCACCTACATGAGATTTACATTGGTGTGAGAGCTGAATTCAGTCCCAAATATTTCAGATTTCTTCTGCTTACACAATACTTCATTTCTATTTCAGAGCACCCCATAATGAGTCAGTTACAGGAAAATGCAATATTATGGATAGAACATCCTGAACCTGTATTTACTTTAATGCTTGATTAGACAAAGAAGGACAATGTATCTCACAACTCAGCTTTATATAGTATCTCCTATCAAAAGAACAGGAAAGATTTGCATTCCTTTTTAAGGAGTTTGTCCTGGTGGAAGGAATGTAACCGATAACCCTGGAGACTGCAGTCCCATATTTAACCACAGCATTTTAAAGCATAGGCAGAAGCACTGCATATTCCCCATTAACATGCTACAACCATGTCATTGAAGGGCAACATCTAGATGATGATGTTAAAACTCAGTGAATGGGATGGACAACCGGGATGCTAATTTATGCAGATTGTGATTATTTTTCAGTAATTTCTTATTATTTTCATAGAACAGATAAGAATAAACTCAGTCATAGTAAAGGACACTCAGAATCTTTAATAGTAAAGTACATAATACTACTCAAGGAATAAATCTGTTAATTGTTAAAGTAGCTGTAACAACTGTATGTAATATGATATATTCTATTTGTCAGATATATGGCTTCCTAATTTGGGGGAGGGTGTCAATATTATTGATTTTCTTTCATTTATTGACATTTCCTCCATAAAAAGGAAGATTAAAAATAATGTCAACAACAAAAACATGATAGCTAGGTAGATAAAAAAGAGAACAGATCTATAATTCACATATTTGTGATCTGGAAACCTAGGGAGATCTATCAAATGGGAGATCTATCAAATGTGCAATATTTTTTGGTTATTACCACTCTGGTTGAATTTGGAAAGTTGTTGCTGAGTGTTGATCTAAAATTT
Source organism: Caretta caretta (assembly GCF_965140235.1). NCBI lineage: Eukaryota > Metazoa > Chordata > Testudines > Cheloniidae > Caretta > Caretta caretta. The sequence goes on from NC_134214.1 coordinate 19,071,141, forward strand.
AAAGTTTCTATGTCCCATTCCGAGTTCTCGTTATCAATTTTCATCCATCAGCAGCCCCTTTAAAAACAGATCCTTGATGTCAAGTGCTAAAATCTCTCTCTCTCTCTCTCTCTCTCTCTCTCTCTCTCATAGAATATCAGGGTTGGAAGGGACCTCAGGAGATCGTCTAGTCCAACCCCCTGCTTGAAGCAGGACCAATCCCCAATTTTTGCCCCAGATCCCTAAATGGCCCCTCAAGGATTGGACTCACAACCCTGGGTTTAGCAGGCCAATGCTCAAACCATTGAGCTATCCCTCACTCCCTGTGTATCTCACCATGTTTAAATAAGGAATTGAGAATTCTTGAGAATTAAAAAATGTGTAGTAGTTTTGAAAGCCTAATTTTATTTTTTGACAAATATACATCATTTGGCAATGTTCAGGGTAGTAGTTTCTGCCTTGAAAAGGAATATGGCATTTTGATATAAAGAGGAAAGAGTAGGTATGTAAGTAGATGTTGCTAAGTGAATAAGCGTATGCAAATTGAAAAGTTCAAAAGCAAAAGTTTATTGTGCCTTGGGAATATATTCTTTGTTGGTTTCTTTTCTCTTTCCTTTTGGGGAGATAGTTGTTAGGAGCATAAGGATATTAATTACAACCATAAAAGTAGGAGTTAGATTCTGAGTAGTAACTATTGTGTAATGGGGAATATTTTTGTGACATTATAAATGTAGTTGTAAACATGCTGTGGTTTTATAAGAAGGCTTATAGAATAAGGCATTGAAATGTACAAGGTTTGACATGGGTTTTGTTTCATGACTCTCTTTCTTCCCTATTTTTGCAAAGGAGAAGCTGAAAAAGTACCTTGCTTTTTAAAAAGCTGTTTTTACTAATTGAGGTGACTAAGTGATGAAGAATAAAATGTAATTTATACCTCATTAATGTTGCCTTGCCTCTTCCCAGGGGGAAGGGGAAAGAGGGAAGTAGTCCTATGTGATAAATGATCTCTAACAAGGAGGGGCAACATGCTTCACAGTGAATCACTAATCACTATGAATTACTTTGGTATTCAATGTAAAACATTTATCAGAATGAATTTATTTAGCATTAATATGGATATAATTTAATTCCACAGAAAATCCATTTCAATTTAGCATTTAGTTTATGTTTACAGGAAAAACAGCTTTATAGTTGATGTTTCCTAATATATTTTAAATGCTATGTTAACTGCATTACACATACAAAAAGTAATCGAAAAGATACTTAAGAGTGAGGCCCTCAGCTCAGAAGCAGCTAATTCTATTGCCTCGATTGTCCCTTTTGTAAAATTTCTTATCCTTATTCACTTCTGATATGAATTAGTTGCCACATTAACACTATTAAATGCTATCTTTAAACAGATCTTGTTCCTTAAAAAATCAGACATCCAATACAAGTGTTGTTATATGGAATTCCAATCCTTCTACCTTTGTGTTAATGAAGTTGGTAGTTTTAATGTGGTTTTATGCCTCACATGTATGCTGACTAGCAGAGATTTTGCTTTCATTTTCCTTTCTCTGCACTATATACCTCCAAGTTTATCCTATTTCTTGCACATTATTTACTAGAGATAGATATAGTGCATTTGCACTATAGATACATTGCATTTGCTTCTGATGACAGTTCAGGCCTGACCTTCAATTCTCCTGTTACCCCATCGCTGCGTCTTCCTTGGGCAAAGGCTGCCAAATTGTACTTAATTATACTGAGCTGTGGTGTTTTTGAGATCCAGAGAAACTAGGATAGTAAATGCATACTGCATTCTGCCACTTTTAATTGGCACTTTCCAACCACAATTGTATATCTGATATAGTGAACTGAGCTCAATGCTTAAGGCGCGTGCGTGTGTGTGTATGGGAGGCAGAGGCGTATCCTTAAGGGCCACAGAGTGCCCCCACCAATAAATAATAATAACCAAAAAAAATCAGAGTTGTTGAGGGGGTCATTGTAAGCACTGTCTTACTAAAGTTGCTTCACCCAGTTTATGGTAGACCCCCCCCCCATCTTTTTTCAGAACATTTTAAGCACTGGCTGAGCTGAAAGTAGTGTGAATGCCCTGTTGCATGATTGTCATCCATGTATGGATGCCCATGGTTTAAAACTCGATGATGAGACATTGTAGCTGCCTTTTCTCTCCAAACTACTTGAGGAATTAATTTGCTGTTATTTGTCTTTCTGGCTGGTTTAATGTCACTGGATCAAATCCTGAGGGTGCTGAGCACCAGCAACTATATTAGGCGTGACCCTGAAACACTTAAGTCAGTGGGAGTGTTGTCATTACTTGGAATGGACCCATTGGCATCAGAAGTAGTGACTGGTGCTCAGAAGATGCACAATACATTTCCTGTGGCTGAAGACTGGTTGAGAACCTATAGTTCTCACAGATGTCAATGGGGTTGTAGTTACTCAGCACCTCTCAGGATTTTGATCATTGTATTTATTGTCATTTTGAACTCTATATTATAAGTTGATATAATAGACATGCAGATGTTGCAGATATTTATTTCACGCATGATGCCCGTCACGGGTGATTTACAATAATTTAAAATGTATTGTTGTAATTCTGGAACAGATCATGTTGTTGATTGGAAGACCCTTATGTCCATTTCCATAGGAAAAATTAGAATATTTCAGAGCTCTTTAGTAGTGCTATGAGTTGAACAGTCTGGTGGAATGGGCATACACTTGAACTGCTCACCAAGAAACATGCTGGAGCTGTTAGGGCAATCAGCATTCCTTTAGCTTTATACGATACAAAGAGCCCTTTATCATAGAATCATGGAAATGTAGGACAGAAAAGGGATTTTGAGAGGTCATCTGATCCTTCCTCCCATGTTGAGACAGGACCAGGTAAACCTAGCTCATCCCTGAGAGGGGTTTGTCTAACACCTTTTTAAAAACCTCCAACGACAGGGATTCCACAACCTCCCTTGGAAGCCAACTATCCTCCTGGTTAGAAAGTTTTTCCCAATACCTAGCCTAATTTCTCTTGCTGCAGATTAAACCTATTACTTCTTGTCCTACCATCAGTGCACATGGGGAACAATTGATTACCGTCCTCTTTATAACAGCCCTTAACATATTGAAAGACTGTTATCGGGTCCCCTCCGCCCTTGGTCTTCTTTTCTCAAACTAAGCAAACCAAAGTTTTTTTTTTAAGCTTGCCTTGTAGGTCAGGTTTTTGGTATCTTTTATGAATTTTGGTGTGTTCCATTGTACTCTTTTCAATTTGTCTACATCTTTCTTAAAGTTTGGTGCCCAAAACTGGACACAGTACTCCAGCTGAGTTCTCACTAGTACTGAGTAGAGAGGGACAATTACTTCTCTTATCTGACATACGACGCCGTTTAATATACCCCAGAATGATATTAGCCTTTTTTGCAATGCATGAATTTGTTGGATCATATTTGATTTGTTAACCAATATTCCCCCCAAATTCTTTTCAACAGTAATACTGCCTAGCTAGTTATATCCCTGTTTATATTTGTGCATTTTATTTTTCCTTCTTAAGTGTAGTACTTTACACTTCTTTCTATTGAATTTCATCTCATTGATTTGTCAAGGTTATTTTGAATTCTAATTCTGTACTCCAAAGTGCTTACAACCTCTCCCATAGTTGTGTCAGCTGATCTCAGTTTATCCATGTAAATTTCTCTGGACTCACTCCAAATTTGTATTCTAGATGTAACTGATATTAGAATTTGTCCCTATATCTGTGTGAAAGTTTACAGAAAAGTTGTGAAGTTTTCCCATTCTGTTCCATGGGAGTACACTCAGATGACCTCTTCTCCTAATTCTTTCCCTTTGGATCTTATTTTCTGGTCTGTTTCAGGAGGGTGGTTAGTTTCTCTTGCAGCATCAGAATTCTACTGTTTGACATTGGAATTTTAGCCATTGGCTACTGAATACAAAAACACCAAGGCTAGCATTTACTGTTCACTCTCTATCTGAGGTCAGTTTGTCTACTAATTGGCCTGACTTAAGAAAGGGATTTCATAGGGTCACACTGATGTGGAAATTGCAGAAATATTACTGCAGCTATTCTTTGAATATGAGCTTCTCTAGGTCAACAATTGTATGTTCTGAAACTGCTTATCCATTTTAGATGTCAGAGATTTTGAAGAGTGTTACAAGAGAGTCCGACAGTCCATGGGGAAATCTGGAGAGACTATCACAATTCTTTTGCAGTGTGCAATCTGCAGGTAAAGCAGAAATACAGATTCAAAGGGTGTAAGGAAGTAGAGGGCAGTATTGTTAGTGAAGAAGACCTGGAAAGCAGAGAGATATAAAATTGAGTAACTGAGTTAAGGTTGCCAACTTTCTACTCACACAAAACCGAACACCATTGACCCTTACCATGCCCTGTCCCGCCTCCAAGGCCCCACCCATGCCCCACCCCTTCTCCGAGGCCCCCCACCATCGCTCGCTCTCCCTCACCACTTGCTTATTTTCAGTGGGCTGGCTCAGGGGGCTGGGATGTGGGAGAGGGTGAGGGCTCCGGTTGAGGGTGCGGGCTCTGGGGTGGGGCCAGAAATGAGGAGTTCAGAGTGCACGAGGGGGCTCCAGGCTGAGGCAGTGGGTTGGGATGCAAGAGGGAGTGAGGGCTCCAGCTGGGGGTGCAGGCTCTGGGATGGGGCCAGGGATGAGGGGTTTGGGGTGCAGGATGGGCCTCGAGGCTGGGGAGTAGAGCCAAGGGGTTCGGAGTATGGGAGGGGGCTCCAGGCTGAGGCAGGGGGTTGGGGTGTGGGAGGAGATTCAGGCTCTGGGCTGAAAGTGTGGATTCCAGGGTGGGGCCAGAAATGAGGGGTTCAAGGTGCAGAAAGTGGCTCGGGGCTGGGACAGGGCTTCAGGTGCGGTTCTCAGCCAATGGGAGCTGTGGGGTCAGTGCTTGGGGCAGGGACAGTGTGCGGAGCCCCTGGCTGCCCCTATGCATAGGAGCCAGACGGGGGATGTGCTGACTGCTTCTCACACGGCATGGAAGTGAGCAGGTAGCCTGCCAGCCCCGCTGCATGGCACCGCCAACTGGACAGTCTATGGCCCAGTCAATGGTACTGACTGGAGCCACCAGGATCCCTTTTTGACCGGGTGTTCCGGTCGAAAACCAGACACCTGGTCACCCTAAACCAGGGGTTCCCAAACTTGGTTCGTGGCTTGTTCAGGATAAGCCCTGAACAAGCAGGCCACGAGACACTTTGTTTACGTGAGTGTCCACAGGTATGGGCAGCTCATCGTTCCTAGTGGCCGCAGTTCGCTGTTCCCAGCCAATTGGGAGCTGTGGGAAGTGGCGGCCCAAACCCCTGCCCTAAACTGAGTGCTCAGGTGAGTATGGAGCCTTACTACTAGCTAGAATTATAGAATCACACGGCTAGAAGGGGCCACAAGGGTCATCTAGTTCAACCTTCTGCCAAGACGCAGGGTTTGTTGTTTCTAAACCATCCAAGACAGATGGCTGTCCAGCCTCCTTCTGAAAAACTCCAGTGTAGAGCTTCCACAACCTCCCAAGACAGTCTGTTTCATTGTCCTCCTCTTCGTACAGTTAGGAAGTTTTTCCTGAGACTCAAAATTTTCTAAATCTGCTATGCTGCAGTTTGAACCCCTTGCCTCTTGCCCTGCCTTCCGTGGCAAGAGAGAACAACTTTTCTCCACCTCTTTTATGGCGGTCTTTCAAGTATTTAAAGACCGCGATCATATCACACCTTAATCTCCTCTTTTCCAAACTAAATGTACCCAGTTCCTTCAGTCTTTGTTTGTATGGCTTGCATTCCATCCCTTTCATCATCTCTGTTGCTTGCCTCTTGATCCTTTCCAGTTTCTCCACATCTTTTCTATACATTGATGTCCGAAATTGGATGCAGTACTCCAGCTGCGGACTAACCAGCGCTGAGTAGAATGGTACTATAAGGGAACGTAGATCTTTATTCCCCTTAAAATGACACCCCGTTCCCCACTGGGTGGTTTCAGGGATTGTACCTAGAATCTCTGTATCTAAGAGCATGAGCCTCTACTACCTAAGTTACTCTCAAAGGCAGTTAGTGGACTTATATCTCTCTATACATGATTTAGCTCTGGATGGGACCAAAGAGCATGGTGTGGTGATACATCTTCCATTTTTTCTTAGTAGTGAGAGATAATATTTGGTGGTACAAATAATATTAATGGTGATATAAATAATACTTTGTACTTTCACCCAATGATCTCAAAATGCTTTACAAACATTAATTTAATTAAACAATACATTCACCTGATGCAGGTAGGGGTCTATCAGCCACCACTGGAATGCATAACCACAGGAATGCAGCAACTCAACAGGTTAGGACAGTAGGTAGAACACATTACATAACCCATTGGAACTGCAGAGGAAAATTTACTGTAGAGCAGGGAGGTAAAATAGATTTTTACCTGGGGCCAAATCCTGAGGACCTTATTTAGTTTTAATTTTTAGTGACTTCAGTGATAGTCTGTCTTACTAAGGACTAACTCAGGTTTTGACACATAAGTTAGAATTTGGCTAGAGTAATTGTTTGAAATCCCACTTTTACAATAGTTGCTATATGATCTATAATGGCCACTAGTAATCAGCACTTTCGTTTTCTATCTCAGCCAAAAAGTAACACACCTTTAACAGTTCAGTATTCCTTAACATCATGCTGGGAAACTAGTTCAATACTGATATCTGATACAGAAGAAAGAGTGCCATCTACTGAATCAGCAACATCACTTCCTGTAGCAATTGCTATTCTGGCCCTTTAAAATCCATCCATTGTCATCTGCTAGGAAATTCCTGCTCTGCTTAATGAATTCTGTCAAATACCACTCAGCCTTTGTTTTTTGTTTAAGTTGATCAGGGCTTAAGAGTTTAGTTTGGAAGGTCTCAATAACCACAGAAGTAGTGCTGACTATCTGAATTACTTCTGCATTGTCTTGCCATAAAGCAGTTACCCTTTTTCAAACTACCTGGGCCTCTGTGTGCCCCTTGTCTGTGCCTATACCTCAATACTTAACTTCTTTTGGTTGGCTTTTGAATTATATATATATATATATATATATATATATATATATATATATATATATATATATATATATATATAGTTTGCTATTAATATCAAAGCCCAGCAGCAACAGACAGAATTAAGTTATTACTGCAGTATTATGGTTTCCTGAAATACTGTATCCACCTTTGTATTTATTCCTCAAGCTTCAGTGAGACTGTTTAGGTTCCCATCATCCTTTAGACAATAATGTCCTTGCCAGTCTTTTGCATGTGCTTGATGAACTATGGTGACCCAATCCTGGTGATGTGTGTGTGCCACATTCCTTGGATTTATTGTATCCAGTCCCGAGACAGCATGCTAAGCATAGAAAGTATGGGGCTTGTTTGTTTAAACTCTCTTTTCCTTTTGACAATAAATAATGACAGCACCAGCCAAGAGAATCTGTTCATGCATCCATCAAATCAGCATGACTGAATGCAAATGTAATGACTTATGAGTCATTAATAATTATCAATCTGCTTGTTGATTCAGAGTTAGACAAGAGCTTCTCTGTGAAATTCCTGCTTGGACAAGATAGGCACCATGGACTTGATTTTTAAAGGTATTTGGTCACCTAAAAATGTAGACAGCTGCCTAGTTGCATTTTCAAATCAAGGGGTTGCACTGGGAGTTAGACACCTAGGCTCTTGTGAAAGCCCCCTAGCCGCCTTCTGCATCTTTAGGTTATCAAATGCCTTTCTGGCCCTATATGTCTTTTGGAAGTTAGTCCTCTGTATCTAGTACACTTTATACCAGCTTCTTAAGTCCCTAGAGGAACATGTCTTCATATCGTATAAATCAGCATAGCTCCATTGTTTCAATGCAGTAACATTGACTTACACCAGCTGAAAATCTGACCCCCTATATCTTATCAGACAGTCCAAATTAGTGGCCACTAGTCTATTCTCACGCTCATGGTGCTGCTGGATGGCTTGGAACAGCAAAAGACAGGAATATAAATTTATGGCCAGATTCTGATGCCCTTACTCATGTTGGATAGTACTGTAACTAGCACTGCCAAGTAAGGAGCCAGCCATGTGGCATGTATTCAACCTATAGCATTAATTGCTGCAGGAGGTCATGAAGTCAAAAACTAGGGGTGTATTTATATATAAAAAGTCCTGGCTAACTTAGTGACCATTAATGACTTGTAGTTACGCAAGCTAATAGGAATATAAGCAATCAAATCACATGGCGTAAATTGATTAGGAAGGATTGTATTCCCCCTCTCATCTATTGCATTATACAGTTGATTCAGTGCATCATGATTATATGATTTTCCCCCACCATTCTCTTAATCATTAAACATTGGCCATTGCTGAAAGTACAATACTGGAAGAGATTTATCACCAGCTGTCTCGACCCCAGGCATTAAAAGTATCATGAGATAAGCTCCAACATCACAAGATCCTTTTAAAACAGTGAATGTTGGTGTTTCTTTGTATTTGCTTCTGGTGCACTCAGCTCACATTTTACAGCTTCTCTCTGCAATCATAGGGCTTTAAAAAAAAAAAAAAAAAAAAAAGCTGAGATTCTCATGTAATCTCATGCCTCCAGGAACTGTGGTTTTAAGAAAAACACCAAATATCACAAGACTTGTGATAAAATCATTAGAGCTGGCCACACTGGGTTATTAACTCAGTATGGTAAGTACTTCATTACATTTTTGTTGCTTATTGAATTGATCTAACCTGTTATGCAAAGCTGTAAAAATAACAAATGAGGAAGTACGCAATATACTGTAGAGTTAGACATCAGATTCAAGATGGGCATATTTAATACAAGAGCAGTGCCCCATAGGATTTCACAACCTCTCCACAATCTAAGGCAGATTGCTGAAGATAAGGAATTCTGCTCATCTTTCAGTTAATCAAACTAGAGAGTTTCCCTTCACTTTCCCCATTAGTAACTACCTCATTTCTTCACCGTCATCTTGCTATTCAGAGTTTTTGAATCTAGTATATAAGCTAATGAGTAAAACACCTGAGCTGCTGATTTGGGGTGATTTCAATATCGCCTGGGATAGTTTTTTGACTAATTAACAGAGTCTTCTTACATTGTTACATCCTTTAAATTGCGGTCAGCATGTTCATTTCCTTGCTCACTCTGAGGCATCACACTTGATGTAGTTATTTCACATGGTTATGTATGTCACCTGATAATTTTCAGTTTACCGCCTCAGTTTCACAGATTATATATTGCTTTTATTTGAGTTTTCTGGCACATATGCACAGTCTGGGATCTTGTGTATTTAATATAAATAGACCTTGCCAGCTCGGCTAGTCCAAGTTCGATGAATTAATAGCTAACTGTGAATTACAGGAACAGAAACTCTCTTGGAAAAGGTTAGAAAATGTAACACTCTTAAAGCCAGGGATTTTTGCTGTCTATGATATTTCCTCATAGGTCACCATACTTTATAGACAAGTTTAGAAATAAATTGTACAATTTTCAAAAGTCCTTAAATCACTTAGGAGCTCAAGTCCCATTGAAAATCACTGAGACTTGTGCTCCTAAATAATAGAATTGTAGAAATGTAGGGCTGGAAGGGACCTCAAGAGGTCTTCTAGTCTACCTCTCCTCCCACCGCTGCCTCCTGGTGCTGAAGTAGGATTAAGTATACCAGACAGGTTTTTGTCCCCATCTCCAAGGATGGGGATTCCGCAACCTCCCTAGGTAACCTGTTCTAGTACTTAGCTATCTATATAGTTAGAAACTTTTTTCCTAATATACAACCTAAATCTCCTTTATTCACTTAGGTACATTTGAAAATTCCACCTATAGGGCCAGATTCTCAGTATAATTCAGCAAGCACCACAGAAGTAATAGAACCATGATAACTTATACTAGCTGAGAATCTGGCCAATAGATTATAAACCATAAAGCAGTCAGTTGTACGTTCAGTTCATTTTCAGTTAGAACACCAACATTCCACACAAAGATGGACTACAAGCCGTCAAGAACACTATCCCCGATAATGTCACGGCTAACCTGGTGGCTGAACTTTGTGACTTTGTCCTTACCCATAACTATTTTACATTTGGGGACAATGTATACCTTCAGATCAGCAGCACTGCTATGGGTACCCGCATGGCCCCACAGTATGCCAACATTTTTATGGCTGATTTAGAACAACGCTTCCTCAGCTCTCGTCCCCTAAAGCCCCTACTCTACTTGCGCTATATTGATGACATCTTCATCATCTGGACCCATGGAAAAGAAGGCCTTGAGAAATTCCACCATGATTTCAACAATTTCCGTCCCACCATCAACCTCAGCCTGGTCCAGTCCACACAAGAGATCCACTTCCTGGACACTACAGTGCTAATAAACAATGGTCACATAAACACCACCCTATACCGGAAACCTACTGACCGCTATTCCTACCTACATGCCTCCAGCTTTCACCCTGACCACACCACACGATCCATCGTCTACAGCCAAGCTCTGCGATACAACCGCATTTGCTCCAACCCCTCAGACAGAGACAAACACCTACAAGATTTCTGTCAAGCTTTCTTACAACTACAATACCCACCTGCGGAAGTGAAGAAACAGATTGATAGAGCCAGAAGAGTTCCCAGAAGTCACCTACTACAGGACAGGCCTAACAAAGAAAATAACAGAACGCCACTACCCGTCACCTTCAGCCCCCAACTAAAACCCCTCCAACACATTATTAAGGATCTACAACCTATCCTGAAGGATGACCCAACACTCTCACAAATCTTGGGAGACAGGCCAGTCCTTGCCTACAGACAGCCCCCCAACCTGAAGCAAATACTCACCAACAACCACATACCACACAACAGAACCACTAACCCAGGAACCTATCCTTGCAACAAAGCCCGTTGCCAACTGTGCCCACATATCTATTCAGGGGACACTATCACAGGGCCTAATAACATCAGCCACACTATCAGAGGCTCGTTCACCTGCACATCCACCAATGTGATATATGCCATCATGTGCCAGCAATGCCCCTCTGCCATTTACATTGGTCAAACTGGACAGTCTCTACGTAAAAGAATAAATGGACACAAATCAGATGTCAAGAATTATAACATTCATAAACCAGTCGGAGAACACTTCAATCTCTCTGGTCACGCAATCACAGACATGAAGGTCGCTATCTTACAACAAAAAAACTTCAAATCCAGATCCAGAGAGAAACTGCTGAATTGGAATTCATTTGCAAATTGGATACTATTAATTTAGGCTTAAATAGAGACTGGGAGTGGCTAAGTCATTATGCAAGGTAGCCTATTTCCCCTTGTTTTTTCCTACCCCCCCTCCCAGACGTTCTGGTTAAACTTGGATTTAAATTTGGAGAGTGGTCAGTTTGGATGAGCTATTGCCAGCAGGAGAGTGAGTTTGTGTGTGTGTGTGTGTGTGTGTGTTTCCGGGGGAGGGGGGTGAGAAAGCCTGGATTTGTGCTGGAAATGGCCCACCTTGATTATCATGCACATTGTAGGGAGAGTGGTCACTTTGGATAAGCTATTACCAGCAGGAGAGTGAGTTTGTGTGTGTGGTTTTTGGAGGGGGGTGAGGGGAGGAGAGAACCTGGATTTGTGCAGGAAATGGCCCACCTTGATTATCATACACATTGTGAAGAGAGTGGTCACTTTGGATGGGCTATTACCAGCAGGAGAGTGAGTTTGTGTGTGTGGTGGGGGGGGGGCGGAGGGTGAGAAAACCTGGATTTGTGCTGGAAATGGCCCAACTTGATGATCACTTTAGATAAGCTATTACCAGCAGGACAGTGGGGCGGAAGGAGGTATTGTTTTATGGTCTCTGTGTGTGTATATAATGTCTTCTGCAGTTATAATGTCTGCTGTGGTTTCCTATATGTATTATAAATTAGGCATTCTACTTAAATATACATTCTTTGTTTTAAGGTTTAGTAAGTAAGAGACAGGATCTTGTATTGTGCCTATGTTAAGGAGATTAGAGGAATATTGAAGGCCCGGGCCAAAATGTGAACTGTTTTGATTACAAGATTTAGTAAGGTTTAATTTACAATGCCTTTCTTGCTCAATATAAAAACTGCTGTATACCTTTGAAGGTCTCTGTAAAAGACTGGTTGTATGAATGAGGAGTGCATGCATCAGGAAAAGATAAAGTGTGAAGGCCATTGTTAAAGTCAGATGGTCAAGAGAGGAAGAGTCAAGAAACTTAATGACACCAGAGAACCATCAACGTGCATCCATAATGAAGGAAAGGCATAATGAAGCAGAGGGTTGGACTAGATGACCTCCTGAGGTCCCTTCCAACCCTGATATTCTATGATTCTATGATTGACGACCCTGAGGTGGAGGCTGGCACCCCTAAAGACAAGACAATTGATTAAATCGAAACCAGGACAGGATGACCCTCTCGGGGGTGTTCTGGAATGTTAACATCAAAAGATAATGCCAATTAATCCATAGACTTCAACAGAGAAAAAAGACGATAAGAACAGGGTGCTTGGCCATGGGACTTTGGGTTTATCTTTTCACAACTCCAGGAGCATTGGATTGCGACCGACAGAGCCCGGCTCCCCTCTGTGACCAATCTGGCTGGCCACTAGATTGGTCCAGAGTCTGGACTGGTCACTATAAACATCAACTGGCAGGACTGTGTGCATGGTGAGTGGGTGTGATTGAAAAGCATATGTTAACTGCTGTATTCTCAATAAATGCAGCGTATTGCCTTTTTCCCTGAAAAAGATCCCGTGTGCTTCTTATAAGCATAACATCATCCCCTGCCACTCTGGCTCATAGTAGAAATATTCTGCTTCAGCATAATGTAATGCAGACTGTGTGTCCACCATGTACAAAGAGTAGCCCCAGAGAGATCATGCTTCTCTGAGGCACAATCATCCTACTCTGCATCAGTTATGCGTTACAAGCCACAATCTACTTTCATATGTCTTTTGAATGCTACATGTACTGTAATGAACTTGGCCAATAATTGCATACGCTATCAAGAAATATATGTCAGGAATTTCTTTGCAAGACTGCTTGAAATATTAATCTATACTTTTATTTGCTCCTTTTGGTGGTATTCATCAGCCACAGGATTCTTTTAGAATATTTTCTTCAAAAGCTGCCATCCTTACAGATCTGAGACAACAGAATTTTCACACAATCATGTGACAATTCAGAGACCCTTTTCTCTGTTTTATTTCTTCACTGTTTACCATTTGGATATCAGATCAGTTTCAAGATCCTGTTGATTGATACATCAATAGGAGAGGGCTTTGAAATCTACGGTGAAGAATCAGCCTTGCCTGCTAGCCCTCTTTATAGAACCCAAGGTCATTGTTTAAATCTGTGCAAAGGGGAGAGAGCTTCCCCAGGCCTACACAAGGTGGGATTTTCAATCCTTGCTGTAAATTGAGACTCTCCAGCAGCAGCTGCATGTACCCTACACAACCTTCCCCTGCTCCAACCTTCAGACACTGGGTTTTCTGACAGTGGCAATGGGATAGTAACAGGTTCTCTTTCTCCCCAGTAAGAGAATAGCTCCCATGTTGGCTTTGCTCTTACAGAGCCTATTACAACCCCTGGCCTATTACACTGCAGGAGTCAGAAGTTGCCAATAGATTTTATTCCCCCAAAAGATAATGAACTGTCAGCCCCAGAGTGGCCCTGAGGCAGTGCAAGATTAACTTCTGAGCCGTTTACTCTGGTATTGAAAGATGACTAAGGAACACAGTAGCAAAAACTCACTGCTAAATAGTTATGACCCAAAATGTAAACCACTCTGAAAATATTAGAGCAGGAAGAAAACCCCCACTAGCTTCTAGCTATCAACTTAGAATTTAGGATCTACTCTTGGAGACGTTAAAGCAAAAGCCACTAGATGTACAATAGGTTGGGATTTGCAATTGCTCGAGTTAGCTGGGAAGAACTCAAATTACCTGAACAAACATTTGTTACTAGAATGGCTACCACCACTGAGGAGCGAGTAGATAAACATCACAAGCCAAGGTCGCTCTTTCAAAGGAGGAAAAAAAATCTTTGCCAAATGGAAGTGATAAGAAGTTTGAGCTTCACTTTTTTTGAAAAGGGAATGGAACAAACCATGGAAGAAAGAACAGCTGAGAAGTTATACAAAACAAGGGACCCTTCCGAATTTAAAAATCCCACGTTATTTGTTTTGCCATGCTAATGGAAAAGTCCTGGAGAATTTGAGGGAGAATTCTGGTCCTGCTATGGAATTTTACTAGAGCAGAGTTAGCATTCTGTAGAAAGGATACCATAGTTCTACAGGCTTTCAGCATCAGTTCTAATTTTTTAATTTTTAATGGCAATTTTTTGACAATTTGTTTTTCTCTTTTCCAACCTGTTCTAATAATATAAATCCCAAGCTCTTGTATAGCCTTTTTCATCCATACATCTCAAAGTGCTTTACAAAAGGTCAGTGTCATAAACCCCTTTTACATATAGGGAAACTGAGACACAGAGAGCTGAAGTGACTTACCTAAGGTTTCAGAGTAACAGCCATGTTAGTCTGTATTCGCAAAAAGAAAAGGAGTACTTGTGGCACCTTAGAGACTAACCAATTTATTTGAGCATAAGCTTTCGTGAGCTACAGCTCACTTCACCCAAGGTTAGCTCTTTCACTTGCTTGTTGGGTAACAACTGAATCCAGATCTCATGAGTGCCAGACCAGTGCCCTAACTGCTAGGCCTCCCTGCCTTTAGTAATTTAACAATCCTATTAAATACCCCTAGTGCCTTACTGGTTTCATCTCTGTTAAAAGCTGTAGGACTTTTCCCACCAAGGGAGGGTGGAATAGAGTTCAGTGCCTTGCAGTACAATACCTTGGAGAGAAATGCATAATCTTGCACAAGAAAGTTCTTTAGGCTACTTTGTTAATGTCTCAAAAGATTTCCCCCTCTGTGCCCAAGACATCAGTTTTAATCTCTCCTTCCCCCATTTTCTAACCATAAAGATCAACTGGCCTGAGTAGTTAGATTGGTGAATCAGTCAAATTAATTATCAAGTATTCTGTATTTCCCTCTATTCAGAGGGAAAGTCTCCCATGCTCAGGGCTGAGATCTCCAGAATTAGGATCTGAGAGCATGTGACACATGAAAAGCCACCCTACCAATTTAATCAAGAGGATGAGTGGCTGTGGGGGCAGTCTCCGGGTGCTGACAGACACACGCACCAAGCAGAGGCCTCCAGGATACTGTGTGCATTGAACCCCAAAAGGGGGCAAAATGTTAGTAAGTTTGAAAAATAAGGCAGTCCCTGTCAACTCATCCTCCTCCTCCTTAGTTCAACACCAAGGCAGTGTCTATAGGAGATGGACAGATCCTAAAGCTGCAGCCAGGCTGCCTCCAACATAGACAGCCTAGGGACTTAGCTACAGGACAAAACTTAGAAGTCAAAGCCTTGGGCAAGTGGAAGATGATTCCAGAGGGAACGATGCAATTCCAAGCAGAGTTTCAGCTGCAGGAGGATTTGTGGACATGCCTTCAGAGGGCAGCTGTGCGCATTCCCTAGGCCATGGTGAAGGGTGCCAAGAACACGCCCATTCTACCTTCGGGCACATGCATGGGGAACAGATTTTCTCTCCATAGGTATATTGCTCAAATTGGCACTCTCTTATGCATACGCACAGTGCCTTCTAGACAACTCAGTTATGGAGAAAGCATGAGCTAGCAGAAACCAGTCTAATGCCACAGTTCGATGGAGGTTAGCTTTCTCTCATAAAGCCAGTACCAGTCTGCCTGATATTTCACAGGTGTCATCTTCTCCCATTTCTCCCCAGCTGATTGCTGCAGAGGCGCACGTGGATTGGACAGAGACTTCTCTTAGAGGAGAGTCTATTGATAGAGATTCTCTGGGTTTTAGTCAGGAGGAGAGCATGGAAGAGGATAAAGTATGGGCCAGATCAGATGAGAAACATTCACATAAAGAATCTGACACATCAGAAAAGGGCAGACAAATAAACAGTGACAGATTTTTAAAATACTTGTACACAAATGCTAGAAGTCTAAATAATAAGATGGGTGGACTAAAGTGCCTCATATTAAAGGGGGATATTGATATAATAGGCATCACAGAAACCTGGTGGAGTGAGGACAATCAATGGGACACAATCATTCTGGGGTACAAAATATATTGGAAGGACAGAACAGGTCGTGCGGGGACTGGGGGGGAGTGGCACTATATGTGAAAGAAAATGTAGAATCAAATTAAATAAAAATCTTAAATGAATCCACAGAATCTCTATGGATAGTAATTCCATGATCTAATAAGAATATAACAGTAGGGATCTATTATCGACCACATAACCAGGACAGTGATAGTGACGATGAAATGCTAAGAGAGATTAGAGAGGCTATCAAAATAAAAAACTCAATAATAGTGAGGATTTCAATTATCCGCATATTGACTGTGTACACGTTACCTCAGGATGAAATGCAGAGACAAAATTTCTCGATACTTTAAATGACTGCTTCTTGGAGCAGCTGGTACAGGAACCCACAAGGGGAGAGACAACTCTCGATCTAGTCCTGAGTGGAGCGCAGGATCAGGTCCAAGAGGTAACTATAACAGGACCTCTTGGAAATAGTGACCATAATATAATAACATTTAACATCCCTGTGGTGGAAAGAACACCTCAACAGCCCAACACTGTGGCATTTAATTTCAGAAAGGGGAACTATGCAAAAATGAGGAGGTTAGTTAAACAGAAATTAAAAGGTACAGTGACTAGAGTGAAATCCCTGCAAGCTGCATGAACACTTTTCAAAGACACCATAATAGATGCTCAACTTAAATGTATACCCCAAATTTAAAAACATAGTAAAAGAACTAAAAAAGAGCCACTGTTGCTTAACAACCATGTAAGAGAAGCAGTGAGAGATAAAAAGGCATCTTTTTAAAAGTGGAAGTCAAATCCTAGTTAGGTAAATAGAAAGGAGCATAAACACTGCCAAATTCAATGTAAAAATGCAATAAGAAAAGCCAAAAAGGAGTTTGAAGAACAGCTAGACAAAAACTCAAAAGATAATAGCAATGCTTTTTAAGTACATCAGAAGCAGGAAGCCTGCCAAACAACCAGTGGGGCCCCTGGACGATCAAGATACAAAAGGAGCACTTAAAGACAATAAAGTCATCGCAGAGAAATTAAATGAATTCTTTGCTTCAGTCTTCATGGCTGAGGATGTTAGGGAGATTCCCAAACCTGAGCCGTCTTTTGTAGGTGACAAATCTGAGGAATTGTCACAGATTAAAGGGTCACTAGAGGAGGTTTTGGAATTAATTGAGAAACTTAATAGTAACAAGTCACTGGGAGCAGATGGCATTCACCCAAGAGTTCTGAAAGAACTCAAATGTGAAATTGCGGAACTATTAACTATGGTTTGTAACCTGTCCTTTAAATTAGCTACTGTACCCAATGACTGGAAGATAGCTAATGTGATGCCAATATTTAAGAAGGGTTCTAGAGGTGATCCTGGCAATTACAGACCGGTAAGTCTAACGTCAGTACTGGGCAAATTAGTTGAAACAATAGTAAAGAATAAAATTGTCAGACACATAGGAGAACATAAATTGTTGCGCAAAAGTCAACATGGTTTCTGTAAAGGGAGATCATGTCTTACTAATCTATTAGAATTCTTTGAGGGGGTCAACAAACATGTGGACAAGGGCGATCCAGTGGACTTAGATTTCCAAAAAGTCTTTGACAAGGTCCCTCACCAAAGCCTCTTATGTAAATAAAGTTGTCATGGAATAAAAGGAAAGATCCTTTCATGGACTGAGAACTAGTTAAAAGACAGGGAACAAAGGGTAGGAATAAATGGTAAATTTTCAGAATGGAAAATCACAAAACTAAGTGATTAGGCAAAAAAATGGCAAATGAAATTTAATGTGGATAAATATAAAGTAATGCACATTGGAAAAAAATAACCCCAACTATACATACAATATAATGGGGGCTAATTTAGCTACAACTAATCAGGAGAAAGATTGTGGAGTCATCGTTGATAGTTCTTTGAAGATGTCCACGCAGTGTGCAGCAGCAGTCAAAAAAGCAAACGGGATGTTAGGAATCATTAAAAAAGGGACAGAGAATAAGACAGAGAATATCTTATTGCCCTTATATAAATCCATGGTACACCCATATTTTGAATGCTGCATACAGATGTGGTCCCCTCATCTCAAACAAGATATATTGGCATGAGAAAAGGTTCAGAAAAAGGCAACTAAAATGATTAGGAGTTTGGAACAGGTCCCATATGAGGAGAAATTAAAGAGGCCAGGACTTTTCAGCTTGGAAAAGAGGATACTAAGGGGGGGATATGATAGAGGTATATAAAATCATGAGTGGTGTGGAGAAAGTGAATAAGGAAAAGTTTTATTGTTTGTTCCCATAATATAAGAACTAGGGGCCACCAAATTAAATTAATGGGCAGCAGGTTTAAAACAAATAAAAGGAAGTTCTTCTTCACTCAGCGCACAGTCAACCTGTGGAACTCCTTCCTGAGAAGGTTGTGAAGGCTAGGACTATAACAGGGTTTAAAAGAGAACTGGATAAATTCATGGAGGTTAAGTTCTTTAATGGCTATTAGCCAGGATGGGTAAGGAATGGTGTCCCTAGCCTCTGTTTGTCAGAGGGTGGAGATGGATGGCAGGAGAGAGATCACTTGATCGTTACCTGTTAGGTTCACTCCCTCTGGTGCACCTGGCATTGGTCACTGTCGGCAGACAGGATACTGGGCTGGATGGACCTTTGGTCTGACCCAGTATGGCTGTTCTTAAGTTCTTATGTTAAGGCAATGCACTTCCAGCACATTTAACTACTTTTTTATTCTCAACTGCTCAGGCCACATTGTTTTGTAGACTCCAAATGATGATCTTCTGTCTGTATGGAAATATCACTGTAAAACATTAAGGGTTGGAGTTTGTTGGTTGCTAAGTTCCCCAGATTTGGAGGAACATTGCTGGAAGAAATTCAAAATGCTGAGTTTATTTACACCTCTGAATTTAAGTTAGAGACATATTTGCTTAATCAGACTATTCCTCAAATAGTTTATGTAGCCTTTGGTTCTGTGAGCCACAAAGGTTTTGCAACAAAGTGAGAGCTATATGAATATGAATTCTTCTCCCAGAGACTGTGTCCACATTTTGTAGGGAATAGATCTTTTGTGTTTGCTTGTTAATGGAGACAAATAAACAGATAGTACCAATGGTCTCTGCCTGTCTCTTGCCTAGCCATGATCACCTGGCCATGTTATATGGCAACTACAGCGGTTGATTACATGGAAAAGTAACATAAGGTAAATAGCTAGTATATTCCTAGCGGGTTTTTTAATACTGTTGTATACTTGGAAATAGGTAGTAGGATGCAGTACCATTGGCCTGATCCCAGGCCCATCAATGTCAATGGAAAGACTCTTGCTAACCTCAGTGGATTTTGATCAGGCCATACATGAGCCATCAGATCTCCATTAAAATAGTTCATAGACCAAAATTTGAGAGCCACTAGTACATCACATATCTGTTTTCAGTAGCTCACCAAAAGTGCTGAAAAGAGTAATCCTCTTAGATTTGATCTTCACATCTCATTTTGCAGTATCAGTCCTCAGTGGAAACTATTTGAATTATTATTAATTATTTTATTTTAAAGAAATGACTTTCAAATAAGCTCCAAACAAGTGAATGCACATTTCAGTTTTGTTCTGTTTTTTTTAATACACCACTATAATTGGTGTGTAAACAACCCTGCACCATTTCAGTTTGGTATTTGCAATCATAGGGCCAGACTGTGATCCACTTACTCACACTGAGTAATACCTTGCTCCACAAGCAGTTCTATTCATTGAATTCTGTGGTGTATAAGTTGCTATTCAACATGATTAAGAGTATCAGAATCCGGACCATAGTATCTCATATAACAAGTAGTCATGACCGGAAAACTAGCTTATTTGCCATTAACCTCATTGCATAATAAGGCTGTGATTTAATTAAATGTAATTGTATAATAAAAGCTACTTATGCAAGTAGGATTCTTTTTTCCATTATATTTTTACATGCCTCTCAAGGTGCACATTGAACATGACTTGGAAATATGAGGACATAAAGGAGGTGCGACATACGGGACCAAGTTTAGAGGGAGGAGATTTGCACATAAAATCAGATCCATCTAAGCATCTACACTCACCCACTTAGCTCAGAGATGGTAAACTCTCCTAGACCTAGAAAGTCATATATTTTGGCAGACAACTTCCAGACAAATATTTGAAACTCTTATTTCCCCAGTCACTAGAATACTATTTACTATAAAAGAGGCTATTAAACAGAGGATGTAAAATTAAGAGATGGCTATTTGTCCACAGAGAAGGTGAAAATGCTGTATTTAATCTGGGTACTATAAGTACATTCAAGACCATGGGTGAAAATTCTCCTACAAAGAGATTCACCTTGATGGTTCACAGAGCAATATTGCCACCATTTTCCCAAAGAGGTTCTGCAAGGGAAGGCAGCTTTAAAATCTGATTGGGGCTCCATAGGGAAAGGTGCCACAGCAATGTATCTCTTGGCCATACTGGTGCAGCTTCTCACCTAGAACCAACCCTAAGTACAATAATTTACCCCTCTTCTGGTAGCACCTCCATGAGGCAATGCAACTTCATACTGCCCTTACTGTGAGACAGTGCCAATCCAACATGAACCAGCACAATCAGTGTGGTGCACAAGCCTGTACCACAGCAAGAGCAATAGATGCTGAGGGTGTATGATGCGCTGTAGCACCTTGTGGAGGTGGAAAGGAGGAGGAGAAGGACAGAATCAACACTCTCGTAAACTAGGCTTTGATGTCACATTACAAGAAAAGAATCCGAAGTGAGCCAAAGTTTCTCTCCCAGAAGCAAAAAGGGAGCCACCAATATGAGAGCAGCATCCCTGTCCCTGAGCAAAGTACTGTCATGGTGACAAACACTGTCCTTACCAGGTACCAACAGCAAGTAAAGGCAAAGTATTGTGGTACAGGGCTTAAAACATAGGTTTACAAAGCCAGAGATCTAGGGTAAAATTATCATTCCCTCCTTCAGCCCCATACACCACGTAAAAGGTTTGGAGCAGATAAGGAGCCTTGAAAGCATCAGGTCTGGCTGGGGGCAGGAGTCCCCTCTTGCCAGAACTGAGCAAAACAGTCATAAGAAAACTCCCTCACAAGGCCTGATGGGATTCTGGGAAAGAGAGTTGTACCTGGGGCAGGTACCCAACAAGCATTACTGGAACTTTTAGGGCAGACCAAGAAGACTGTCATAACTTAGACAGTTTCCTGGGGTGTCTAAATTATTCCAGGTTCTCTCCACCCTCTGGAAGTGCTCAGGATCAGGAAGGCCAATGGTAGCTAAAAGAACATTTTAGCCCCCACTTTCCCTGGGCTGAGCTCTGGGCTGCATTTCTTAGAGGCGCAAAACAGAATCACGCCCCTCGATTCTAGTATCAGCTCTCACAATGACCATGGATAAGTAAGTAACCTCTCTGTGCCTCAATTATCCCATTGTAATATGGAAAGATAATACATCATAAGGGTATTGCAAGGCTTAATCAAGGGATGCTTATTAAGCACATTTTCTGGGGAGAAGTGCCAAACAAATGTGCAGAAATGGTGGAGTTAGGATTATAGTTAGGACAGGAATATGCTACCTGTTGTTTTTATTCTGTCTTCATCTTTTTACCTCAATCTTCTCTGAGCCTGTTTTCCTTAACTTTGTTACTGTTTTTTTGTTTCTTCTATTCATTGTTCTGTTTTCTTTGTTGCCAGTTCTTTAATGCATGTTATCTTGTTCTCTCTAGCATGGCACCAGGTATTGAGCCTCTCATTGCCATTGTTTTGGCTCAGATTTTTGAGATCTGAGAATAAACATACTCCAGTATCAAGATAAACTAATTTTATTGAACATGTCTGTTCCCAATGGATGTCTACACAAAGCTATTTCAAACTTTCAAAGTCTTGTCCAAAGGCACTGCCCTTTTGTGTGTAAAGTCTGAGAAGGATTCTATCCAGGTTGTCTCTATTTCATTTATTCCAAAATTCAGGAACACAGGTTGGAATTTTCAAGCACATTAGACCCATCTTCTAATAGGATTCACTGGAAAAGTAGAAACAACCAAATGACAAGAGAACAAAATGTTGAATGTATAACAACAGAAGTCAGCACTGTGCACTAGGTAATTTACTGCAAGTAGAACAGAATGTTTTACAATTAGATAGGGCCAAAATTATAATCAGATAAGTACTTGCAGCATTTTTATAATTGCACTTCTGTTCTCCATTTTTCATGTTATCACATGAGGCCCTCAGGCTTCTGCTAAGAAAGCTAGTGCTTTATTCAAGTTTAGTGTATGTTATCAGTAAAGGTTAGCTTATTTTGCCTTTTACATAATTAAAAACAGATACTTTTGCTTATTTTTTTATTAAGCAGTGCTCCCGGCCATGAAACACATCCTTGTGAAAAGTTAGTGGCAACCGAAGCAATGACTAAAATGACTGCACTTTGCATAATGCCAGCAGTCAAAAAAATTTAAAAATCTAAATAATATCAGACATTAACGGCTGGTCTTTTTTCATGTATCTCAGCTACTTTAGAAGATGTAATTTTATTAGCTGCTTCTGTTCACAAGTAAATTAGCTCTGCAATCAGTATGGACAAGAGACAGATTTATAGTATATGAAAATGGTCTGTAAAAGATTATTCTTAGTCAGGATGAGCCAGTGTTGAAATTAGGTGCAGGCAAATTAGTTTGTAAACAATGAGAACCTTTGTCCATTTCTATAACTTAATTTGAGCAAATCACTTTCCATTTATAAAATGTGTGTGTCACACACTGTTTTAGTGAGTGCAATTATGTCTCTGTCTGGTAATTGGCAACAGCCAATTGACTGTAACAGCCTGCTATTTATAGCCAAAGGAGTTCCTCTTCAGATGAAGTGGGAGAAGTCTGTGTTTTTGGAGGTTCTAAAACTGGCAGGTTTTAAAAATGGGCCAATAAAAAATGGTTCAGGCTGCCAAAGTCTGGTCTATACCGTGTATCCAACTGGTCGGAAAAGCCCTTAGCCCTGCAGAGCTGAGAATCTCAGGTTCAGATGGATTATATTCCATCCTGAACATCATCAACAGAATTATTAACTTAATTCCAATCTGTTAAACATATGAGAATGGTGTTGCTGGGGGTATAATTTAGGCTGAAGAACTTTTTATACTAGAGATAAGGTGCAAGATAGAAAGGATCTAGCTGGATACTCACACCTTAGGTTTTCCTTTAAGAATCTCAAGTTGTTTTATGAACTTTATTTGGTTAAACCTCACAACATCCTTATGAGTAGATTTGGAAGATATTCTTATGCCTGTTTTACAGGTGGGGAAATTTTGTGTCAGAACCAGAAATAGAGTTATTATTTATTATTTGTATTATCATACTTGCTACGAATCCTAATTTTGGACGCAGGACCCCATTGTGCAAACACAGAACAAAAAGACAATCTTTGCCCTACACAGAGCTTAGAAGCCAAGTGTCCTGCTTCCCCATCCTGTGCTCTAATTGCTAAAGTATCAGATTCATACTATATCAGGGTTGGAAGGGACCTCAGGAGGTCATCTAGTCCAACCCGCTGCTCAAAGCAGGACCAATCCCCAACTAAATCATCCCAGCCAGGGCTTTGTCAAATCTGACCTTAAAAACTTCTAAGGAAGGAGATTCCACCACCTCCCTAGGTAATGCATTCCAATGTTTCACCACCCTCCTAGTGAAAAAGTTTTTCTAATATCCAACCTAAACCTCCCCCACTGCAACTTGAGACCATTACTCCTCGTTCTGTCATCTACTACCACTGAGAACAGTCTAGATCCATCCTCTTTGGAACCCCCTTTCAGGTAGTGGAAAGCAGCTATCAAATCCTCCCTCATCCTTCTCTTCCGCAGACTAAACAATCCCAGTTCCCTCAGCCTCTCCTCATAAGTCATGTGTTCCAGTCTCCTAATCATTTTTGTTGCCCTCTGCTGGACTCCTTCCAATTTTTCCACATCCTTCTTGTAGTGTGGGGCCCAAAACTGGACACAGTACTACAGATGAGGCCTCACCAATGTCGAATAGAGGGGAACGATCACGTCCCTCGATCTGCTGGCAGTGCCCCTACTTATACACCCCAAAATGCCATTGGCCTTCTTGGCAACAAGGGCATACTGTTGACTCATATCCAGCTTCTCGTCCACTGTAACCCCTAGGTCCTTTTCTGCAGAACTGCTGCCGAGCCATTCGGTCCCTAGTCTGTAGCGGTGCATGGGATTCTTCCGTCCTAAGTACAGGACTCTGCACTTGTACTTGTTGAACCTCATCAGATTTCTTTTGGCCCAATCCTCTAATTTGTCTAGGTCCCTCTGTATCCTATCCCTCCCCTCCAGCGTATCTACCACTCCTCCCAGTTTAGTGTCACTTGCAAACTTGCTGAGGGTGCAGTCTGCGCCATCCTCCAGATCATTAATGAAGATATTGAACAAAACCGGCCCCAGGATCGATCCCTGGGCACTCCACTAGATACCGGCTGCCAACTAGACATGGAGCCATTGATCACTACCCGTTGAGCCCGACAATCTAGCCAGCTTTCTATCCACCTTATAGTCCATTCATCCAACCCATACTTCTTTAACTTGCTGGCAAGAATACTGTGGAAGACGGTGTCAAAAGCTTTGCTAAAGTCAAGGAATAAGATGTCCACTTCTTTTGCCTCATCCACAGAGCCAGCTATCTCGTCATAGAAGGCAATTAGATTAGTCAGGCATGACTTGCCCTTGGTGAATCCATGCTGACTGTTCCTGATCACTCTCCTCTGCTCTAAGTGCTTCAGAACTGATTCCTTGAGGACCTGCTCCATGATTTTTCCAGGGACTGAGGAGAGGCTGACTGGCCTGTAGTTCCGCGGATCAAGTATATTGCACTGAGGACTAGATTCTCACCTGCGTAGCTTCATTGAAGTCAGAAGCTTCTGGGGGGATATGAAGTTCACAGAGTTATGCTAATTTACACCATTGGAGTATCTGGCCTACATTCTTTCCCCAAAAATCACTGCTAATTTTTGTGAGTAATAACTCTCTTCTCAGTGCTATTTTCAGCAGAACGTGCAGAAACGTTAGTATGTTTTCTTCTCTTGCCACACTTTATTTTGCAAACAAATTCAAGGAGCAGGATGGTTCTATAATGGTGTGATAAATCAGTCAATTTGCACTTGGCAGAATAAAATTAACATTGCTATTACTTCATATTGGGGCCTGGCAATGGCTATGGGATTGATTTCAGAGGAAGGTTGATACATTACAATTGTGTTAATATTGAATTTTAAATAGAACGATGAATTGCAAATCAATACAATTATAAGAAGTGACTGAGAAAAAACAATCCAATATTGTTTTTAATTGTATTATTTTGCCTTGCTTCTACTTTAATAAGTTCACCTAAATAATATTACAGTTACATTGTGGACACTTGTGCAGTTAAAGGGATATTGCTAGGGTCAGGAAGAAGTTATTTTATCCTCATTTATATTCAATGCTAACAATATCTATTTCTCCATCTGCTTTACGCTTTGGTGTAAAGAAATGTAGGACCAATGTTTGAAGGCTCTTTTAGGTCCTGATCCTGCAATTGGATCCAAATAGGCAAACCCTTGACTTTAATGATCTTAGTTCAGTAAAACCAAAGAGAGTGGGCTCTGGATGAGGACATTTCTGAGATAATTCCCTCATAGAGTTCCTCTGAATTTGACTCTTTAGAGAGTTTGGATTTACTTTTTCTCCCCACACAGAGTAGACTGTGATGCCTACTCCTAAACTGAAGCCTCAAGGGGGATTTTCTTAAAGACTCTGCTTTCACGCTGTCTCTCACCCCAGCAACTGTATTTCAGACTATAATATTGCTCAGTAACATTAACACCATCTTCACCTAGAGGAATTTCTTTAGTGCAGATGTGGTGATAGTTAATCAAATATCCTATAAATCCCCAGAATGAAATGCTGCTTCAAGATGAACAGAATGTGCTCAATTCCTTGGGGAAAAATGTGAATAGCACTAAATACATCTTTTTCTCCAGATGCACAGTTTCATTAACCTCAGTGGAAGTCTCAAAACCATCCCCCAACCACTGTTTGAGAAACCACAAAAGTACTCAGAGAAGAGATGTGAACGTCCTTTGTTTGGGGCCCAATTCTGCTACCATTACTTACTGCTGACTTATTTCACAAGCATTCCTATCTTCAGAATTATAAATGAATGAAACCAGAGGACTTACAATCTTTATTCACGTTGAGTAGAAGTTTACCCAACAAGTAGCCCTATTGAAAGAAGGTGCTACGCAGCATGAGTCTGGGTAATTGATATTGGTATCCAGCATTATGAAAATATGTGTAGCTTTGATCCAGGTGGGGAAAAAATCCACTCCTGCCAGTCAGCATAGCCTTTCACTGTGAACACACCAAAGTTTTGGCATCATGTAAGACAAATTAGTGTATTTTCATCCATTTTGTACAGGGAGAATATTTTTTGTTATCACAGCAAGGGATCCTTGCCTTTTTGTGAAATGTACGCCCCATTTCTCAGGGAAAAAGGAGGTTTTTGGATGTGTTCAGCCCACAAAATATTTCACATTGTTGAAAAAAAATTTTTTTAGTCCTGAGAATTTGTTCCCTCAACCCTGTATTTGCAAAATAGTTTATCCTCCCTTCCCCCAGAAACTGGAATCAATTACATTGAAAGTACACGTATCTGTAAAGGGATTTTAATGGTCAATTTAGTGTATTTCATTAGATTCAGACCTTAAGTGTAATTTAGGGTCAGGTTTTGCCCAATCTGTATGTTCCCTCTTGCCCCTCCCACCATTGTATATTTGCATGATTCATGTAAAAGCCAGGAAGAATTGTAGTCAAGTGAATTCATTGGAACTAGTTATGTGAGAAACTGTTATTCCAAATAAGTGGGGGCTGCAGAGTCATTATCTACGTGAGGCTTTCAAGCACTATGCAAGCTAACAGTTAAGCCTAATATTACACAGCTTTACATATAGATAAGTGAAGTAAGGTGATATGATTTACATAAAACCACAGTATGAATCAGTGGCAGAACTGAGAATAGATCCATAATTAGAGCTGTGCAATTAACTGATTTTTTGGCTTTCTGGCCAAACTGAAGAATTTGGGGAATGGGGAGGATTGTTTTTGATCAACCCAAAATAAAATTATTTAGAATTTTTCAGCAAAAGGAACACACAAATTTCAGGTCAAATGAAACATTTAATTTGCTCCAAAACAAAATGTTTTATTTAATTTATGAGTTTTTAATCTTTTTTTTAAAAATACAGTTGAAATCAGGTTTGAAACAAACAATCATTTAGATTTGTGGATTTTTTTAACCGATGCAATTCAGTGAAGTCAACACAAATTCACAAAATGTTTCACCTGAACCAAATCTAATCAAATTTTCAAATGAAAAATTTCAGACAGATCTAAACCAGATATCCTGACAATTGGTTTCCCTGGCTCTAACTGTCAGAAAACATTTACCAATGAAAATACTCCTACCAGCAGTGTAGTATGATTACACTAAAACAAAACTCCCATCTTCCTGGGCTGTATCCTCCTTTCGTGAGTGTCTGGGGATACACGTGGGCCATAATCATGAATGAAAATTTGTTCTCTGCTATGAAGACATAGCCCTCAGCTTAGAGGTAGCTGCTTTTTCATGATCACAGTGTTTTTCTAATCTTTGAAAGACAGGAAGTATGTATCTTCCTGACCCAGTTTATCCCAGAAAAGAATGAGTGTCTGAATGTGAATTTATCCTCATGAAAGTTATGTTCCAATGCAGCCCAAATGACAACAGCAGTGGAAAGGTCTAATATTGTCTCTGATAAATCAAAGCTGTATTTAATCAGTCTTTTGATCTGTGGAGTGTCTTTTCAGTCACTGCTAAATAACATGTTATGTCTGGGCAATGTAATTTCAGTCTACTAAAAATATGAGGGGTCCTTTCACAGCACCAATTTCAATTGAATACAACAGGTCACACACAGAAAAAACCCAAACTATTATAGTCCCAAAACTGGTGAGGCAGCACTTTAGCAGAGGGTTGTAAACCTAATCATGTTTCAAATGAATTCATAGCAGCTGTCCTATGTAAGTCCATAGAGTAGTAGCAATGAAGTTCTCATTGTCGCAAATGAATCTGTTATCCATTCCTTAGCATTTCCTTTGCAGAAGAAGACTCAATTACAGCAGGAGCTTCAGCTTCAAAAATATTTTCCTGAGCTGGGAACATCAACCATCCAATTTCTATTTAAAACTTTCATTTATTCACCATTTGGTTTCAACTTATCTCATGTTCTGCCCAATCTCTTACTCTCCCTACAGGGCCACTTAGTCATTTATTGTCTTTAAATCTCAGCTCAAAATGTTTCTTTTTTACTTCATTTTATGATTGGGGCTGAAACCAGGCAAAACAGCTGGTCATTTTTCTACGCTTTATGCCTTTTTGCATTTTTCTGCAGAATTTTGGTTTTGGTTTCTTTTCCATTTAATTGTGAGTGATTTTCTAGTTTTGCTTTGAAATGTTTGCAAACATTTGAATGTTTAGCATCAATATTTGGAGCCACATTTCACACAGAGTTGGGCAATTTTTCCTGAGATGTGGATTAATTTCTCTAAAAAAGGGTTACTTTACAAAATATGATCAACCTTTATGCAAATGGGCCTAGTAATTTAATAAAAATATGAAGAACACTCAGATTCTGAGTAGGTTTGCCTTTCTTTACAGCATTTTAACACATTTCAGTACATTTAAACGTCTCTAGCAGCACTGTGCCTATCAGGCTTTTCACCTTCCAAGTGTTTTATGAACACTAACTAATTCACTTTCACACACCGTAATGAAGTAGATAAGTATTATCCTTATTTTATAGGCAGCAGGAAAGTGATTTGCCCACAATCACAGTTAGAAACAATAAGAAAAGGAGTACTTGTGGCACCTTAGAGACTAACCAATTTATTTGAGCATAAGCTTTTGTGAGCTACAGCTTACTTCATCAGATGCATACTGTGGAAAATACATAAGATGTTTTTATACACACAGACCATGAAAAAATGGGTGTTTATCACTACAAAAGGTTTTCTCTCTCCCCACCCCACTCTCTTGCTGGTAATAGCTTATCTAAAGTGATCACTCTCCTTACAATGTGTATGATAATCAAGGTGGGCCATTTCCAGCACAAATCCAGGTTTTCGGATTTGTGCTGGAAATGGCCCACCTTGATTATCATACACATTGTAAGGAGAGTGATCACTTTAGATAAGCTATTACCAGCAAGAGAGTGGGGTGGGGGGAGAGAAAACTTTTTGTAATGATAAACACCCATTTTTTCATGGTCTGTGTGTATAAAAACATCTTCTGTATTTTCCATAGTATGCATCCGATGAAGTGAGCTGTAGCTCACGAAAGCTTATGCTCAAATAAATTGGTTAGTCTCTAAGGTGCCACAAGTACTCTTTTTCTTTTTACGAATACAGACTAACACGGCTGTTACTCTGAAACCAGTTAGAAACAATATTAGACTTGGGAACAGAATTTGTAAGTTCTTGGTGTCTAGTCTTGTGTTCACTCCATACCTTTCTTTAGCATTATGTGTTTAAGTTCCACAGTGTAGTTTTGGCCAGGCTGGCATATGTGAAGGAATCATTAGTTCAGTAATATCCACAGTAAAGCAAATGCTAATGTCCATGGAGCCAATGATTTTACAAAGAGAGAAATCCTCATGTGTGCTGAGATTCCAGCAACATGCCAGTCACTATAAGGAACAAATTCTAGGGAAGCCCCGGAATGCCATTAAACTGGGACAGAATAAATGCAACAAAATTTCTGCACAGACACTGCTAGGTACAGCCATTCACATTATGTTTGGAAATGGGGAGATGGTCACTTGGCCAAACCACTCAAGATCAGGAGGAGTCCAAGCTGCTTTATACCTCCAAGGTACGCCAGCCAACAATATAGGGGAGAATTGAGCTCTACTTGCATTCCTTAAAGAATGGGTATAGACCACAGCTTGCATACCTTCAGTATATTAAGCAATGAGTCATAGGAGTGTAAAAGGGAGAGACAGATTTGCCAGACATATTCTAGGGCTGAAAAATGTGGGCAAAAGTTCTTTATGATTCTCATTTTGCCAGAACTGGTTCATTCATCATTAGTTCTACCTTTCCCACAGGTGCTGTACAAGTAGAAAATCACTGTATTACCAATTAAAACAGTACATCATTAACAAATCTGTCCCTTTAGGTTACATTCCAAAAGAGCTTTCCCTTTTTTAAAAATATGCACTAAATTAGTCCAGGAAAGTCAAATACATATTTCAGCATGATTAAAACATGCAACTATCAGGAGACAGATTCCTTTAAGGTTTTAGCTAAGGCTTCAGAAATTCTACTCCCCTAACCCCTTGGTGCCCGTGGTTGGCACTATGCCTATTGCTGGCAATGCATTTCCTTCCAGGAAATCCGGATTTTCAGCATCACAGGGATTAGACTCTTAACAAGGTTTCTTACCTGCAGATTTAGGAATCGTGCAGTCTCAGATTTCAAGTCATTCAGATTCTGCAAAGTCCTAATAATGCAATTTTTCATTGTACCTTTGTCTTCCAGGGCAAGAGAGTTATAGAATGGCTTCCCGCTCTCCCACACCCACTCCACAGTAGATTACTTTGATGCTTTTCTCTTTTGGTGCATCCAATTAGCCAACAATAGTGAAGAAAAGGGAGAGGGAACTTATAGTTCTTAAATGGTACCATGTTTTTCCATTTGTCTCTTCCCTTTTCTATCTTCTCTAATCTGGCTGACTACTTCCCATATATTTGATATAGTCTAGTTGAAACACAGTTGTCTAACATCACATGATGGAAGGACAAAGGCCTGGCTGGGTTTGGATTGAATATCCTCACTAAAGTTAATTTGAAGTTATCTGAGTGCTAACCAAACATCTTAGAAATGTAACATTGGCCTGGAAATCTCTTGAGAATGGGCTCATGGTTTTGTATTGTACTTTACTGTTCTTGTCAGATTGAGAGTACAGTGCTACAAAAATATTCTCTTGTGATATTTTGGAAATTCTATTGCTGGTGCCAAATCTCAAAGTTCAGAGAGATACAAATATTTATGTTATACCATTTCAAACAGAGTTGTTGTGACTTATAGTATCTGAACATATATTTATGCCAGACAGTAATAACAGACAACATGGAATAGGCTGTGGGTTCAAGTTACCACATTCCAGGGCACTGGGGTGATGATGGGTATACTTCATGATGGTCTTTGCCTCCACTCATCCTTTGGTCTGGTCCTTCAGTCCCATTCCTTCAGATTCTGGGCCAGTGTTTCTCCAATTTGGTCCACATTCTTGAATTCTTAAACAGCTTCATATTCCGTATTATATAACTTTTCTTCAGTCAGCTTTTAGCACATTACCTATTTATTTATGTAGCCTATTCATTAATCATATGCAAGCTTCAATGTACCCAGCTTCTTCATTTTTTTAATTTTTTTTTTTTTACTGTTTGTGCAATTTTTATGTCATGTTGTTTTGTGTCACCCTGTTCCTCAGTCTTCCCAGTAAAAGGCTTCTGGTAATTACCAGTTTGTGTTTTTGCCTCAAAACTTCCAGCACTTTTACTTTGTCTGTCAATAATAATGCCAATTGAAGTAGACCAGCAATTCTATGTAAAAGAAGAATTGGCAAAAACAATTGGCCTAAGTGTTATCTTATCTATACTCATTCGTTATGCATAATTACAAATCATTAAATATAGCTATCAAAGCTTTTAATCTTCTCATTTAGCAATTATTCATATTTATATTTTAGTACCATC
This sequence comes from Caretta caretta, assembly GCF_965140235.1. NCBI lineage: Eukaryota > Metazoa > Chordata > Testudines > Cheloniidae > Caretta > Caretta caretta. The sequence continues at coordinate 19,103,102 of NC_134214.1, forward strand.
TTCAGCATGTTATCCTATTCTACCCCTTAATCTATTAAAGGGTGGGGAGTTGGAGAGCATTTATGATTCTTTAATGGCAACATTTCTTATTGTCTTTAAATATAGTGTGGGTAGGTGTGCTAATGTAACAACGTTGTCTCTGGTCAGACAGAGTGTTGCACAAAGTTCACTCGGTCTGGTGGGGTAGTCAGTCAGCTCCTCTGAACTGAGTCCCCATGGTATTCTGGGGCTATGAAGGATGTTAGCTGAAGTCCTGCTGGGCATAGAGATTTTCCCTTATACTTGGTGGGGTTAGCTTGCTCCTGGTTTTTAGGGATCTAGAAACCCCTTTGGTTCTTAACTCTCTGAGGAGTCTGTAGGGGAACATAGGCCTACCTGCTCCACTCAGGGTGCTTAAACCAGGCAGGTGGAATCAAGCTTCAACTCCTCCTGCAATGCCCTGAACTCCCTTCTATTTCCTTTAGTTGTGTAGGATTGTCCAGTCTGTACTCTCAATTGTCTCTACTCTGGCGTGTTGTCTGTGGGCGGCTTCTCACCAACTTGCTGGTAGGACTTTCCTTCTCCAGCCTGCTTGTTCTTCTGGCAGCCACCCCACACCTCTGCTTCTCCACTTTTTTATTCTCCCAGCTGTGGGGCTGCCAATCAGTCCTGGCTGGTGGTTGCTGCATTTATTGCCAGGACAGCATGGGGTATATACACCCTATGAAAATGAGTTTTTGATAGGCTTTTTTCATTCAAACTCAGTTTTATGTGTGAATCATTTTGAAAATTATTCATGAGAAATTTGCTTGTTGCATTTTCAGGGTGTCTCAATTTTAAGGCCTTTATATTTTAATGGTACCCCAACAATCCAAAAATGTTTAATAAGGAAAATTAATTTCTTAACTGCCATTTCTTTTCTCAAAGACAGCCTGTTATTTGGTAGATGCTACATCCCCGTGTACAGATCGTGTACATGGAAAGTGAGTTTTTGCTTGTCAAACATAACATCAGCTGAAAGCTTACAGCCCACACAAGGCCAGGGGGGTCTGATCAACATCTCTTGTATTCTGATTTGGAGAAATTATCCTTTCAATGGCTAAGTAATTATTTATACTAGTGGATACATCCAACAGTACTGAACTGCAGTGAATTATGTCTGGTAGTTTTATGATCTGTAGCCTCTGTCAATGAGAAACTGAGCACATATTACACCACTGAGATTCATTTATTCAAGGACTTTAAGTAGGAGTTAAAATGGAGTTCCAAAGAAATAGACCAGGGTTTTGTTCACAAAGTCATCAAGACCTGAGAGCTTATGATCTTTATCAGCACATTATTTGCATTTCTTATCCTACAATATCTCTGACAGGGAGAGGGGCAAAGAGAGAGAGAGTGAAAGAGAAAAAATATAGAGCTGTTTGGCAGAGGTTATAAAGGAAATCCTGAAGTATATTTATGGTTATAATTTTGCACCGATCACTTGGTACTCTAGCACCATGCTACTGATTACAGCATAAATCACACTTTAATTTTAACCTTTGCAGTTCATCAATAGATTCAATATCAAAAATAATTCAACAGACACTGTTGGTTTACAGGTAAGTGGAACAAGAATGAAAGAGACTTAGTAATGTATTAGTTGCCTTGTCAACTGAGGCAGAAAGATTCATGTCTTCTTCCCTATGTTTCTATCACATGCTCAAAGCTATAAATAAAGCCAACAGCTAATCAGACACTGGAAAGATAGATAGTGTCAATGAAAAATCAGTTATTTGTACTATGTAGGCTTTTAAAATGTAGTGGTTGAAAAAGAATCCATTGCGAGAATGAAAGAAGAATTTGTATTTTGCCATTTTGTCTCCATACTCACCATATATTAAAAGATTCTCATTCAATCATGCAATATCATTTTCTCAAGTCTGGGTTTATTAGTAGCCACTTATGAAATGCTGCAAAGGATGTGAAATAATTTTTAGAAAAAAAATAGCGTGTTTGGCTAGGCCAAATCCTGGTTTCATCATAGTAAATGGGAATTTTTCAACGTACTGCATTGGGACCAGGATTTGGCTCATTGTGTGTGTCAATTGACAGTAACTGTGACCATTTCAACATCTGACTGTCCGTTATTAGAGCTATTGCATTTTGGGTTTCAGAAGATTGTTTTTTCCCTTGAACCAATCTGAGCACCCAGGAAGTGTAGAATGCAGAAGGGAGATACTTCACTTGGAGGAAGAAAGAGAAAGGCCTTTCCAGAAAATGGTTACCACTGAACTCTTTATAATTTTAATAACACTCTGACATATAACTTTCAAAAATATTATAGAGCTTTTCAGAAACATAGAAATGATGAGAAAACTGACATTGCAGTGCACATGGCTACTCTGCTATATATGTCTGCTTAATTTACTTGCAGATGTTAGAGTCTCAAGATAGCAAAGTGCATCAAAATATGTATATTATCATCATATGGTGTTTCTGAGTATAAGGTTACATGATGCTACAAGTGCCTTTTATTACCAAATTTCAACACATACATTGGTCCGTGCATGGAAAGAAAACAAAACAAAAATACCCAATGACATCTAAATCATGCTTTTAAAACATTCACCACATTGTGGCTAAGTTTTGTTTCAGAACCAATCTTTAGTGCAAAACAGCATGAAACCAAAAAGGGAAAATTCCATGAAAAAGTCTGTATTTTTGCAGACATCTAAGGGCCAGGTCCAAAACCACTGAAGTCAGTGAAAGCCTGTCCACTGATTTCAGTAGGTTTTGCTAAGAAAGGATGTTAGGAAAAAAGTTCCCCTATGGGCAGATTATTCCATAATTGCTCACTTCTTATATTGAAGCATTTGATACAGGTTCCTGTCACAGACTAGATTAGATGGATCACTGTTCTGGTATGTGTTTCCTTTGAAACACAGCCCTAGCATTAAGAGCATTAGGAAGCTCTTAGAGGGGAGCCATTGTGTTCTTTAAGGTACTTATTATTCATTTTAAAAAGCATGTATGAGTGAGCATTCACCTGATTTACTGAGTTTACCCTATAAGAGCTATTGCATTTCTTGGGTAAATAGTAGGCTTTACAATAGTTAAACATACATTTAACTAATAGACTAAAACAGCTCTATGAAAAGCCAATCTTGTCTTCTGGGAAGCCTTTTAAAAATGAATACATATTTATTGTACAGTATGAAAACTAAGTGTAGATATTGACTCAGAAGAGTGGAACGACTCCTTTGAATCCATCCCACTCTCTCAGGGAGACATTACATGCAATTTAGAACCTTTCATGATTTTTGTTTGCTTTATTCAAAACAAAACAAACAACAAAAATATAAAAACAGAAATGCGCCCCCCGCTTCCCTCCCCCCCCCCCCCCACATACACACACACACACACACATAAGTAACTCGGAATTTTAACAAAAAGCACAGAAGACAAAGTAAAATCTGAGTTTTCATGAAGGGCCAGTAGTCTGTGTTTTGGAGTATGAGATTTCACAGTAGCAGGAAGAGGACACTATGTCAGCCTGAGCTCTGAATTTTCTGGAATTCATTGGCTTGTGTCACAATATGGGGTGATTTAAGCTCAGTTGTTCACCATTCTTTCACCATAAAGGCATTGTCTGACGGGTGCTGTGGGATAATGCCAGTGAATAGCACTATATACAGTTGAACAGTAAGGTATTGTACAGTTCTATAGATTATTATTATATTATTAAAATAATAACATGAATAGAAAGAGAAGGTAGGAGTAAAACCATTTTCTTTTTTCATTTCTACCTAAACTGTCTCTTATTAAATGATCTCCATTCTCTTGCAATGGGGTTAATTTTAAAAATAGAAAATATGCAGAAGTAACAGATGGAATGATATTGTAAATCCCTTATTGTTCTTGAATTTAATGGGAATCAGCTTATTGGTCACTGACCGCTGACATCCTGGTGTCATCCAAGACTCCCACTGACTTCTGTAGGGTCTTTTAGGTCTGACCTTGCAGCCTATATAGTTATAAGTTACTTTGATTAATTACCCAGCCCAAGGGGAGGGTTCAGTCCCAAGACTGACTACAGTAGATATGTAATTAATAAAAGGGGAATCCCATGGAGCATAACAAGGACAACACAGTGCTCTTTTTGTAATATTTACTTATATTAGTCAACCAAACAACTGTATACACATTGCAGTCTGGTAAAGGAGAGAGAGAACACTACGGGGCACCTAGCATTTGCACTATTCACACCATCCCTTGCAGAGAAACCCAAAGTATCTGTCATCATCTTCCTCATTGTTCTCATCTTCATCATTACTATAATCACCAGTGGGTGTCATCCTGGCATTTCCCAAGGCACACAGACCAATGTGTTACACTGATACCCCTTTTCTTAATGCATATTCAGTAGCAGTTTCAACCCCTTTTCCTTATCTGAATTTTTTCATCTTAATAATCTTGGGATTCCCTTATTCCCTAGGTTATTAGGCTTTTCTCTCAAGCTTATTAGCATATACATCAGTTAGTTACCATGGCATTCTTGTGGTCGGACATCTGCTGATGTCCAAACTTCAAATAACTAAAATTGGCATAAACCAGCATCTTGTGGTTACTTGTAAGCAGTTTAGCAACACTGACTTATAACATCATTCTCTTTCGTGACTTTTTGTGATATAGGGTCATTTATAGTTTAGTGTCACGTTCTAGGCTACAATTCAGACCAGTCAGAGGTTGCGTCACCACTTGTTTTATAACCCTGAATGCCCAAAACAGCTTCTGCTACTTATGGCTCCTAGCCTGGGATATACACATAGCCAGCATGAATTTTGTGTTCTGTATGTTGGATAGCTCTGATTCAACCACTCTGAATCCAACAGCCTGCCAGCATTTATCACAGACACACTTTTGTCTTTACCAGATTTGGTTAATGTTAGCAGGTAACCTCAACCCATCCCAGTCCTGAACTTCCCCAGACATGTGTGCTCTGACATGTCCAGTCCTCTCCTGCAACATTCAGAAGAATAATACGATACGTTCACTCCTTTAAGGAGACAAAAAAACCCAAAACAGCTTGACACATTAACCGGAGTGGAATTCACTTTATTACAAAAACAGCACTGTTGGTTTAGATCAATAGTAAAACAAGATTTTAAGTGAGTTCAGGTATAAATATAGAAATGGTTACAAGCAAATAAAAGTGAATACACACATCTAAAATTCTAAAACTTTAATCTAGCAAGGTTTGGTTCAAGGATTTGTTCAAGATAGCTCTTCTCAACCAGTTTCCCAGCAAGATGGTGGCTGACCCCCCTCCTCAGTTATAATCTCTGCCAGAGGCCCAAAGGTGCTAGTTCCTTTGTTGTATCAGGTGAAAGAGAAAACTTGGGGTTTTCTGCCCCTTTCTTTTATACTGCAGTGAATCTTTGAAATGGATTCGTCTGAAGGTTACCCCTCAAAGCCAAGTTTATTCAAGCAGTGAAGAAGGCAACATAGAGTCTGGTGATGAAAAAGGGTCTATGCTCTTTTCCCGCCTCCCCCGGTCTTGTTTGCAAAAATGCAAATTGCTTGGCTTCCTGCATTCTTGATGGTTCTGTTTATTACTTAGATGCAAATTGAGGTAAAAACACATTCCTTTGTTTAGGATAGGTCTTTTTAACAACTTTTGCCTAAGCAGGGCTGTATGGTTTTGAACAAGTTACATTGTAAAGGGGGAATTCATAACTTTGCATATAATATTGCTATATACATTTCACCATGATATTATTGACTAGTGAGTTATTAGTTTTCAGATGATACCTCACAAGGCATATTTTGTAGAAAGATTATTACAATAGTGTGTAGGGTGTGAATACAGGATATTTTGAGTCACAGTTAGTTACATACGTTTAAGCCTTGGGCCTAGTTAGTTTGTCTAAGCTACTGTCTTTACAGGCTTGAGATCTGTCAGCTTTTGCATTACTGCCTCAATTCATACCTATAACTTATTTACGATATGTCCATACAGCTATAGCAACAGAGCTGGCTACAAGCCACTGACTTCAGGGCTGCAGGAGCAGGTCATGGATGAGAAGTGCAGAAGAGCACTTGGACATCTGGAGAATGCTGTCATCATTTTCAAGTAGCAGACAAGTCTAATCAAAATGGAAGAATAAGGCCTTGATTCAGAAAGATACTTAAGCGTGTGCTTAACTTTAAGATTCATTGAAGCAAAAGAAACAATATTAGGGCCAGTGGGACTGCTCATGTGAATGAAGGGATCAGAATTTTGCCCTAATATTTTTCTTTTGTAGAAAAGGAAAAGCCTCTAGAGAATAAGATAGTGCGCCCAATCCTGCAAGTGCACTACACAGGGACTCCCAGTTATGTCAATAGGGGTTCTATGTGCTCAGGGAGGAAGTGTGGTCTGTGGAACAAGCACAGGAGCTGGACAAAGGAGACCGGAGTTTCATGTCCAGTGATGCTGTGTGACATCTTTCTGTGCCCCTTTTTTCCCCTCCCATCCTTTGTCTTGTTGATTGAGACCAATGGTTCTCAAACTTTCCAGACTGCTGTACCCCTTTCAGGTGTCTGAAGCCCAAACTCCATCACCTAGGGCTGAAACATGTAACTTAGCTTTGTGGGGCCCCTTGTGGTGTGGGGCCCCAGGCAATTGCCCTGCTTGCCAGCCCCTAACACCAGACATGGCTTTTGACCCCCCTGGGGCTCACAACTCCCAGACTGAGAAACACTGATCTAGATGAGTGGATGTACCCCCTGGAAGACCTCTGGTTTAGACTGTTAACTCTTTATGACAAGGACTGTCTCTTCCTATCTGCATTTACAGGATAGGCTAATTATTTCTAATGGAAGAAACCTCTAAAACAACAAGTTGTTTTAAAAAGCAAATTCTGAATCCTCTGGGCATGGAAAATGTAAGTAAACATTTGAGAAGTCTAACAGAAGCAACATTCCCCCCTATCCCCGCAGAGCTAGGATGGCTGTGTCAGTCACATTGTTGATTTTTTTAAAAAAAACCTGCATTAAAAGGGCGGGGAAATGTTGATTCTTCTGGATTGACTCCAGTCTACACATCAGCTGTGCCAACCACTTCAGATTGTTCAGTATAAAGAAGATTACCAACTCTTGCAGCTCTTTCTTTTAAATCAGTAGCTCAAGTCATTTCTGCTCCAAATGACTACACCATAAATACAACTGTGATAGATAAAGTCAATGCATCATTTGCTCATGTCCTATAGCATTTGCAGGTTCTGCTGCAAATTGTTTATATGGTAATTTCAGGCCGCCAGCTCTAAAGGAGAGTGTAGATCTTGTCATACTATGAAAAGAAGTGCACAAAAGTTGCTGAACTCACAAGAAAAATGTGGTTTATATTTATATTTCCTTTCTTCCATTATTTCTCCACTACTAGTAATTGTGCTGGATTTTTAAATTATTTCCCTGTAGCCTCTGAACCATATTATTATCCAGAACTCTAGTCTTTGTTTCATCTTGAGACCAGCTAAATGGAATATCACATTATCTTTTTATCCAACACTGTGCCAACGTTTATCCAGCTCTTTCATAAAGGATGGCTTTATTTCTGTTGTGTGGTATGTGGTTGCTGGTGAGTATTTGCTTCAGGTTGGGGGGCTGTCTGTAGGCAAGGACTGGCCTGTCTCCCAAGATTTGTGAGAGTGTTGGGTCATCCTTCAGGATAGTTTGTAGATCCTTAATAATGTGTTGGAGGGGTTTTAGTTGGGGGCTGAAGGTGATGGGTAGTGGCGTTCTGTTATTTTCTTTGTTAGGCCTGTCCTGTAGTAGGTGACTTCTGGGAACTCTTCTGGCTCTATCAATCTGTTTCTTCACTTCCGCAGGTGGGTATTGTAGTTGTAATCTGGGCTATTTGGACCATAAGTGGGAGAGCATCCAAAAGTGCTGGAGGCCTGGAGCCATTTGGGAGAATGCCCTGTCAGCCACTCCCTCTTGATAGGTGAAATCCTGTCATCCTAAATCATGTAAAGGTCAGACAGAAGTCAGTGGTAATAGTGTCTGAATAAGAAGGCAGCAGATAGTTCTTTATTAAGCATAAGGTTGATAGTTGTCATTGCCCACTTTTGTTGCTGATTGCTGTTGATGCAACTACTTGCATAAGTCATGTGAAGTGTTAAAAAGCTTTAAAAATATGAATTGTAATTTTACATTCTTTATCACATCATCTGTCGATACAGTAACTTGTAAAATATTACATCACTTTTGGACAGTGTACCATTAATTTAAGGAATTTTAAATCTCATCTTCATTTATTGAGCAACATGATGTACTTGGGGAGGGAAGAGGATAAGAAGAGTAGTTTGCTGCCTCCTGAGCTGACTGCAAAGTACTTCACTCCTTGAAAAGAAACACTTCAGCAGTTTCAGCAATGTTTAGGTCCTTAACAGACCCAAATAAGTCCCAGGCTGCATCTGAAGCATGTGCCTCTTTGCAAAGAGCTTCTAAAAAACTGCCAGTTGCAACAGTTTTCATGAGTGCACATTGAGAAGTACCCCCAATAGTGCGATGTTTGTACAATTCTATAGTGGTCTCTCAGCGGTATGCCACCAGCAGCTACTACTGTATTGTGTTTGTGTTCTGCTGCATATTACTGGCCCACGCAGAAAAGTATTATGTTGGTCTCTTTAGTCTTTCACTGTATTAAAAAAATATGCCTATTTTGGAACAAGAATCAGAGACATTTGGGTTCAACTGCCGCCCTGTACTAGGGTCAAAGAAGAATACATAATAACTACTCACACTAACCTCTTTCTTATATTCAATCATCTAGGCCTTTAGCCTATAAAAACCTGCTAAATCACGTGAGCACATTTTCAGTCACCCAATACTGTGAAAATTTAATCTCCTTACTTTACACAAGCACCAATCTCACGGAAGACATATTTACTTACACAAATAGTCTCATTGTTTGCAAAGTGGGAAGTATTTGGCCCTAAATGTGAAAAATCAGTTTTTAGCATTACTTTGAATTAAATCATAAAAGAAGCACTTCAGCCCAACAGTTCCCCAGTTGGTAAATTAACACTTCAGGAATGCTTTGCCAGCTTTATCTTGCTTCAGAGCTCATATTCAAAAGCAGAACCATAGAATTCCTAGGATGCTTTTGGTTAAAACTAAGAGTCCGTTGTGTTACAAAAGAATTCAGTTCCTAGCAGTCCTTACAGCATGAACTTCCATTGCAGCAGGGAGTCTTATAGAATCCATTACATGGTGGTATAAGTTCCTACATCATTTCTTTATTTCCTTCCATTTCCCATCTTCAGTTCTCTCCCCCCAACTACCACTTGCAGTACCAGTCTCTGCCACTAAGTCAAAATACTCTCTTCTTGTTGCTGCTGTTGTTCTAGGTGGTAGAGCTCATAAAAAAAGAATGGAGTGTTTCTGTGCCAAGGGCAGTTGTCCTTTATAAAGTATAAAATGTTGCCAGATAATCCTAGCACATTATTAATCAGTTCCTAGATATATTTCTTTATTTTCTTTCTCCTATGAAGAATCTTTGGAAGAGAACAATGCATCAAGAGAAAGAAAATATTAGGCATGGAAACATCAGATTATGGGCTTAATCCTGGTCCTCCTGCTTATGCAAGTATCCCCATTGTCTTCAATGGGGATATTTTGCGTGGTAATACCTTGGTAACGATTTATGCCACAATTATTCCTATGCCAAGAAAAGTGATTTTAAAAAAAAACCCACCTGCCTTTATATCATATTATATTTACATTATAGTATACAGCAGAGATTTTTTTAAACTGCACTAATTTCTTTACTTGCACTGTACCGTACAGTGAAAGCAAACAATTCATTATTCCTCCCAAGGTCAAAACTCAGCATCTCAATAATATGTATGCATAACTGTGTGGCCTATGTGGTGTGTTCACATCCTTGTGTACTGATCCCTGCCTTTCATGTAAGCTTTTACAAACATTAGTGCCTTCCCCAGAACACAGGTGAAAACATCTTTTCTACCTACATATTATTTTCAATGGTGTGTTGAACTACTGGAAACCTTATAGAATAGTAAGCCTCTGCACCTTATAGTCCAGGATAACTAAGCACTTTACCAAGTGCGTGAAGTAAATAACTAACATTATTATGCCCACTTTACAGATGGGGAACTGAGGCACAGAGATATTGAGTGATTAGTCCTGATTCTCAGTCTGTGTCTTATTCAAAGACCATCTTCCCCCAAACACCCCCATATGTTGACATCTCATTTCATATACTTAATTCATATGATAATTAAAAGGTCCATTTTTAATAAGGGATCATCATGGTCCCTGGATAGTTTGAGACCCTTTTCCAGTTCCCCAGGTACACCACTTTCAAGTGGCAGGCCTGTGCCTCTGCTTCTCTTTAACAGTGTCATTAATCGCACTGTTAAACAATAGAATACCAACTGAAATTTATTAAAGATTTTTTGTTCTTCGGCCACAATTCGTGCTTCAGCCACAATTTCAGAGGACATTATTCCATGCTGATGACACTCATTAAAAAATAATGTGTTGATTAAATTTGTGATTGAACTCCTTGGGGGGAGAATTGCATATCTCCTGTTCTGTTTTACCAATATTCTGCTATATATTTCATGTTATAGCAGTCTCGGATGATGACCTAGTGCATGCTCATTTTAAGAACACTTCCACATCGGATCTGACAAAACGCTCAGAAGGTACCAATGTGAGCTTTCTAAAAAGAGCTACAGCACTCGAACCAAGGTTTAAGAATCTGAAGTGCCGTCCAAAATCTGAGTGGGATGAGGTGTGGAGCACGCTTTCAGAAGTCTTAAAAGAGTAACATTCAGTTGCAGAAACTACAGAACCCGAACCAGCAAAGAAGAAAATCAACCTTCTGCTGGTGGCATCTGACTCAGATGATGAAAATGAACATGCGTTGGTCCACTCTTCTTTGGATCATTATCGAGAAGAACCCATCATCATCATGCATGCATGTCCTCTGGAATGGTGGTTAAAGCATGAAGGGACATATGAATCTTTAGTTCATCTGGCACGTAAATATCTTGCGATGCTGGCTACAACAGTGTCATGCGAATGCCTGTTCTCACTTTCAGATGACATTGTAAACAAGAAGTGGGCAGCACTATTTCCTGCAAATTGTAACCATCATCTGAGTGATTGACTGAAGTAGGACTGAGTGGACTTGTAGGCTCTAAAGTTTTACATTATTTTATTTTTCAATGCAGTTATTTTTTGTACATAATTCCACATTTGTAAGTTTAACTGTAATGATAAAGAGATTGCACTACAGTACTTGTATTAGGTGAATTTAAAAATACTATTTCTTTTGTTTTTGACAGTGCAAATATTTGTAATAAAAATCAATATAAAGCGAGCACTGTATGCTTTGTATTCTGTGTTATAATTGAAATCAATACATTTGAAAATGTAGAAAACATACACAAATATTTAAATAAATGGTATTCTATTATTGTTTAACAGCACAATTAATCAAGGTTATTTTTTTAAATTGTGTGATTAGTCAGGATTAATTTTTTTAATCGCTTGACAGCCCTAGTATATTTCTTATACATATTTCATATGCATACTATACACATAATAAAAAATTAGCTATTGGGATGCTTTAAGTTATCCGTTTAAAATTTGGCAAGCTGAATTCTCTGCCTTTGTGGTAATTTCATCAGTGGAAATGTGGAATTACTTGTGGACAGAGATTTTATTACAGGGTTGAGGTAATAACTCTCTGTTGTAAACCAGAGGACTTTGTTTGGTGTTATACATTTGAAATGGCAGGTTCCTGAAAATACAAATCCAGTTTCTGTCTGATTTACATCCTGTGTCACTTCATAGAATTCAGTAATGTTACATCGTGTGATACACTGAGGACTTGTTTGGCCCACAGATTCCTAATAAGCAATTCCTTCCCCTGGTTTCCTAACTAAGGACCTCATCTTGTTCCTGCTGAAGACTGCAGAGGCCCCACATGAGTAGAAGTTTTGAATCCTGGTTCTCTCTAACTTGTCTGACTCTTTCCAGTGTAAAGATTAATAATTCATATGCAGAGGCCTAAACACGAATTAAAGTAACTAAATTTAGGCACCCATATTTGAACATTTTGGCCTTAACCTCTCCAGGCCAAATCCTGCTCACCTTACTAATGAGAGTAGTCCTACTGGAGTCAATGACACTGGTACTAGTGTGAATAACAAACAGAATTTTGACTTCTGTGTCTTAAGGCTTGGTTGGCTACACTTTAAAGTTAATTTGGAAGAAGGTAGGGTGTGAATTTAAACTTTGAATAAGAGTGTCCAAACATGAAGTTATTCAGGAATAGTTATTCCACAACTATTCCAAAATTACTGCATGTGTAGACAAGACCTTAGTTTTTTCTATCTGTAAAATGGAAAACATAGGACTTCCATTACTAGAGCAGACTAGTGTCCCATCAAGTTTCGTATAGCAGTGAGCACAGGAAGGTGCTTCAAGGAAAGGTGCAAAATCGGTATAACAGTTACCTACCTATTTTACAAGGATGGTTCAGCTCGTAATTACTGCAAATAATATCTGTGGAGTGATAATCAGTGGAAAGAAACTGTAGAACGAGAAATAGTTATGGTCTGGATTAACTCTTATTTTTCCCTCCATTAGAAATGCATAGCGGTCGGGGGAGAATACAAAATAAATAAATAAATAAATCTGTTCCCCAGCATTACGCATTTAATTAATTATGTGTTCAGTTCCATCTTATCTGTGAATTTTACCAATATCATCAGTACATTTTTATTCTTTGTGTGTGATTTCTTGGAGTCTATTGAATTCCAAAGTGAGGCTGACAGTTAATAACATAGAGACTCCACCATGAGATGAGTAAAACCAGTAATTCAATCAAGGGTGCCCTGCTGACATCATTAACACAAGAACCATTAATAATAAAATGAGTACTGGATTGGAGTTGTTAATTTTTTTCCTGTATCTAGTGCCTGTCATGATGATCAGTATAAGTGATTCCTTCATAGCAGCCCCTAGAACTCAGCTGCCATATAGCCGTCAGCTAGGAGAATAAAAGGGGTAACTTTTGACTACAGAGTTGTGGGGGAGTGGGAATCTTTCTTTTATTCATTTCAGTCATCATTTTTTCAAAGGGACTTTTCCCTTGCCATAGAAAAGCCCACAGGAGGGGCTAAGGGAGACAAAATCTCCATGAAAATCCTGTCATGGAGTTTCTTGCTGGTCATTCCAATCAGGAGAGTTCCAATCCTCAAATATCCTCATAGCTCCTCTTCAGTCCCTGTTTCCTCCTGGCTGATGCTGCCCAAGGAACCCCAGAAAAGAGGATTCCCACTGTAGAAGGCAGGGAATCACCATGAGGGTAGTCCTGCTTCCACCTTGAGGAGAGCAGCCTATTGTTTGGCCCTAGCACATTCAGTTCCCAAGCCCCATTCCTAATCAGTGTAATCTGATCCCGGACGATTGGAAAAAGGAAAATATCATGCCCATCTTTAAAAAGGGGAAGAAGGAGCATCTGGGGAACTACAGACTCATCTCAGTCCCCAGAAAAATCATGGAGCAGGTCCTCAAGGAATCCATTTTGAAGCACTTGGAGGAGAGGAAGGTGATTGGGAATAATCAACATGGATTTACCAATGGCAAGTCATGCCTGACCAATCTGATTGCCTTCTATGATGAGATAACTAGCTCTGTGGATATGGGGAAAGCGGTGGACGTGATATACCTTGACTTTAGCAAGGTATATAGTCTCCCACAGTATTCTTGCCAGCAAGTTAAAGAACTATGGATTGGATGAATGAACTATAATGTGGATAGAAAGCTGGCTCGATTGTCATGCTCAACAGATAGTGATCAATGGCTCGGTGTCTAGTTGGCAACTATCAAGCAGAGTGCACCAGAGGTCGGTCCTTCAGCTGGTTTTGTAATACATCTTCATTAATGATCTGGATGATGGGATGGACTGCACCCTCAGCAAGTTCGTGGATGAGCTGGGGGGGAGAGGTAGATATGCTGTAGTGTAAGGATAGGGTCCAGAGGGACCAAGACAAATTGGAGGATTGGACCAAAAGAAATCTGATGAGGTTCAACAAGGACAAGTACAGAGTCCTGCACTTAGGACGGAAGAATCCCATGGACTGCTACAGACTAGGGACTGAATGGCTAGGCAGCAGTTCTGCAGAAAAGGACCTAGGGGTTACAGTGGATGAGAAGCTGGATATGAGTCAACAGTATGACCTTGTTCCCAAGAAGGCCAATGGCATTTTGGGATGTATAAGTAGGGGCATTGCCAGCAGATCGAGGGACGTGATCGTTCCCCTCTATTCGACATTGGTGAGGCCACATCTGGAGTATTGCAGCCAATTTTGGGCCCCCCACTACAGAAATGATGTGGACAAATTGGAGAGAGTCCAGCGGAAGGCAACGAAAATGATTAGGGGGCTGGGGCACATGACTTATGAGGAGAGGCTGAGGGAACTGGGATTGTTTAGTCTGCGGAAGAGAAGAATGAGGGGGGATTTGATAGCTGCTTTCAACTACCTGAAAGGGGGTTCCAAAGAGGATGGATCTAGACTGTTCTCAGTGGTAGCACATGACGGAACAAGGAGTAATGGTCTCAAGTTGCAGTGGAGGAGGTTTAGGTTGGATATTAGGAAAAACTTTTTCACTAGGAGGGTGGTGAAACACTGGAATGCGTTCCATAGGGAGGTGGTGGAATCTCCTTCCTTAGAAGTTTTTAAGGTCAGGCTTGACAAAGCCCTGGCTGGGGTGATTTAGTTGGGGATTGGTCCTGCTTTGAGCAGCGGGTTGGACTAGATGACCTCCTGAGGTCCCTTCCAACCCTGATATTCTATGATTCTATGATTCAATGGAGGTGTTGCTGCAAACATGGGGCATAAAAAGGAGAAACTACAAAAAAAATCAAAAGAGATTGAAATATTGGGCTATGCCCAGTGACTTGTGTTTCAAAGAGACTAAATGCAATGTGTTGTTCTCAATGGAAGAGAAGAATACCAAGCAGAAATAAAATGCAGGGGAGAGCTGGATAGAAAGGTAGCAATGCAGAACAGAACCGGGGAGAGAAAGCAGGTAACAAGTTAAGTACTAGTGAAAGGGAATGCTGTTGGGGGGGTGGGAGGAAAGGCAATGCTATTCCAGGCTATAGCTCTCATAAAGGAAGCAAAGCAAGAATTTTGTTTCCCTCAGCCTTAGTGCAACTGAAAGTTAGACTATTGTGCTTGTTTGGCAAGACCATGGTGTATAAATGATACTGATTAATGAGAGGTGTCCAAACAAGAGTTACCTGACATTCAGTGGCACCTGGACACTTCCTTTGCTAGCGGGGTCCTTGTAAGCAACTGCAGTTTACGAATGATCTATGATGGAGAAAACAGACTTGGAAAAAGAATGTGCTGGTGACTCTTTCAGGACTCTCTCAGATTCCCTAGAATTGCATCATAGAGAATGCTTGCATTCCTGTGCTGTTGAAGAAGTTAATGATTGAGTTTGGGAGGCTATGGGACATCTGTCCTGTTTGTCTATGAAGAATAAATGCATCAAAGGAGCATTAGAAACACAGCGAGAAACAAAATATCAATAACAATAACTACTAGTTTTGGAACTGCAAAAAAGAGAACATAGGCAATAAAAGATCATCTCCATCTGATGAAGATTTAAATGACAGTTTTTGTTAATCAGGAAATTAAAAATATGTATGTCATCGTGGATGGTGAACAAAAACCTGCTCACCTTATTTATCTGGCAGCCCCCAAAATCAGAGGAATGTAAAGGGGACTTAGAACTATGTTTCCACACACCCCAGCCATCCACTAAACATAGCTCAGCCTGTCCAAACTGTTTCAAAAAGTGGGCCTTTTAGTCACACTTTATATTAGAGTTCCATTTAAAAATAGCACATAAAAGGTTCCTAAAATGTTAATAGTTGTTTTAATAAGTACTTCACCAATTTTTAGAGTACAGCTGCTCAACAAATTGATTATAACCTTGGCATATAAACATATTTTTTAACCATTTGTAATACATTCTACTCAGGTCTATAACAAAATTATTAATAATTTTAACCCTTAATAAACCATTTATAAATGGAATCTTAACATAAAGTGTGACCCATTTTTTTCGTAAAATTGGGAGTTGATCCCGACAGGCTCTTCTTGGTACTTTTCATGTTACCTTTCCTCATTTTTCTAACCCTGGCTCTCATTTCTCATCACTTTTGCCCAGTCCCTTAACTGTTTGACTTAATTCAAGATTGACGGAGAGACTGCCGAGACTCATCAAGCCCTCGAATCGCTACCCCTTCCTGCTTCTCCACGTGGGCACCCATGATACTGCCAAGAATGACCTTGAGTGGATCACTGCAGACTATGTGGCTCTGGGAAGAAGGATAAAGGAGTTTAAGGTGCAAGTGGTGTTCTCGTCCATCCTCCCTGTGGAAGGAAAAGGCCTGGGTAGAGACCGTCGAACCGTGGAAGTCAATGAATGGCTACGCAGGTGGTATCAGAGAGAAGGCTTTGGATTCTTTGACCATGGGATGGTGTTCCAAGAAGGAGGAGTGCTAGGCAGAGACGGGCTCCACCTAACGAAGAGAGGGAAGAGCATCTTCGCAAGCAGGCTGGCTAACCTAGTGAGGAGGGCTTTAAACTAGGTTCACCGGGGGAAGGAGACCAAAGCCCTGAGGTAAGTGGGGAAGTGGGATACTGGGAGGAAGCACGAGCAGGAGTGCGTGAGAGGGCAGGGGTCCTGCCTCATACTGAGAAAGAGGGACGATCAGCGAGTTATCTCAAGTGCCTATACACAAATGCAAGAAGCCTGGGAAACAAGCAGGGAGAACTGGAAGTCCTGGCACAGTCAAGGAATTATGATGTGATTGGAATAACAGAGACTTGGTGGGATAACTCACATGACTGGAGTACATGTGGATGGATATAAACTGTTCCGGAAGGACAGGCAGGGCAGAAAAGGTGGGGGAGTTGCACTGTATGTTAGGGATCAGTATGACTGCTCAGAGCTCAAGTATGAAACTGCAGAAAAACCTGAGAGTCTCTGGATTAAGTTTAGAAGTGTGAGCAACAAGGGTGATGTCATGGTGGGAGTCTGCTATAGACCACCGGACCAGGGGGATGAGGTGGACAAGTCTTTCTTCTGGCAACTCACAGAAGTTACTAGATCGCAGGCCCTGGTTCTCATGGGAGACTTCAATCACCCTGATATCTGCTGGGAGAGCGATACAGCGGTGCACAGACAATCCAGGAAGTTTTTGGAAAGTGTAGGGGACAATTTCCTGGTGCAAGTGCTGGCGGAACCAACTAGGGGCAGAGCTCTTCTTGACCTGCTGCTCACAAACCGGGAAGAATTATTAGGCGAAGCAAAAGTGGATGGGAACCTGGGAGGCAGTGACCATGGGATGGTCGAGTTCAGGGATCATCCTGACACAGGGAAGAAAGGAGAGCAGCAGAATACGGACCCTGGACTTCAGAAAAGCAGACTTTGACTCCCTCAGGGAACTGATGGGCAGGATCCCCTGGGAGA
Source organism: Caretta caretta (assembly GCF_965140235.1). Taxonomy (NCBI): domain Eukaryota; kingdom Metazoa; phylum Chordata; order Testudines; family Cheloniidae; genus Caretta; species Caretta caretta. The sequence continues at coordinate 19,120,640 of NC_134214.1, forward strand.
ATAACATGAGGGGGAAAGGAGTCCAGGAGAGCTGGCTGTATTTTAAAGAATCCTTATTGAGGTTACAGGGACAAACCATCCCGATGTGTAGAAAGAATAGTAAATATGGCAGGTGACCGGCTTGGCTTAACAGTGAAATCCTTGCTGATCTTAAACACAAAAAAGAAGCTTACAAGAAGTGGAAGATTGGACAAATGACCAGGGAAGAGTATAAAAATATTGCTCGGGTATGCAGGAGTGAAATCAGGAAGGCCAAATCACACCTGAAGTTGCAGCTAGCAAGAGATGTTAAGAGTAACAAGAAGGGTTTCTTCTGGTATGTTAGCAACAAGAAGAAAGTCAAGGAAAGTGTGGGCCCCTTACTGAATGAGGGAGGCAACCTAGTGACAGAGGATCTGGAAAAACCTAATGTACTCAATGCTTTTTTTGCCTCTGTCTTCACAAACAAGGTCAGCTCCCAGACTACTGCACTGGGCAGCACAGCATGGGGAGGAGGTGACCAGACCTCTGTGGAGAAAGAAGTGGTTTGGGACTATTTAGAAAAGCTGGACGAGCACAAGTCCATGGGGTTGGATGCGTTGCATCCGAGAGTGCTAAAGGAGTTGGCGGATGCGATTGCAGAGCCATTGGCCATTATCTTTGAAAATTCATGGCGATCGGGGGAAGTCCCGGATGACTGGAAAAAGGCTAATGTAGTGCCCATCTTTTGAAAAAGGAAGAAGGAGGATCCTGGGAACTACAGGCCGGTCAGCCTCACCTCAGTCCCTGGAAAAATCATGGAGCAGGTCCTCAAGGAATCAATTCTGAAGCACTTAGAGGAGAGGAAAGTGATCAGGAACAGACAGCATGGATTCACCAAGGGCAAGTCATGCCTGACTAATCTAATTGCCTTCTATGATGAGATAACTGGCTCTGTGGATGAGGGGAAAGCAGTGGACATGTTGTTCCTTGACTTTAGCAAAATTTTTGACACTGTCTCCCACAGTATTCTTGCCAGCAAGTTAAAGAAGTATGAGCTGGATGAATGCACTATAAGGTGGATAGAAAGTTGGCTAGATTGTCGGGCTTAATGGGTAGTGATCAATGGCTCCATGTCTAGTTGGCAGCCGGTATCAAGTGGAGTGCCCCAAGGGTCGGTCCTGGGGCCGGTTTTGTTCAATATCTTCATAAATGATCTGGAGGATGGTGTGGACTGCACCCTCAGCAAGTTTGCAGATAACACTAAACTGGGAGGAGAGGTAGATACGCTGGAGGGTAGGGATAGGATACAGAGGGACCTAGACAAATTAGAGGACTGGGCGAAAAGAAATCTGATGAGGTTCAACAAGGACAAGTGCAGAGTCCTGCACTTAGGACAGAAGAATCCCAGGCACCGCTACAGACTAGGGACTGAATGGCTCGGCAGCAGTTCTGCAGAAAAGGACCTAGGGGTTACAGTGGACAAGAAGCTGGATATGAGTCAACAGTGTGCCCTTGTTGCCAAGAAGCCCAATGGCATTTTGGGATGTATAAGTAGGGGCATTGCCAGCAGATCGAGGGACATGATCGTTTCCCTGTATTCAACATTGGTGAGGCCTCATCTGGAGTACTATGTCCAGTTTTTGGCCCCACGCTACAAGAAGGATGTGGAAAAATTGGAAGGAGTCCAGCAGAGGGCAACAAAAATGATTAGGGGACTGGAACACATGACTTATGAGGAGAGGCTGAGGGAACTGGGATTGTTTAGTCTGCAGAAGAGAAGAATGAGGGGGGATTTGATAGCTGCTTTCCACTACCTGAAAGGGGGTTCCAAAGAGGATGGATCTAGACTGTTCTCAGTGGTAGCACATGACAGAACAAGGAGTGATGGTCTCAAGTTGCAGTGGGGGAGGTTTAGGTTGGATATTAGGAAAAACTTTTTCACTAGGAGGGTGGTGAAACATTGGAATGAGTTCCCTAGAGAGGTGGTAGAATCTCCTTCCTTAGAAGTTTTTAAATCAGGCTTGACAAAGCCCTGGCTGGGGTGATTTAGTTGGGGATTGGTCCTGCTTTGAGCAGGGGGTTGGACTAGATGACTTCCTGAGGTCCCTTCCTGATATTCTATGATTCTATGAAATATATATCAAGTGTGAAAAGGGGAAAATAGAAATCTATGAAAAATCATATGAATGAGTGGCAGGAGAAAATTTCCAAACCTCTCTACAATATTAGAAACTATTTTAGGCAAGCTGTCATAATTCTCTGATTCGAAAGAGTGGTAGGTTTTTGTTTTTTGTTTTTAAGCAAATGTATTGGTAAGAACAGTTAGCTTTTCTATTTTCTCCACGCGCAGAAATGTATTTCTAGCTTGAATTAATAATTATGCTGATGAGCCCAATAGTGTTATGCGCTATTCTAGATTGCAATGAAATGTGTTATTAATTGTATAGTTTTGCATAATGCTTGGGCTTTTACCATAGTCTTTAGCACTTAGTATTTTGGGGGACAGAGGGGCTAGTGGTGCCTAAATACTTGTATATTTTAGCCCCTTAGTTTTAACCTTTGAGACACCATATTCATAAAAAATTACCATTTATATACCAACTATAATCATATCTCATATTGCTTTCCATTTTGAGAGTCAGATTTTTTAGCAATATGAAAAAATAAATTAAAGTACTTATGTAACTTTAGTGCTTTCTTCTTTGAAACATTTCACGCTGTCCATAACCATTTGGATACACTGGTCTAACTTCTTCACAATCTTTGACTTAGGCTGCATGGTATCTGCATGGCTTGTTTGTGGTTTGGTTTGGGTTTGATTTAGGGAACATTTCTTTTTGCAGGTTGGGCCAGTCATGGGCCTCGTACCCTATTGTACTAGGTGCTGTACAAACACAAAACAAAATACTTCTCCCTGTCCCGAAGAGTTTACAGTCTAAGGGTACAGCTACACCACAAATTAGGGTGTAATAGCATGGACAGACATACCTATACTTGCTTGAATTTAGGTAGTACAAGTAACAGGGTTTCTGGTGAGCTTGTAGGGGGTCAGCGGGCCCACACTGAAGTGTATGCCGCCATGCCTTTCGCCATGTTGTTACCCAGGCTGGCTGGATTAAAGCAAGTACACTACAATTACACCTCAATTTGTGATGTAGATGTACCCTAATTCCTTACATTGACTTCAATGGGCATTAGTTCAAGCCCTTGTTGCTTCTATTCATCCTTTTCTCTTCTATATGTTGTCTATTGGGGCAGGTACTGGATGCCTGATCCTAATCTCAAACTGGCATAAATCAGGAGTAACCCCAATCAAATCAACATAAGTGAGAGGAGATTCAAGCCCACTGTCTTCATTTTTATCCTTAGTTTTCTATCTAAATAATAGCAACTCATTTTACTCTTAGATGCTCTGTTTTCTTTTATGAATAACAATAAATAGAATAAAGACATCTAAATTATTTGGGGAATCATCTGTTGGGGAAAAAGTTTCTTGACTAATCTTTATTTTTATTCAGAAGGCATTTGCTTCATAAAATGAGCTGACATTTAATACTCAATCAAGAGTTCCATCTACAACTCTTGTTAGCAGAAACAAGCACAACCACTATGCAGTAGTTAAATCATAAAACAATTAGGAATAATAGCTCCTTTAGGTAATAATATTGCTAAATAATGTGTGACTTGCTTTAATTGTGTAAGATCTTTCTGACTGACTTCAGATCACATTTTAAGACAAAGGAAACGTTTGCAGCCCCAATCTTGCATGAAAAAAACAGAGATTATTTAAAGGTACAAAGAACAAACCACTCAAAGCTTGTGGATGTGCTATTAACCTTGTTGTTCATATGCCTGAAGGTGATTATTAAGCTTATCTGGAGAGAAATGTGTCTCATAGGAAAGCACTGGAACCATATAAGACACTAGAATGAAAAGTGAAATTCAGAATGAGAACACTGCTTCATGATCCCATACTGATTATGAGTGTGCATGGGTATGTGTGGAGCCTGAAACTGTGCAAGTGATGCTATGGTAATACAAATAATAAATAGCCATAAGTGAGCACCAGAAAAGAAACAGGAATTATAGAGCACCAGAGAAAGGAAAATATACCTGAGTTAGGATTCTGATGTGATTGAAAGTTTCCCTGTTCAAACACTGTAGTATCTGGCCCTTTATATTGCTTTCCTTGAAATCCTCTCCAATATGTAACAGACATTGAGCATCCAACGTTCCTCTTTAACTGTCAAAATATTAACTAAAAAGAAGTGTACAATAGTACCATTTTGTTTATTTGATGGGTGGATTGGGAAGAGAGACCTGAAATATTACTGTGAGAGCTAAGGAGAGCATTTTTATCTCAGGCTGCTTGGAAATTTTCCATCTACACTTTTTTTTTTTTTGATGGAAGGTTGGGGTTTCAACTAAGCATTATTTTATGACAAGTGTCTGCTTTTTGCAGAAAAGTGTCTACATTTTGTTAGAAAACTAAAAATATTTTGGTTTGGTGTCAACATTTTTCAGTTTTTGATGAAAAGTCAAAATTTTCTTGGAGGGGGGGAGGGAGAAGCCATTTTCAGATTAGCTCTGGTTTTATCACTTATTTGCTTTTTGCTCCCTTTTTTAACTCTTTAATTACCATCTAATTTTTTTTAGAGCTGGTGCGTGAGAGTTTGGAAACAACAACCCAGCAAGCAAGCTTAGGAGAACAAGCTTATTCACTTACAGTTTTGATCTGTTACTTATTACTCACACTTAAAAACAGGATTACATAAAGGAAATCATTGTGAGTTAGTTGATTCAGTCCCTCATTCTATTTGGTAGACTGGTAGCATGTAAGCATTTAAATGGTGTTGAATGACATCCTAATGAGAGGTGTGAAGGACTCCTACAGTTCTTATTTGCATCTTTCTAAGGAACAGAGGGGAAATGTCTACTTTTGAAAATGTTTTGCAACAAATTGCATGACAGTTTTAAAAGAATTGACAGTCACTACCACAATTCACAATGATGTCTCACTCTGAAGACCCCTTTTATTTAGTTTTTTGATTTGTCACATCACATTGTAACATGTCATAATTGTAGAAGGAGATATTGTGTTATAATATAATGAGGTACCACACTCCTGAAGTTGGACTTTTTTGTATCTAATGTATCCAACAGATAATGAAGAGCCCCATCATAGGCTTTCATTGCTTGTGACCTTGAAAGAATAGGCCAGTGTTGCCTGTATCCAAATTCCTATGGATAGTATGAAACATTTCAAAGGATGATTTTAACAACTCCTTACATATTTTATTCTAAAAGAAAATGCAGAATTTTATACTCCCAGTTTTTATCACAGAGTATATCATCTGTAAGAAAATCTCTTCAAAAATGAAATCCCCTGAGGAATAAGAGAAAATGAAACAAAAAACAAAAAATATTTTTGCATAAGTAGACTGGGTAAAAAATATCAGCTAATATTCTAGATGATTTAATATCCAGAACAATATAGATTCAGGCCAGGATATGGGTCAGAAACATCTTTACTGTCATTGATGAACTATCTCCTGTTGTCAATGGACAGTTAGGGACACTTCCATTCTCATCTTGGTAGACCTCTTTGCACCCTTTGACACTGTTGACTGTGAGATACTGCTGTTCTGCCTCAGGGAGGTGGCAGAGGTTTGAGGGAATCCACTAAAATGGAGAGATGCCCCCAAGAGTAGTGATGTTAAATTGCACCTAGGTCATTCTTTTGTGAAGTCACACAAGGATCAATATTCTCTCTGGTCCTGTTCACCAGTTAAATGCCACCAGCTGGTGAGATGATCAGAAGACTTCAGTTGTGGTGAATCAGAAACATGGGTGGATACTAGTAATCTAGACAGAACTCTCTTTGAACTCAGTAAGGTTCCCAGGAGCTACACAGGATCACTAGAAAACATATGTTGCAAAAGAATATTAAGACCGTACAATAAACCCCTTTCTCAGCCTTTTCTGCTTTCCCATGCAGTAATTTGAATAGCTGATGCTACTTTGGCTGGGAATTTTGCAGGTCTGAGTCTGAGGCATGTATTAGGAAACATGCATCTACTCAAAATGCATGTACGGATTCAGTATGGACCTTAAGAACAAAACAGGGATCTGTCCAATTGTCCAATTTATGTTGGAAGTTTTTTGAGAAATTCTTCCTTGGCAAAGCACTCATTATGCCAACGTTCATTCATTTAAAGTTTTTGTTGAAGTGAGGTTTTAATGGAGTGTTAGATTACCTTAATTAGTGTTACCATAAGACCAGCCATATGGTCAGACCAATGGTCCATTTAGACAATTATTCTGTCTTCTGACAATGGCCAGATGTTTCAGAGGGAATGAACAGAACAGGCAATCATTTAGTGATCCATCCGCTGTTGTCCACTCCCATCTTCTTGCAGTTAGAGGCTAAGGATATCTAGAGCATCTCCATAATTAAACGATGCACCAAATATTGCACACAAATCTTATATAACTACTATCACTGTAGGATACGATAAGTAGGATGGCACAATATCAGGAACATGCTACTGTATGATGGGATTAAGTGATCTCTAAGTATCTGAAATGAAGGTAGACAAAAAAGTACAGAAGGTGACATTAAAGAAAACCACAAATCCAATATATTACGATGGTGATAGTAAAAAAAAAATCTAGGTAACAGATGAAATTGTTGATAGTGCACATTATCAAGAAACAAATCTCAGAGAGTTTGAGCACTGCTGTTACTTTTTTCACAAGAAAGGTGACAAAGGGAGACATAAAGAACCATAGACTTACCAGCTTCCTGTCCAAAGCATAGAATGTCTTGTTTTCACCAAAGTAAATGGCCCTATACAGTGTTGGTGTTCAGTCAACCAAAAGAACAGGCAGACTTTCAATCAGGTTCTCCAATGTAGATCACTTTTATATGATCAATGAAATACTGTTTTCAAAAGTTTGAAAGAAACATATCTTCTTAGTATGCTCTGGAAATAGCTCTTCTGCTTAAACTGTGACATGATTTATATTAGTATGACTCCAGTTTATTGTGAAAGTAAATACTACTAGTCCCGAGAGGGAGCTATTCAAGTAACTTCTATTCTGGATTCCTTTTGATGTGTACAGTGGGTACATTTAAAAATCTTGTTATAGTCATTCAATCACAAACTGTTATCTTGTAGAAAGTACAATTATTGAATTTCGTCTTTCCTCCAGCATGGTTGACATTATCCCCATTTCTGCTATCTTTTCTGTGACCAATAAGTGCTGACCATTTTTTCTTGGTTAGCTATGCAGATCCAGCCATTCTGCATATGTACCTTTCAGTTGTAGTATGTCTGGGTTACTAGGGCACACACTTATGTGCAGTAGGGAGCAGCTGTGTTTGTTCATCCTTCCACATTCAAGACGAGCAGAGTTAGTGTATTATACAATATGCCTAATATATAGCATATTTCCAATGATACATGTTTATTCAAAGTCTTTAGGAACCTTATTAAAAATGGGTATTTAAAATACATATATATATGTAAACAGTGTACCCCTGTATTAAATTGCAAGGCTCTGGTATTGTGGTAAAATTATAGGAGATTTTTTTTCAGATGCTGGATTTGAAGTAGGACCTAGAGTGCTCTAATAATGTAAAACCTGAATTTTATGGTTGGTGACAGCTATATCAAACTATATCATTAACTTATCTCTGTTATATATATGTACACACACACACACGTGAAACATATGCAAGTATGCAACAAAACTGCTAAATTCACTTATGTATCATTGAGAGTTTAAAACTTTGAGTCAAAATGATCAAAAAAGTGGACCCCCTTTTTCAAATATTTTACAGTACCATATTTTTTTTGTTTGTTGTTTTGTTTTGCTCCCTTTTCATATCCGAAAGAAAGTCCTACAACACCACGTGAGGTGATAAAGTGTAACTTATTGAGATCTTCCAGTTTTGCAAAACTGTCTCTTAAGCAATAAGTAGGAGAATTTCAGTATGTCACTGCAGTAACACTTCCGTTTCTTAGAAGAACAATTGTAGATTTAGAGCCAAATGTTCAATGGAACTTCAAACTCGGATCTAATATAGTGGATGCAATTTTGTGTGCTCAAATTTTTTAGTTTTGGTTTTGGTTTGGGCCAGAGGAGAGTTATGCAGTTTTGTTATGGTCAAATATCAGCACATATAAACATTTTGATTTGTGCTAGCAAGTTTCACTTTGCACACAAATAAAGTTAAAGGCAGGATTCTGATACCTTTGCTCATGCTGAATAACATCTTAGTTCTTGAAAAGTCCCAATCTAGACAATAGGGATATTTGCAGAGTAAGTGTACCAGAATGTTCACCTCAGGAAACGGGGTGTGTAATTGGTGGGTCCATGAACACTGGTGATACATGTGCAAACTCTTCCCTTCTCCTTCTCTGGTTTGCAGTGAGTGGGAACAGCTCAAGCTCTCCCTGGTTTTCTCTGACCTTGTCTTGTCTGCAGTGCAGGGGTAAGCTGTGACTGCTTTCACTTGGAAGGGTCAGGGTGAGGAAGGAGGGATTGTTTCTGCTCACTGTTGCTTGCAGTCATTTTTAGCTTTGCCCAATCAGTTGCTTAGGCATGGGCCCAACGTTGCATCATGAGAAGGTATACCTCCATGTCTTGCCCAGCAAAGGGCTCCCCTCCTTCTGCAAACTTTCTCAAAAAGGCATGGGACCCAGGCTTTCTGCTAGGGTCCCTGAACAGTCCTGGAGATATAGAGGGGGCATTGCCCTCATGCCCACCCTCACACTTTTAGAACCCAGGGCCATTGGTGCCTGATAATAGTCATTGTTTAATAGTTTACTAACATAGTAGCCCCCACATTTAACCATACTCTGGATGCACGTCTCAATGTTTCTATGTCCACATCAATCTCTCTTTAACTAATTTGCACAGTTGATCGATCTGATTTGCAGAAACAGACTTCCAAATTGGGTGTTGCATAGCATTACTCAAAGTCTGAAGTTTGAAATTCATGCTGTGTTGGTTAGATATATTATGCAATGAAAAAAACAATGTTGAATTGTTCACAAACCAACAGCATGTGAATTTGGAAGTTGGAATTCAAAATATTTACTCTGAAATATTTGTCAGCTATTTCATTTATATAGTATAAAGAACAAAGCTGAGAAATTTGCAATAGTTTGGAATAACTGAGAATTTCACAAACTGCAAATAGAAAAAAAAATACTAATATATTCTTTCCTCACCTCTTCTGTCATAGAATCATAGAATATCAGGGTTGGAAGGGACCTCAGGAGGTCATCTAGTCCAACCTGCTGCTCAAAGCAGGACCAATCCCCAACTAAATCACCCCAGCCAAGGCTTCGTCAAGCCTGACCTTAAAAATCTCTAAGGAAGGAGATTCTACCACCTCCCTAAGGAACGCATTCCAGTGCTTCACCACCCTCCTAGTGAAAAAGTTTTTCCTAATATTCAACCCTAGACCTCCCCCACTGCAACTTGAGACCATTACTCCTTGTTCTGTCATGTGCTACCACTGAGAACAGTCTAGATCCATCCTCTTTAGAACCCCCTTTCAGGTCATCATACAGAAGTAGAGGAAAAAGAAGATGGCATTCCTAGAAGTCAATCCCCTTCATAACGAGGACCCCAAAATGGATTAAAGTTTTTCAAATATTATTTCAACAATATTGTACCATAACTTATGATGCAGCTGGAAAGATATTGATCCTTTGAAATCTTCAGGAAAATGGCAGTTTCAAATAATTTTCTAATTACCTAAAATGTCAACAACAATATAGAGGCTGCAGAGTAAAAATTATGCTGGCAGAAGTCCAGCAGCAAAATTAGAGCTATCCAGCTTATTGCGCTGAATACAGCATGCATGATTATGTGCCTTGTGGGCAGGTGGCATGTGCATGTATGTGCATTTGGTGCAAGCAGTTCATGGCCCTCAGAGACCAAGTACAGACTCTTGATGCCAGAGTGGCTGAATTGGAGGAGCTAAGGGAGACAGAGAGGTACATAGATGAGACTTTCTGGAACATAGTAGAGTTGTCCCAGCCCCAGCTTGACAGCCTCTGATCTGTTGAGGAGGATGAAAGTCTTGGGAAGAAGAACATCAAACTGCAGCAAAGGAGAATGATCGCACAGTTGGGATCGTCCTTCCAGATGATGCATGGTATACTCTTGCACTGAGGATCCCCTCTGTGGAAGGGAGCACCAGTTATTAGGAAGAAACGTGTAATAGTAATGAGGGATTTGGTCATTAGAAATACAGATAGTTGGGTTTGTGATGCCTGGGAAAACTGCATGGTGAATTGCCTGCGGGTACAAAGATTGCAGATCTCTCAAGATATCTAGACAGCCTTATGTGCATAGATGAAACAATGGTGTAAGGAGGAGAGTTTTAGATTTATTAGGAACTGGGGAACCTTTTGGAAAAGGAGGATCCTTTACAGGAAGGATGAGCTCCACCTAAACCAAAATGGAAACAGATTGCTGGCATGTAAAATTAAAAAGGTTGTAGAGGATTTTTTTAACTAAGGGCTGGGGGGAAAGGTAACAGGTGCAGAGGAGCACACCGTTTGGGCAGAAACATCCCTTGGAAAGGATCTATTAATGGGGATTCTCTGAATCCTAGTAAAGAGGAGAAGATAGAAGCAGATAAAGTACAGCTCGAAACTGAAAAGAAACAGTCAAATGAGCAGGGATCTCAAACACAAATCACCACAAGGGCCACATGAGGTCTAGTACATTGGCCCAAGGGCCGCATCACTGAAACCTTTTCATACAACGATACAAACGTGTAGTAAAAAATGAAGAGTAATATAGTATGCTATTAAAAGTCAATGTATTAACTTTTTTAAAACTATAATGTGAAAAGGGGTTTTAATAACATATAAACACCTGTAATTATTCCTTATGTGTTCAGTAACACTGATGACGATCTACACTAACAGTCTATCAACATAGCTGTAATGGCAGGGACTTTTTAAAGTAACTATTCATACAAAATACGTTGCCACTTTTAACAAACATTCTTCCCAACTACTCACAGCAAAGAATCATACATGCTGAACTTCATACCTCAGACTGCTCATTTAGTCCGTGAGGCCCCATCCCTGTCCCGCCTCTTCCCATCCCTTCCCCGCCCCCATTCCAACCCCTTCCCCAAAATCCCTGCCCCAACTCCACCCCCTCCCTGACCCTATTTCAACCCGTTCCCCAAATCCCTGCCTCAGCCCCGCCTCTTCTCCGCCTCCTCCCCTGAGCGCATGGTGTCCCCGCTCCTTCCCACTCCCTCCTGGAAAGTCCTAAGCTTTTTGGTGGTGGGAAGCACTGGGAGGTAGGCGGAGGTGTTTGGTGGTGGGAAGCACTGGGAGGTAGGCGGAGGAGTGGAAATTCAGTGCACTTGGGATGGGGGAGAAGAGGGTGTGGGGTGAGAGGGGAGCTTGGCTGCCAGTGGAGTAGGTGCCTATGGTGGGGCACAGGAAATAACTCCGTGGGCCACATGTTTGAGATCCCTGCAAATGAGAAAGAGTCCCCTTCAATTACAGCATGTGAAGGCAGACAACTAAGTACTGACAAATTTTATAAGTACTTTTATACAAATGCTAGAAGTCTAAGTAATAAGATGGGTGAACTTGAATGCCCGGGATTAAATTACGATATTAATAGAACAGGAATCACAGAAACTTGGTGAAATGATGATAATCAGTGGGGAATGGTAATACCAGGATATGAAATATATAGTAATGACAGAGTAGGTTGTGCTGCTGGGGGAGTGGACGAATATGTGAAAGAAACATAGAGTCACATATAGTAAAAATTTCAAATAATTCAAACTGTATCATAAAATTTCTATGGATAAAAATTCCATGCTTGAGTAAAAGTCTAACAGTAGAAATATACCACCAACCACCTAACCAGTATGGTGATGATGATTGTGAAATGCTCAGGAAGATCAGAAAGACTATAATAATAGAAAACTCAATAGTAATGGGAGATTTCAACAATGGGTACATGTCACCTCAGGATACCATGAAGAGAGAAAATTTCTAGACACCATTAATGACTGATTCTTGGAGCTGCTAGTCCTGGAAACCAAAAGAGGAGAGCCAGTTCTTGATTTAATCCTAAATGATGCACAGGATCTGGTCCAATAGGTGAATATAGCTGAACTGCTCAGTAATTGCAACCATAATGTAATTAAATTTAGTATCCTTTTTGGGGTTAGGGAAACAAAGAAGACCACCAAAATAGCATTTAACTTTAAAAAGAGGAATTACACAAAAATTAGGGAGCTAGTTAAATGAAAATTAAAAGGAACAGTCACCATAATGGAGGCTCAAATTAAATATATATCCAAATCTAAAAAAAAAAATAGTTAAAGGACAAAAAAAATCACCATGGCTAAATAACAGAGTGAAAAAGGTGGTCAGAGGCAAAAATGTATCTGCAAATTGTCACATAGACCAAATCTACATCAGAGACTTGTATGCCCAGTTTATGGACAGATCTCCATGGCAGCTTTGAAAGGATTAAGAACACAAGGACGGCCATACTGGATCAGACCAAAGGTCCATCTAGCCCAGTATCCTGTGTTCCAACAGTGGCCAATGCCAGTTGCCCCAAAAGGAAGGAACAGAACAGGAAATCATCAAGCAATCCACCCCCTGTCACCAATTCCCAGCTTCTGACAAACAGAGGCTAGGGACACCATCCCTGCCCATCCTGGCTAATATTCATTGATAAACCTATCCTCCTTGAACTTAGATTGCCTCTCCTTTTGGGGGTTCCAGGACCAGCTGCTCCTAGAAGCAGTCATTTAAGGTGTCAAGAAACTTTATTTCTGCATATCATCCTGAGGTGACATGTACCTAGGCAATATGGGGATAGTTGAAATCCCCATTGTTATTGAGATTTTTATAGCCTCTCTAATCTCCTTGAGCATTTCACAGTCACTATCACTATCCTGGTCAGATGGTCAGTAATATATCCCTTCTGCTATATTCTTATTATTCAAGCATGGAATTACTATCCATAGAGATTCTATGGAACAGTTTGGTTCATTTGAGATTTTTACTGCATTTGATTCTACCCTTTCTTTTACATATAGTGCCACTCCCCAACCAGCACGACCTGTTCTGTCCTTCCAGTATATTTTATACCCTGGTATTACTGTGTCCCATTAATTATCCTCATTTCACCAAGTTTCTGTGATGCCCATTATATCAATACCCTCATTTAATATGAGGCACTCTAGTTCACCCATCTTACTATTTAGACTTCTAGCATTTGTATATAAGCATTTAAAAAACTTGCCACTTTTTAGCTGTAATTGATGATGTAATTGAATGGGACTCTTTTTCATTTGACTGTTCTCACCAGATCCTACAAATATTTTATCATCTTCCATCCTCTCCTCCTTACTAGGACATAGAGAATCTCCATTAATAGAGCCTCCCCTAAGGGATGTCTCCGTCCGAACCACATGCTCCTCCACACCTGTTCATCAACTCTCTATTCATCAACTCTCTGTTGTTCTGGCTCTTGCTTTGTGTATTTCCTATTTGTAATACACTATATGAGGTGTGCAATGTGGTCGCCTAACTCACATGGTATTTTTTCTCCTACCTTACTCACTGGGCCCAGTGCTCCACTCTGTTACACCAGTTCTATTTCAATGTAGCTCTATTATCTTTGATGGAGTTGCATAGGCATCCTCATTCTCAATGACTCCCACGCTGCTAAGTTTTCAAGATAGCTGCACAAATGCTTCTAGTGGGAATAAAATGCATCTCTGCACATAGTTGCACAAATATTTGTATCACTTTCCCTTTCTGTAAATATTTTAAAAATAAACTATTTTTAGATTGAACTATTATTTTAGTGGATTTAATTAAATACATAATACACAGTCAGGATTCTGGATTTATGACATATCTGAAAGCCAGCACTTCTTATAGTCCAGTAGCATCTAACATCAACTTGTGGCATTGGAGCAGTACTGATTCAGATGAAGAAAAATACCAGCCAATGATTCATTGAAAGCACTTTCTCCAACATTTGGCTTTCCACTGCAATGGCTGATCTGAATCAAAGCTGCCATATGATGAGATCATAACACAGGATTGTAAATCATGTCATACCCTAGTGCTTTATGGTCCCTTAACCCATCACAATTTGGATACTAAAAACAAATGTAATTTAACAAATATAAATATGGCTCTTTCTGAAAACAAAGTGTGTGTTGAACCTGCCATATGTACTTGCTTAGTTTTGCCAGGTGAGAAGCTGGGGTATGGCATCCACTATAAAACAACTGAAGCAGCAGACTACAGATAAATTAGATAAATGAAATACAATTTAAGAGGGAAGTTTACAGTGGGGGGCTATCCCAATAAGTGCTTTGGTTTCAATCACAAGCACATCACTTTTTTTTCCACATAAGTTGATAATGAAGAATGATGACCTCATGTCTAGACCTAAGATTTTAACTTTGCTGCAGCTCTGGGGGCTTTAATTCATTTCAAAAAGCAATCAATCAAATACCAAAAACTGTCTGACTAATTACCTCTGAGAATTTCTAAAACTCTCCAGTCTTTTCTGATAGAAATGCAGGGTTGTTTTTGTTTTTGTTTTTTTAAATAAATTGCTTTGTTGAAGCACAGACTAAGTTGTGGTCACCTCTATTCTATTCAGTAATCTGTCAAAACTCAGTTATTGTGCACTCTCTCTACAGTCATTTTTATGGGGTTCCTTCTTACACAAGAGTAATTATCATTCTCTCCCAGCATTCTCCCATCTCTCTGGCAAAAATAAAAAACAATAGTACTTTAAATATCATGGAAATCTTAGGATTCAAAACAAATTCCTTGAAATACATTCTAAAATATTAATTTGAATAATCTGAATTGTTGGTATACTTCAGAAAAAAAAATGTTTTGGTAAAAAATCCCAAGGAAAGTGTAATCAACATATATGGAAAACAATTTTGAGGAAAATAAACTTAAGTAGAATGGGTTGAAAATGTTCCAGAGAAATGTTTTTCTATAAAAATTCTGTTTAATCAGAATTGAATTTTTTGGCAGATTTTGATTGGGGTTTTTGTTGTTGTTGTTGTTTTTTAATTGGAATATACTATTTTGATGATGTCCAAATGTTCCATTTTGACATTATCAGAATGAGCATTTCAATTTTTTGTTTTTAAAGGGCTTTTCATTTTGAATTTTTTATTTTGTTTGTTTTCATTATGTTTTTAATACTCAAAATAAAAACCAAAAGCTTCCATTTCATTGAAACTGAACATTTCACTTGACCCAAACTATTTTTTTTTCAATAATCCCATTTAATGGTAAAATTCGAAATTTCTTGGTTTTGTTCCAATTTAAAAAAAATTTTTTTTGAAATTTCATTTTTTTTTTGTGGAATGAAAATGTTGGTTCCTTTGGACCCATACTCCAAAGTGGGTTGGATTCTCCTTGCACAGCAGTCTGATACTCATACTGAACTCTCTTATAAAGTGCTTTGAGATCTACTGATAAAATGTGCTATATGGAAAGTAGGTATTTTCATGATTGATCTCAATGGAGTTACTTCTGATTTACATCCGTGTGAGAGGAGAATCGGGTCCGATATGTTTATAGGGTTCACAAAAATGTATTAGACATAACAATACACACAGGAACAGGAACACTGGAAATCTGAGGACTGATGGAAGCCTGAAAAGCTAAAACAGCAGTGTTCTTTCACAATAATGTAACAGATAATACTCACGAAGACATCTTTAAGACTCCATCCAAAGTATATTGAAAGGTGCTTTTGGCACTACTGTATTCCTAGCAGACATATATTGTCATTAGAGGTACAGCTGATACCACCACATATTATTAAGTTTGCCTGACACTTCCCCTTATAGGATCCTGTTTACATTTGTTTATAACTTTGACTAACTTAAACTGTTTGGGCTGAAATTTTATATGCCGGGTGTCTTCCTCATTTATTAAAAATGTCAGCCAAAATATTTCAGCCATTTCTGAGAATGAGACGAAGGGCAAATGTACTGTTTTTCCATGTTAAAAAATTATGTCTATCTTATCTTCAAACAAATCTGGTACCCTCATGCTTTGGAGCAGGGAACTGAAATTTGACAGGGTCATGGTTTTTTTTTTTTTTTTTGGTCAGGGATGTGCCTTTTGCCATCCATATGAAAATCTGCCCAAATTTGGCCTAGTTAAAAGATTTTGAGAAATTGCAGGTCACGCATACTCATTTGAGACTTCCTAAATTTGGAAACTAAAATCTCCAAGATTCTATCCTCTCTGAGCTTGCCCAACCGTCTCACAGCTTTTAATGCTAACCTGACTGATCATGCATCATCCCTTCACAGCTCCTCCATACAACAGGACTCCTCATGTACCATCTCCACAGGATGACTGAGCAGCCTTCATCCTCTCACAATAGGAGATAGGAATGTGGACAGTGAACCTGGAAGGGAAGACTGGGATAGGATAGGAAGGGAGAATGGGCTGGGACAAGGAGCCAGAGTGGGAAAGAGACTGGACTGAAACAATTGGGGGGAATGGGCAGAAGTCTGTGCCCACTAGAGAACACTCCCCTCCAGGGGCCAGAATGGAACCCAAAATTCCTGAGTTGCTCTATTCCTCTGCTGTCAGCAAATATCTGTGACACCTAATGGCAAAACGTGCCTGACCCCCCTCTAGTGCTGGGCCCCTTATAGGAAAACAATCTATTACTGCTATCCTACTCCCGTTAGACTCAAGTAGCAGAGGTCTGTGTGGTTACAAGTCTGCTGGTGGACCTTGCAGGTGTCAATATGATGTCACAATATGAAATATCTCTTTCTTCAGTTTGCTTTTGAAAAACGTAGGAAATCTCTCTCTCTCACTCACACACACAGAGGAAAAGAACAAGCAAGCAAACGAACAAACTGTTAAAAGAATATTATTAAGGTTGCAAAGTCAAGCACTCAGATGTTAGGAAATGTCAGAATTCAGCCCCCTCATGCATATGCTTTATGATACCGTCTTTAATAGATATGTTTTGCACATATGACAATGAAATTGTGGGGCTTTACATCAGTTTTAGTCTAGGCCCATCTCTGTTTAAAACACAATTATAAATATACACATATTTTTTAAAAAGATCCCTCTTTATGTTATTCATGGAGACTGCTAGATTCCAACTTAACACACGATTTGCTAACAGCTTCACCTAAATTATTGTCTAATTAAGCACTGGATAGCAGCCTAATTGTATACTTTTTCCTTAAATAAATTTCCCACACTCCAATAAGTGACTGTATCTGCCTTTTTCTAAGAGTAAGGCCAAAAGCAGGGAAGAGGAATGTTGTGGGGGAAAAATCCCTTTCATGATATGGGAGTAAGAAACTGTTATACGTTCCTGCAAAAAAGGGCAGGTGTAATTATTTGTAAGCAACAATATTCACTTTGTATTTAGCCCTTTTCTTTTTATTCATGAATTGCTCATGGACTGAGACTCTTCTCTACAAATGGTTTTGTTTTCTCATCAGCAGTCACTGAAACCTTTATGGCCCTAATCCTGGGCTTACTGACACCAGTGAAGAGATACTTCTGAGTTTATTAGGTTTTCGATCAGGCCTTATATGGCTATATTTCAGCCTAGAGTTTCTTCACCAACTGTTCACTTAAATACTACACTCTGTGCTTGATCACCTAAACACCTGAATAGTTGACTGAAGCTTTTTAAACAGTAGGATTATGCTGAGGAATAGCTACTAACATCTTTTAGGTACAAATAATAATAATTTATGCTGAAATTTGTGAGAATTTTGGGATTCGTGACCAGTTCACATGGGGTTTTTCAAAAGCACTCAGTGTTGTCCTAACTCTGCTCCCATTGAAGGCATTTTTACCGTTGACTTTAAAGGGAACTGAGATCAATTCTGATCACTTTTAAGAATCCCACACCTAAGGAATATCTGGCAACAGTTGAATTCTCACAAATAAGAAATAATACTACCTTACAAACAACATCTAAACTAACTTCCCACTTTGATCGGTGAAAATGAGTCATTATTTGTAGCATTTGACCAGTTCTGGCTCAAATTGTATGAAAGTGACATTAAGTCTGAAGAAATAAAAAAGGTAACGGCCTTTTAGAAAACAAAAGTTGCCATTTAATTTGGACTTGTGTGTCTCTAGAGAATTGTTTTGCGACTAAAAAGCCTAAGGATTTATGCCTCAGTTACAGAATTGCTCCTGTAAAATAAACCCTTTGCATTTCTCTTTTTAAAATATTTATTAATATTCATATTAATAACAGGAATCATACAGCAATTGAAGGAGGAAGAGAATATCAACAAGAGCAACAGTGCACAAGATTAAATTGGTAGCAGGTACATTTAAAGGCACAGAAGCAAAAAAGATTCTAATTATATTTGTTCATCCCAAATTCTAAGAGTATCATCAAGAACAAAAAAGTCCACTTGTCTGAATCAGAATAAGAAGGACTATACCGTTATTGTAAAACTGAAGAGGGGATCCACTTCAGCAGTCTATAAAAGTGTATACATCTTTTATGTTTGTTGCAGGCATTGCAACTACCTACTTGCCACCAAGAGATATGAGTTTAAAGTATCATGCTCTTTACAGGGCTTCAGGCCAAATAGCTGGAGTCATGGGTATAACAGACAATCATATCAAACAAGGTTTTAAATCTGGATACATATCTTAGTCCAAAAGTCCTGAACACATGGGCAAGTCCATTATAGTTGGAAAAAGTTTCCTCTTTCCTAATATATGTGAAGCACTGGTTATATCCCTTCATATATGTTCTTTTGAGTGGATTTAGAATAAGGAAACATGAGAAAATGAACTTAAGGGATACATTGTGGCAGCAGAGCCCCAGGTGGGAGCAGTGGAGTGACTGCAATTTAGGCAGATACAACACTCCATTGATTACACTGGGGAAACTGTCTGCTTCTTTGTATTTGGCATGAAAACACATTTCAAAATGTCAGAATTTCCCATGGATCAGAAATTCTGAGTTTCAACCAGCTCTAGTTAAAATCTGAGACAAAAAGTAGCAATTTTTTCCTCCCTACTGACCACATAATAATCCTGAGGCTATTTTCCAAACCACCAGCCTATACTATACTATCTATCTTCTGATTCAGAAGATTGTGTAGGTTGATTGAGAACCCAGGGCCTGACTGTTTTCATACATGTACTCAGAAGGAGAAGTTGCTTTACTGAAGTCAGGAGAATTATATGAGTGACACAGGTGTCACCAATGAAAGTGAAAAGAAAAGGAGTACTTGTGGCACCTTAGAGACTAACAAATGAAAGTGAGATTATCAGACCCACAGTCTCCCTTTATTGTAGAAAAATGAAGTAATATTATTTATACTAGTGTATATAGTTTTGTCTCAAATTATGACAAGGTAATAGGAAAATGCAAATGTCTCTCATGTTCTTTATGACTTTTTTCTAAGAGGCACTTTACAATGTACCTCTTCCATAATGCAATCCATTTCGCATATCATAAAGTCATTGCTGGAACGTGGAGAATGACAGTAGAAAAATGAATTCAAATCCCAGTTTCAGGTTATATATCTATATCTATATCCAACTTTTTCTATAGGGCAATGACAAAACATTATTACTTAGGTTATGTTCAATATTTAGAGAAAAAAATTATGCATACATTATGTAATCACATAAACTACTGTTTTCTGGGTAGACTGAAAACGTATCTTCAATACTCTTTGAACACCAACAAAATCAGCAAATGATTGCAACTGGCACTTATAATAAGCACTAGTTATGGTTGATGTATGAGATAATTATAATGCTTTGCAGGAAAATCTAATAAATCCCAGAACAGTTATTCTGTAAAATCTATTTTTATGGAAATGAGGGTATGAATATCCCATTTATTATATCAAGAAGGCTATATAGGCACTTCTGACAGTCTCAGTCAAAAGCAATGTCCACTCATGAAAGGTAATTGTTTCTGAAGTTTTTCACACACAAAATAGCAGGTGTTCTTTTTCCTGAAATTAATGGTTTAATATTAAAATATGAAAATCTTTATAATTTGCACAGCATGATGAACTTCTACAGGAGACATACATCTGTTTGACAGAGAAGCTCAAGGATTACAAAAATTGTGGTGCATATAATTCAATATTTTGGGAATTATTAATGTAATTAGAATTCTAGTCTGAATTTTACTTCCGCCATGTAGAATGCTCTAAGAATAAACAAGGCTTTGAATGTAAATATGCTTATGGTGGAAGTAGAGATGATTTGTAATAACCAACCACCAATTGCAATATTATAATTAAAAATAGGGGGCTAGAGTCTCCTCTCACTTACACCCATGTAAAACTGATGTATTTCCATTGACTTCAGTAGAGTTACTTTGGATTTTCACCACTATGAGAGCAGAATCATACTCACAATGTGCACTCATGTTCATGGAAAACAGAGAAGAAAGGAAAGAGGGAGGAGGAAAAAAGGGGGTTGGGGAAGATGTAGCATTTAGAAGGAATGCTGTTACAGTATCTTTAAGGGCCTTGGACCTTTCCCCTCACCCAGCCAATAAGCTGGAAGCAGGGGCCTGTATAAATACTGCCTTTTTCATAGCAGGGCAGATGCCTGTAAACATTGTAAGGAGTAAGAAGGCTCCTGAGGTTAGCTGGGAGAAGATGCTAGCAGGGGAAGATCTGCTGAACTCCCCCAACCTCCAGGTGGAAGGACTGATTGGGAAAAGGGCCAGCTGGAGGAGAAGTTGTCTGAGGCTATACAGCTGGTTTAAAGCAAAACTCCAGCTCTAACGGGGAAAGCTAGGAGGCTCTGGTCTTAAGGAGAGAAACAGAAGGATCATCTGAAGTACAACCCAGTTCTGGTAGGAGTGCTGGGACCTCCTGGACAGGAGAGGAAACTGACTAGCACTCTTGTATGGACCCAGACTGGGCATAAACTTGAGCAGCTAAATAAGTGACTCACATTTTGTAAAATGATTGAATAAGCCAAACCCTGCAAAGAGGGGATGAATTAATCTGGTCTGGGTACTTGTCTGAAAAGTCCCATAAGGGACTGAGTGCAATCAATGAGTCTGCAGGGCACCAACAGGCCAAAAGGGGTAGTGCGCGTGATGCACATGCCCTAGAACAGATATGCAATATCATTATTCCTAACAGTTTCTGCCAAATCCCTAACCTTAATGAAACTGTCAACAATATTTTGGACCACAGAACCCTGAATATTGTGTATACTTTCCTTTGATGTAGTGACCATTTCTGTTTGAATATTTACAACATGCACACTACAAAGAGAGAGAATTGGGAACTCTTGGTTTTCCTCATGACACCTTGCTGCTTTAGGTAAGGCTGCTGTTTCTTGTGCTGCTTGTTCTGTTGTGCTCAACCTGATTCATAAATCACCCAAGAATGACTAAATATGTACACATGGCCATAGAACCTTGGGGATATGATCTGTATAGCACAAATCTTTGGAGATATCCTGGGCAATGTGGAAAGGCCAAATGTCAGTACTGGAAATGCTTCTGAGGAATTTCTGTGACTTTTATGGTTTTGGAATATACAGGGTATAGCATATGCCCCCGGAGAGATAGCTGATGTTCTTGAGACTAGTATTTCAATCCTAATCCTGTTTTTTTCTGATGCGCCTGTTGACTGCCTTAAGGTTCATAATTGCCTTTTATCACTCGTTCTTCTGGGGTACTTCAAAATATATGGAATCAATACTTGAAAATCTGTCCAGTTCTGGGAAAGCTTCTAGAGCTTTCACCTCCAGAAGATGATTGATAGTTATTAATATTACTTCCTGCATCTCTGAATTGGTCATTGACAAATTTGCAATCTTGGATGCTTAAAGATTAGTATCTATAATTCATATTTAATTAGCTAAGGCAGCAGTTAAATTCCTATAAGAGGTATTGCAATATTGATGGAGGTGTCTACTTTTAGGCACTGTAGGCCCCGATTCAGGAAGGTCACTTACACATATGTTTAAATCCCTAAATCAATCAAGCTAAAGCAAGGGCTTATTCTTTCTTGAATCAGGGCCCTATTTGAAAAAATGGTCTCTTGATTCTGCGAATGATGTTAATGTGATTCTTAGAAACTACCAGTTCAATAGGTCATCTAATGAGACATATCTATCACAAAGATTTTAGGACTTTTTAAAACTAGACTGGAGAAAAGACTAGAAATGAGTAGAAAATGTACTGTAGGAAACAATCTTATACTGACAGACAGACAGATCGTCTGTTATTGGATCATTCATTCTTACACTTCCTGTACCCATCTGCCTGATATTAAGTTAATCAATATGTCCTTGAAGAGACAATCCCCCCCACTCATTGTAACAAAACTAGTGGCACAGTCATGCTACAGAGTTGCTTTCAGTTCTGGGGTTTTTTGGATGGATTTTATGCTGAACCTACCTCTGTTTGATCAATTTCTTGATGTAATACTGGAAGAGAAGTCTCTTCTACCAAACTCTTTGCCCTGAATGGAACCTACTAGAAGAACTATAAATTTAAATTCCTTCGTTTGTGCTTTGGGTGTGAAGAGAGATTCTTCCCCACCCCTTATCTTGTTCTGGAGTGCTGCTACTACTTTTTCCCAATACTTATATTCTCCAGAACATATCTCTGTTAGAAATTTTGAATGGATTACAAGATGTTTGCTTGCCAAATTGTTTTCTCTCCATGCCCTCCACCGCAGTTGTCTTCTAGCCAGTGAATTGGCAGTATTTCCCACTAGAGAAGGGCCGAAAAGAATCCATTGATGCATCTGACATAAATGCTTCAGCCAATGCTATAATCTTTTCTTACCTAAAACTAAACAAATCCTTAAGATTTGTGATTTAGGTCACAATAGCATTGAGGGAACTACAAATTGAAATTCTAAATTTAAAATTCTCTACCAGGCAGCCTCTATCCTCCTCTGTGACTGATGTTGAAGTTCAAAGTCCCTCTCTGAGAAATGACCACATTCTTTGCTCAGTCTGCAGCCTCAATCTTTGAGATATTAACTAAAGGCTAAATTAGCTTTTGATGTAAATGGATATCACTCCATGTAAGTCATTGGAACCATGGCCATTTACAGTAGCAGAGAATTAAGACTTGAGTGTGTTGTCTCCTTTTGAATTTTTCATAATCTTACATAATGGAAAGAAAGATTGCTTTTTCAGGTTGGTATCATTCACCTAAATAAAAGCTTTGGGCATTCAACGACAAGGACTGATTATATATTTTTTATATTTTGCAGGGAAATGTTTTGAGTTTGAGTTTATTACTTCCTGCTTGACTATGATGCCGCAGGTCTTAATAGCTCTTTGTGACCATCTTGTGAAAAGCTTCTCCTGTCTGTTGATCTCTTAACCTCCCTGAGGTTGACCTTGTAACCTCACAGTAGTGCCAAATATAGAGGTAAAATAACCTCTCTGCTGCTATTCAAGAGTCCCCTGTTTATGCATCCTAGGATCGTATTAGCTGTTTTGGCCACAGTGTCACACTGGGGACTCATGTTCAGCTGATCCACCACAACACCCAAATCTTTTTTCTGGTTTCAGAGTAGCAGCCGTGTTAGTCTGTATTCGCAAAAAGAAAAGGAGTACTTGTGGCACCTTAGAGACTAACCAATTTATTTGAGCATAAGCTTTCGTGAGCTGCATCCGATGACACGAAAGCTTATGCTCAAATAAATTGGTTAGTCTCTAAGGTGCCACAAGTACTCCTTTTCTTTTTGCAAAATCTTTTTTCTGTGTCACTGCTTCCCACGATTACATTTAGCTATATTAAAACACATACTATTTGCTCAAACCCAGATTACTGACAGGTTTCAGAGTAACAGCCGTGTTACTCTGTATTCGCAAAAAGAAAAGGAGTACTTGTGGCACCTTAGAGACTAACCAATTTATTTGAGCATAAGCTTTCGTGAGAAGTGAGCTGTAGCTCACGAAAGCTTATGCTCAAACAAATTGGTTAGTCTCTAAGGTGCCACAAGTACTCCTTTTCTTTTTTCCAGATTACTGAGTACTCCAGAATCAGTGACCTGTCCTCTTCATTATTTACCACTCCCCCAATTTTTGTGTCATCTACAAACTTTATCAGTGATGATTTTATGTTTTCTTCTGTATCATTGATAAAAAAATATGAGTAGTGTAAGCCCAAGAACCGATCCCTGTTGTTGATGGCAGTGCCTCTTGAGTGTCAGGTGAGAGGAAATGACAGCTGGGGCACCACACAGACCCATATTCTGGCTAAGCATCAGCATAAGGTACAGATCTGAATGACTGATGGGAGAGTAGTAGAAGAATTTATTCTTCTTACATTTTTGTTTCTTTGTGGAGTTTGTAAAATTTATTTCATCTGAAAAGATTGTAATGTTTTTTTTCTTCTGATGAACCTTTTGAAAAGTTCATATAACTTCTGCAGAATTAAAAGAGTTCACATACTATGTACTATCACCTACATTATTTCAAAGGTATTACTTTAGCATGAACAGCTTTTAAAACTTCATCATCTAACCAGAACACATTCTTAATTGATCTCTCTGTTGAACCACTGTTTTTTTTGACCGTTAATCTTTTGGACAACAGATTGTTCTGAGAGGTTCTTAAAGGCAAA
Source organism: Caretta caretta (assembly GCF_965140235.1). Lineage (NCBI taxonomy): Eukaryota > Metazoa > Chordata > Testudines > Cheloniidae > Caretta > Caretta caretta. The sequence goes on from NC_134214.1 coordinate 19,145,270, forward strand.
AAAAAAAATAAAAAAAAAAATCTGAAGACTCTTTGTAAGAGCTGAAAAGGGAAAGAACACTTTAAACAACTTGCAACATTATTCACTTTTCCCTCCCCACTCCAGAAAGAGCAGTTTAAGATTTGATTCAATTGAAGTTCACTGCTTCTATTGTGTATGAGCCTGTATGGTATATCTGCCAACTGAACACTTTTTAAGCCATTAGCTACAAGTGTGCTGCCTTTTAAAATTATTTTCAGAAAAGGAAAACTGATTTTTTTCCCTAAAAGAAGCCATTTATCTTTGGAGTTAGGGTACCAGCTGATGCTAAATGCTGACACCTAGTTATTCTACATGTCACTGACATGAAGTGGAAGTGTATTTGCCAGTGGGCTAACTCACTGGCCCATGAACCAAAGAACTCTCTCCATCCGGAGGATTTCAGTCCCTTTTCTTCAGGGCTTTAATTTTCATTCATTCATTCAAAATAGCACTGTTTAACATGAGTTCCATATCTCCATCTCCTGACCATGGTCTTCTGCAGGATCCTCTCTACTCCCTGCAGCTCCTACAATCCTTTTAGCCTGCTCTCAGGGCTGGGTTGCATTCCCAGACCATCTCTCTAGGAGCTAAGGTGAGCCTCTCTGCTTCCTTCTTCTCACTAATCTGCTTCTTGTAGAATTACACTTCACAGGGCATTTATCTGGGAGTCACATGTGAACTGAGCTATTCCCCTCACTCTGAGACTCCTCCAGGACCCTTCCTGCTCCCTGCAGCTCTCACTAGCAACTAAGTTACATGCTTGCTCTTTTGAAAACCAAGTGAACTTCAAGTTATCACCTGCTCCCTAGCCTCCCAAAATCATCTGGAAAGCACAAGTGTGTGTGTGGTGGCGGTGGGGAGGGAGAGCGCTAAGACCAATTCCCTTAAAGGGCCATCCCATCCTGGAGGGAAAAGTAACCGGTAGGGAGGGCAGAGGAAAAAATAATGCTAACACTTTTTCTCATTTGAAATTATTGGATCTCTTCTCTTCATGTATATAAGACAAAAGGAATGGGCTGCTTGCAGTAAACCAGATTCAATCAGACACGGTGTTACACTATCAGTGACAGACACCATATACTGGCTTTGAGACTTTTCCTCGTGTTGTTTTAAGCCAGGGACAACAATAACAAAAGGAAGGTTTGGCTTGGTGCTTCTGGCATTTTGAATATGGTGTGGACAAGCTGGTTGTGGTGATGCTTGCTGTTAGAGCAGCACATGGGTCACGAGAGGAATCTGGAGGCCTCTAATTTGAAGTCCAATTCTTCTTAGGAATAGTCGACAGCTTAAATTATCTATTACCATTTTAAAGTGTCCCACATCACTTTACAAATCAATATACAAAGCATGGGTTCCACCCTTTAATCACATGCTTTGTGGAACTCCCAATGACTTATCTCCCTCTTTAAATTAAGTCTTTGAAATTACTTGAGTGGAGTTACTGCTGCTTCTGCCAACTATGAATTTGGCCCCAAGTATGGATGTCAGGATTGGATAACATCTGCACTGTCTACTTTATTCTTCCCTACATAACCAAGGATAGTTGTCTTTTATTCTATCAGTCACTCATGCATGAAATTGTAGTTCTAACTGGTTGAAACCTCCGGCCTAAGCACTTGTACTATTGACAAGTTTGTGTCCTCCTGTATCATAGGCAGAATTTTTCTAGCTTTGTGAAATACAAAGGGATGGATTCATCACAGCATTGCTCCAGTTTTAGGCTGATGTGACCCCCAGTGGCTTCCATGGAGGTATGCTGGTGCAACAGTGTAGTGACATGATTATGAATCATATTCTATAGTGTTAGGTTTTCAATATTGGGGCTACATTTTCAAAAGAGCTCATTACCCAACGTACTACACATTTTGAAAATCTAGCCCATAACCTCCCTCTCTCCCATATTATTTTATGTCCAACCCTCAAACATATGTCTTCTTGCCATTAGCAGAAAAAAGAGTGTTTGCTTTTTGTATTGCTACCTTCTTTAACAGCACTTGCTACTCAAGCCATGTGAATAATTCTTATTCCTAGTTTTAAAAAATCCAGCATTTTGGAGCTATACATTTTATCTGACAGCGAAAACAATTTCTGCAGCTGCAAATGTTTTGCAGACAAAAAATGACCATTTTTTTTCCACAGCAAATTCTGAGATTTGCCTCTAGGGCTGAAGTTTAATACTTTTTATGATTAAAATCTGTTCACGAGATTCTCAGATGGTGTAAATTTTCATAACTCCATTGACTTTTATTGAGCTATTACAATTTAAACTATTCAGGATATGGCCCCGTGAATCTGGCTTCAAAGGCAAATTTTTGCCTTGGATCATATTTACTAGTATTATATTTGTGACAGCTTCACATGAGATAATCACTCAAGCTCTGAGTTAAGAGTTACAAGTTAAACTGAATGCATCCGATGAAGTGAGCTGTAGCTCATGAAAGCTTATGCTCAGATAAATTTGTTAGTCTCTAAGGTGCCACAAGTACTCCTTTGCTTTTTGCGAATACAGACTAACACGGCTGCTCCTCTGAAACCAAGAATAGAAACAGTGAAGTGAAATCCAAAAGGCAAGCTGAAACTGCATGGTGTTTAGATACTGAATGAATAAACTGAGGTATTAACAATGGACCTTAACCAAAGACCATTGGAAGTCAATGGAAAGACTTCTATTAATTTAAAAGGGTTTTGGATCAGACCCAGTAAAGGTGGGACTGAAATAGATAAAGCATTCAAAAAGAAGTGTGAACAGGAAATGCAAAGTGGTTTGTTCTTGAGGTAACAATGTTCCTTGCCACTATCAGGTTCCTACAACTTGAAGTTTCTGAAAGAGACCTAGAAAGCTATGCTGGATATAAACTAAAGGGAATAATGTCTGGGGAAACAAGATGTGTTTATTGCAAAATCAAAGGAGCGGGGAGTGCCATTTCCTAAATAAAAAGTCACTCATAATTAAGTACTAGAACTGTATCTGAGTTAATTCTTTTTGATGATACTTTGACAAACTAAAAAGAGGATAATGTGCAATTCAAAAAGAAAATATCCAGGGATGTATGTGGGACCACTGTCCTACTCAAGAGGCTAGTGGTAATTCATATTTCATAGTGTCCTGTTAACTCGTCTAATAACATTGAAAGCTAGATAATTGCGCAATAAAATCACCTGGTGTTCAAACTACAAATCAGTTTTTACCTCCTGCCTTTATTATGAGGGCTATAGCTTTTCTTTTTCTTTCTTTCTCCCTCTGTGACACTGACACACACACATACACGCCACTCATTCACAAAAAAATTGAGGGGAAGATTAGGGTTTATAGTGCTCTCAAGGAAAGGCTGGTCCTGTGGCTGACAGGATCAGGAAAGTGGTTCCAGCCATAGGGAATTTGAGGGAATGCACACAGGGATGAGAGTGGGTAAAGGAGGCAAAAGAAGTGGTTAGCCTGGTTAGATGGAGGAAAGAGGATAAGGTGAGGATTGAAAGTTGTGTTTCCACAGCTGGGGTATAGCCAGAGTATATGAGTGCCTCAGCCATGCCCTCTCCTATTCTTGATCCGCCCTGGCTTGCCCTCTCCTGTTCTTATGCAGCTCTGACATACTTTGAAGCTACGACAGAGGAGTGAGCTTAAAGCAGACTCTTGAAGACAGGCCCTTTGAACTGGCACAAAAAAGCCATAGGGGAAGATGGACTTTGGCTCAAAATAATGGAACAAATACTAAGAGAAATGCCAGAGAGCTAAGGTATTTCAATCCTGAGCCTTGGCTCCTGAAACATCTCCTGGAAGACACCAGTGTATCTACTGTGGTAAAGTTTTGTTTAGTGATTGAAAATTGTCATGGTTGAGAAAATTACAAGTTCCAAGTCTTAAGAGGCGCCTGTGTTTGAATTAAATGTGTGATAAGCTCAGGAGCATTTGCTCCAAGAACCACATAGAGAGAGAGCCCAAATCAACCATAGCATTCACCACTTATTTACTCAATAACTAATAAATGCACAATGCTGGGTCTGGAGAAATATTCTTTTTTTGTTAGTTTGAATGTAATGCAGGCAGAGTTGTACACAACCTGAACATTGGCAATTAGTCTATTTGGCAAACTAGGAAGAAGGATATTGGAGTAGTCTAATCTAGAGGAGATAAAAACCTGAACAAGCTTTCCGGGGCTGAGCTATAGACACCTGAAGTTTAGTAATGAATGATCTTGGATTAAATATAGCTCCATCAAAGTCAAAACAAATTTTGAGATAGCCTAGAGCTGATGCGGAAAGCCAATCATGAGCACAGCCAATTTATTTTAACAACAAGAGGAGTGGAGGGTTGGGGGAAGGCTCTAATCCATGCTTCTATATCCACCACAAGGTTTGAAGGAATAGGAGTTTTAAGATTTGTTTTAGCTGACTTGGCTGACAACTTAGTCATCAGCACAGAATTGTAATCCATTATTTTGACTGTGACTAATCTGACCCAGAAGCAGCATTCAAAGTTCAACAACAAGCCCCTATTATACTCTCAAGAAAATCAAAATTAAGTACCATGGGAGGATGGCAAAAGTTACCCATGGAAACGTGGAGAGCAATGACTCAAACCTATTCTAAATGGTGCTCGGCAGGCAAGCAAAACACCAAAGATAGTTTAAAAGAGATGTTAAAATTCAGCTGCACTGAAAGTCATGCAAAAGTCAAATAACATATGAATAGAAGTGAAAGCAAAACATGCTGGTGTATAGAGGTTGTTGCAAATGATGGATAAAATCAACTATAGAAAGAAATGTTCATGTGATCCTTAACAGGTGGGTACCTGGTCCTCCCAGAGGTACAATGAAATTGGAATATTATTACACTAAATTGTTAGTGATGGATGAGATGCTGAACTAAACTCTTAAGGAATCCATCGTTCTATCTTACTCTATAACCGTCACTGAGGTATATAGTAGGCACCCTTTCATCCCCCAAACCATTTTTACATTCTGCTGTATGGTTTAACAGCACTGTCACCAACAGTCTTTAAGCCTAATCCTGTGAGGAGCTGAAGAGCCTTAATTCCTTTTGATTCAATGGGAATTGAGGGTATTCAGAGACAAACTCCAGGCAGCTGGATACTAAGGGTTAAACAGGAAGAGGGAAATGTACTGAAAGTGTTAATCAACATTTGATTGTGACAAATGAGTTTTTGTTTGTCCTATTCAAAGAATATTATTTATTTGTGCCCCTGAGGTGTCATCTCAGTAGCAGTCCCCTGATTGCATGAATACAGAATCTGCAATTCCACCCAGCTCTATACCAAATGTACAAAGTTTGTGACGGCTCATTACTCCCACTGTGACACGCACATACTGTGCAGTCACTGTGTAAGGGCCAGGCAAAATGAAGTCCTATATAAAGAATAGGACTGGCCCCTTAGTAATATGAAAATGACTTCAAAACAGCTCCTTAACTTGGTTTTAAAAAGCCATTACACACTTATACTTGCCCTATGCATTTTAGTGACTATTTCACACTCTGCTATAATAGCAAAACATTTACACTCTATTCAGCCAGAGTTTGAAATGCACTTACAACATTTTTTGCCACTTATTTCAACAACACAATCACTACAAAGCAGTGGAGCATGTAAGTTCTTTGATCCAGAGGCACTTGGGAGTGGATGTTTGAGAGCCTCTTTGAAAATGAAACTGAAAAAAACCCATCTCAACAATGACAGTTGAAAGTCATCATTGGGAAGCCCTCAAAGTTGAGGATGATTGTCTCCTATGGATTTTCCATTTCAAATTATCTGTGAGTCCACTGATGGTTGATAAGGCCTCTTCTGAAGCCACAGACTCTCCCATGTTGCAGCCATGTGTTTCCGAGCAGGGAGGGTGAACCTGGTTCAGGCCATAGCATGCTCTTTCTGTTGCTTCTGTTTTTCCATTACATGTAGTCGCATCTGATTAGTGAAGCGCTGAGTTCACTGTCTCAAGAAGTTCCTCCATTGTTGTTGGTCCTGGATTATATATTCCCACAAGTTAATGTCAACATTGCATTACCTCATATTAGCCTTGAGGATGTCCCTGTAGCGATTTTTCTGCCCTCCTCTAGCATGTTTTGCCTCGGTTGAATTGAGAGTAGAAGACTTGTTTTGGCAGTCTAAAATCAGGCATCTGGACAACACGGCCAGCCCAGCAAAATTGATGATAAAAAATCATCATTTGAATGTTTGTAATATTGGCTTGTGAGAGAATTCTGATGTTAGTGTGCCTATCATCCCATTTGATTCAGAGAATCTTATCAATACAGCATTGATGATATGTCTCCAGCACCTTAAGATGTTGCCTGTATGTTGTCCATGTTTCAGCCCCATACAGTGGGGTGGAGATCACAACATTTTAATAAACCATGAACTGATGTTGCAATCTTCAAACGCTCTTTCTGAGATGACCAAAAGCTTGGCTTGCACATTTGAGCTGGTACTGGATTTCTTCATCAATAGCAGCTGTCTGTGAGAGGTGGCTTCCAAGATATGGGAAGTGTGCAACGTTCTCTAGAGGTTTCAGAGTAGCAGCCATGTTAGTCTGTATCCGCAAAAAGAAAAGGAGTACTTGTGGCACCTTAGAGACTAACAAATTTATTTGAGCATGAGCTTTCATGAGTTACAGCTCACTTCATCGGATGCATGCAGTGGAAAATACAGTAGGGAGATTTATATACGTAGAGAACATGAAACAATGGGTGTTACCATACACACTGTAACAAGAGTGATCAGGTAAGGTGAGCTATTACCAGCAGGAGAGTGGAGTGGGGGGGGCGGTGGGACCTTTTGTAGTGATAATCAAGGTGGGCCACTTTGAACAGATGACAAGAACGTGTGAGGAACAGTAGCGGGGGGGGGGGGAATAAACATGGGGAAATAGTTTTACTTTGTCTAATGACCCATTCATTCCCAGTCTTTATTCAAGCCTAAATTAATTGTATCCAGTTTGCAAATTAATTCCAATTCAGCAGTCTCTCGTTGGAGTCTGTTTTTGGAGTTTTTTTGTTGAAGAATTGCCACTTTTAGGTCTCTAGAGGGATATTGTGGATCTGTGTTGCTAGTTTGGGGAATTGTGCACCAGGAGCTTGCTGATGAAGGACTTTTTTCTTCTGGATGTTAAGCATCAGTCCCATTTTCTAATATGTTTCAACAAAGGCATTGATGATCTCCTGAAGATCTATTTCTGAGTGAGCACACACTATAGTATTGGCAGCATACTGAAGCTCAACGACTGAAGTTGGTGATGTTTTGATTCTGGATTTGAAGCAGCCAAGGCTGAACAGTTTATCATCCATTTTGCAGATTAGCTGCACTCCTACCAGGATCTTATCAGTGATCAAATCTTTGTTTGATCACAGCAAGGAAGATGGAAAAGAGCTTTGGGACAATGACACAGCACTGCTTGATGCCTATCTTAACCTTAAAAAGAGCCGTAGTAGATCTGTTATAGTGGATCCCTGTTTGCATGTCATCGTGAAGGCGATGAAGAATGGTGACAAATTTAGTGGACATCCATACTTCAAAAGCATACTTCATAATGCTTCCCTGTTAATGGAGTCAAAGGCTTTTGTCATGTCAATGAATGCCAGGAACAGTGGTCTGTGTTGTTCTCTACTTTTTTCTGCAGCTGGAAAGCAGCGAAGATCATGTCAATAGTGCCTCCAGATGGTCTAAACTCACACTGAGATTCAAGAAGAATGTCTTTGGCAAGAGAAAGAAAAGAGTTCAGATAAGTCCTGCAAGGACCTTTCAAACAGTTGCAAACAGAAAGATTCTTCTATAATTTCCACAGTCAGATTTATCTCCTTTCTTGAAAATCATCACAATCATAGCATCTCTAAGTTCATCTGAGATTTTCACATTGTGTGTAGCTGTGAGGTGAGTTCCTCTCACTCCTGGTTGTAAATTTCTTCAGGGATTCCATTGACTCCAGATGCCTTGTTGCTTTTCATTTGCTTAATAGCGCTGCATGTTTCCTGCATGTTCGAAGGTATTCTGAGTTTGTCTCTGATTGGGAGCTGTGGGATGAGGGTGAAAACAAGGTCATCAACCTCAGAGTCCCAAATGAATAGATCTTAGAAGTGTTCCTTCCAGCATTCATTGATGAATTCCATTTCTTTGATCAACTCCCAGCCTTCCTTAGATCTCAGGGAGGTTGGCCATAAATGATTTTAACAGCATTAAAGAAGCCACGCATATCATGGGTTTCACTGAGAAGTCGAAGCTCATTTGATTTACCCAGCCACCACCAGTTCTCCATGTTGCAAATTCTTTTTTGGACCTCTGCCTTTGCTTGTTGGTGTGCTGACTTCTTTTGCACAGAGTTGATGTCATTCTGCCAGACACAAAAGGCCTTATGTTTGTATCTCCCAATCATTTTCATAAAACCAGTCCTGATGTTTCCCAGTAGAGAACCCTGGCACGGCTTCGCAGGCATTGAGGATGCTGGATCTGAGGGCACCCCAGGTGCTGCTGACATATTCTGGTTGTCTTTCTTTGAGATTTGTCAGTTTTTCACTGAAGTATTGACGGAAGAGTTCACACTTTGTTGGATCCTTGAATGCCTCTATGTTGATTTTCTGTCTGCATTGTTCCTGTTGCAGCTGTTGTTTAGGGGCCAGTCTGATGATCATGATTGAGCAGATGAAGCGATGAACAATCCGGCAATCCTTACTTCCAGTGATGCTTGAGTAATGCAGACATCTTTGCCATCCTGGGCCTGGACAATGACATAATCAATCAAATACTAGTGCTTAGATCATGGATGTTGCCATGATGTCTTGCGTTTGTTTCACTGGCAGAATAAGGTGTTAGTGACAACAAGTTCATGTACTGCACATTTGGTCAGAAGGAGGATGCCATCTGAATTGATCTTTCTTACACCTTTCTTACCAATGATTCTGTTCCATAGTTTTGAGTCCTGTCTGACTCTAACATTAAAGTCACTAAGAAAGATGAGCTGATCTGTCACTGGTACGCCAGAGAGGACTTGATCATGGCTGCTGTAGAATTTTTCTTTGGCATCCTCATTGGCATCAAGTGTCAGGGCATACACACTAGTAAAGGTAACGTATTGGTTTACTGCGAGTTTGAAGAGTCATAAAGCATTCTTTGATTCCAATAGGGAGCTCGTTACATTGGTTGTCAAGTTCAGTTTTGAGGCCAAAATCAAACTCTGTGAGTTCAATATTCTGCTTCAGATTTTCCTTTCCAAAGGAAGGTATATGCACAACAATCCTTTAGCTACTACTCTCCTGCTTGTCAGGTCTTGTTCAGGACAGCGATATCGATGTCATATCACCTAAGTTGTCAGGCCACAATTGTGATATGATGCTCTGGACAATCAGTATTGGGTTAGTCCACAAGAATCCTGACATTCCAGGTTCCAAATCTGATTAAATGGCTTTGCTGATTTTGCAGTTTAAAGTAGCATTATGTGAAGAAGCAATTCTGTTTCGATAGAAGAGAACTTCATGAAAAATTATCCCAGATAGTACAGCCTTCACCTTATTTCACACAACTGATGGACCCTTTGGTAGCTGGCACAGAAGAGTGAATGAATTTATTCTTTACTGTTAGATCACCGTAGTTCAGTTATTTTAAGCATATAATGGTGATCTGTACATTTTAAAAGCTATATGAGAAAATATCATTCTATGTTCTAAAATCCTGCAAGCATTCATATATATCATTGTTGTAAATACAACTTCTGAATTCTAAAATACTTGTGGGTGCTTTTATAGAAGGGAACAGATGACTTTTCCAACTATTTTAAAACTCTTCAGGTCCTTGCTGGAATGTATATGACTGCAAATCATCCCCACTGCATAAAGCAAAATTAGAAAGGTGCAGATCCCCAGCCCTGCTCCAACCCCTCTGCACTTGTTACACCCCAGTCCAGTGAAAAAGCACCCACAAATACATTTAGCTTGCTACCCAATGATTCCCCTGGCATAGAGAGGAGAATCCCTAGCTAGGGTAGGTCTGACATATTCAACTTTATGCCAGAAGCCATAGGCATAGGGGGCATGTTAGGGGCATGGACAGAACCACAGGGCTTGGGCAGAGTACAATTCAATTCCAACAATCTCTGACTGTGACATAGTCAGTTGGGGATTGTTGTAGTCAGGTACAAGTTAGAGCAACTCTGAGGGGTGCAACCACCTTTTTCTTCCATCAGGTCCTGTGCTCAGTGGAGTTCCACTGAACCTAAGTATCTTAGCCATAATCTACATTATGCATTAGCCCAGCACATTATTATTGTTACTATTTTGGCACCAGTATTATGGTGCTGCTGTGACCCTGCCTCAGTAAGTGCCCCCTTCATGAAACTCCCACAGAACACTTCCATCTTTTCCCTTGATGTCATTTCTTTCTGTCCAAATCACTACACCAACATTCCTGTAAGCTGGTGTCAAGAAAGAAGGGGGGAGGGGAGAACTCATCATTCTTGAAAAAACTCTGTAAACTCATAGAGGAGACTAAAAAGTAAAGTTCAAAACTTAACATGCCTTAAAAGCCACATTTTCACACCTGTGTCATAAAAGGCCTATGGCATTAAAAGGATGGCAATGGTTCACACCAGCACACAGTTGTGTTTTCTCCAACATCAAATGTCATCACTAATTCTTTGATTTAAAAAGTACTTTCTTTTGATGAGGTTTTTTCAGAACAAAAGTTTCCCCAAGTATAATCATTTTGTATGCATAATACATCTTAAAAAGAATGGCAGATTACAAAGTGATGGAAGCAACTGAAACTTCATCAATTCATTATGCAGTAACTGAGAGATAAGAGATACTGAGATATGAAACAGAATGTAAAATAGCACTATAAGAATCATGGCCTATATTTTGTTCTTCATAATATATAATTACTTCCCAGTATGTCTGTGTCCACTTTGATACATATCAGCCTTTAGGTATATGAAGTCTGATGTTGCTTCCATTGAAGTAAATGGCAAAACTCCCAATGGTTTCAATCAGAGCAGAACTGTGTCCATGCCTCCCTCTTCCCCAAGGCAAGTACATAACACTGGGATTATACAGTGATGTACAATATTCAGAAGTATTGTTCAATAGATAAACTGTTCACATTTTGTCAAGTGATAACATTAAAGAGTTTGGTGGATATTTTTTAATGATCAGACAGTTGTCAGTAGATGGATGGGGTACAAATAGCTGTATGTTTGTTGTTGTTGGGTTTTTGTTTTCTGAGCTTTGGAGGTATGATGGTCTTATAGCCAATGCCTTGTACTGGTACTTAGGAGACCTGGGTTCAATTTCCAGCTCAGTCCCATATTTCCTGCATGACCAGGGGGTAAGTAATTTAATCTCTGTGTCCTTTGTTCCCCATCTGTGTAATGGGGTGATAATATAGTTTTTCTCTATCTTGTCTATTTGGATTGTAAACTCTTCAGGGTAGGGACTGATTCTTCTTATATGTTTATGTGCCACTTAATATGTGACTCTAGCTGGGGCTTCTAAGCACTTCTGTAATACTATTACTAATAATAATTTGGCAGGTGTCATTGATTTAAATCTTTATTAAGAATGATTTGGGGGCACAAATAGACTTCTCCATATCCCATTACTATATTTTCTAGTGAAGAGGTGTATTTTAAAAAAAGGGAAACCAAATTAAACTAAAAAATGCAGACTGAATATACGGTGGACATAAACTGTAGGATTTTTACACAGAAGTTTCACAGATATGTCTTTATCTTTAATCCCATGTCATAATTTTTACAGCATGGGCTTCAGTAAAATTCTATTTAAAATCTAGCTATACAAAGAAGAGCAATGGGTGAAATAAAGTGAATTTTTATATAAGATTAATAGCACAAGCTCTCTTCTTCCAACCCTCCCACTCTCTACCTTTTTCAATTCTGTCTTTTCATACATGACAGGTTTTAGGGTGGCATAGCTAATTATTGTTCAAGACCCACAAAATAAAGATACTTATCAGTAATCTTATAATTAATGAAAACATTTAACATTTCACAAAACAGGCTGAATCTTTAAAAAAACCCTAACTGACAGCAACAGCTCAAATACAGTGAAGATTGGATAAAGTTCTTCTCATATTCCACTCTTTTTGAAAGGACTCTAAGAGGTAAGTAATAGATAACAGGGTGAAACAGTTGCTATAACACATACTAACTCCTGAGGGGAATTAATGCACAACATATTGTTCAGGTTCAGTGACCCCAGGAAACAGAATTCACATACATAGTAGGTCAAATTCCACTCTGCTATGCTGGCGTAAAAGTGGATAATCTCCACTGACTAGAGGGGAATTTCTTTGGATTTAGACCAAAGTAAAAGAAAGGAGAATTTGGTCCAGTATCTATCATCAGTTAAACTTGCATGAGCTCACTGAAGGTGAATGGTATGAGGCTAGAAAAGTAGAAATGTCACATTGTGGGCTCTGCGGGAATACAAAAATAAATAATAACTGTGTAAATCCTCTCTTTCACCTCATCCCTACAGGGAAACTTATGTAAGGGCTTCATGGCAGCAGTGGAACAGATCTACAGGCACTCTGAAGCTGTAGGGGAGTATTCATTCCACAGATCTCTGTAGATCTAAGCTGGGCGGAGCTTGGCCCAGCTATTCTCTTTTGAGGTAGGGACTGAATTTTTTGTGTTTATATGGAGCTGAGCAGAAAGGGGCCTATTGGCGCTTTGGGGCACTACTGCAATGCAAATACAGACTCACAATATTATATGGGCTCAGGATATAGCCTTAAGATGGTGTGGGAGATAAGCCTCTTCTGGATTGTGGATTTAAGGTTGCTTTAGTCTTTTTGACCAATAGTACGGGTGAATGATAAATGTATAACCAGAAAAATCTTGTGAGCAAAACTGGAGAGAGGTTAACAGAGAGTGGAAGTCAGTATTCTAAAAGTATTCTAAAAGCCCCGGGCAGCAAAAGCTTCCTTTCTATGTTGAGGATGTGTTGGCTGTTTAGTGATAGATGTAGGCTGGGCAAGAACCAGTTGTATAACAGCAAGGAAGCAGCATATAAAATGGTTTCTGTTTCACAACCCCACTCTACTCAGCAATCTGTAAACTGCAGCCTCCAGTTATATTGGCAAGAAGGGCCAGATGAAAACAGAACACCTGAAGTTACAAGGGATGCCTGTAGTTTAGTGCATATGGATATTTTTTGTGTAGATAATGAATAATTGTGATAGTTCAAATGGCAATTTTAGTGCCTGAAATATAATCTTGTCTTATTGTGGTCCTGTATTCTATCTCTAATAAGTAACAACAACAACAATGACAGGTTTCAGAGGAACAGCCGTGTTAGTCTGTATTCGCAAAAAGAAAAGGAGTACTTGTGGCACCTTAGAGACTAACCAATTTATTTGAGCATGAGCTTTCGTGAGCTACAGCTCACTTCATCAGATGTTTACCGTGGAAACTGCAGCAGACTTTATATACACACAGAAATCATGAAACAATACCTCCTCCCACCCCACTGTCCTGCTGGTAATAGCTTATCTAAAGTGATCAACAGGTGGGCCATTTCCAGCACAAATCCAGGTTTTCTCACCCTCCACCCCCCCCACACAAATTCACTCTCCTGCTGGTGCTAGCCCATCCAAAGTGACAACTCTTTACATAATCAAGTCGGGCTATTTCCTGCATAGATCAAGGTTTTCTCACATCCCCCCCACCCCCATACACACACAAACTCACTCTCCTGCTGGTAATAGCTCATCTAAACTGACCATTCTCCAGGTTTAAATCCAAGTTAAACCAGAACATCTGGGGGGGGGGGGTAGGAAAAAACAAGAGGAAACAGGCTACCTTGCATAATGACTGAGCCACTCCCAGTCTCTATTTAAGCCTAAATTAATAGTATCCAATTTGCAAATGAATTCCAATTCAGCAGTTTCTCGCTGGAGTCTGGATTTGAAGTTTTTTTGTTTTAAGATAGCGACCTTCATGTCTGTGATTGCGTGACCAGAGAGATTGAAGTGTTCTCCGACTGGTTTATGAATGTTATAATTCTTGACATCTGATTTGTGTCCATTTATTCTTTTACGTAGAGACTGTCCAGTTTGACCAATGTACATGGCAGAGGGGCATTGCTGGCACATGATGGCATATATCACATTGGTGGATGTGCAGGTGAACGAGCCTCTGATAGTGTGGCTGATGTTATTAGGCCCTGTGATGGTGTCCCCTGAATAGATATGTGGGCACAATTGGCAACGGGCTTTGTTGCAAGGATAAGTTCCTGGGTTAGTGGTTCTGTTGTGTGGTATGTGGTTGTTGGTGAGTATTTGCTTCAGGTTGCGGGGCTGTCTGTAGGCAAGGACTGGCCTGTCTCCCAAGACTTGTGAGAGTGTTGGGTCATCCTTTAGGATAGGTTGTAGATCCTTAATAATGCGTTGGAGGGGTTTTAGTTGGGGGCTGAAGGTGACGGGTAGTGGTGTTCTGTTATTTTCTTTGTTAGGCCTGTCCTGTAGTAGGTAACTTCTGGGAACTCTTCTGGCTCTATCAATCTGTTTCTTTACTTCTGCAGGTGGGTATTGTAGTTGTAAGAAAGCTTGACAGAGATCTTGTAGGTGTTTGTCTCTGTCTGAGGGGTTGGAGCAAATGCGGTTGTATCGCAGAGCTTGGCTGTAGACGATGGATCGTGTGGTGTGGTCAGGGTGAAAGCTGGAGGCATGCAGGTAGGAATAGCGGTCAGTAGGTTTCCGGTATAGGGTGGTGTTTATGTGGCCATTGTTTATTAGCACTGTAGTGTCCAGGAAGTGGATCTCTTGTGTGGACTGGACCAGGCTGAGGTTGGTGGTGGGATGGAAATTGTTGAAATCATGGTGGAATTCCTCAAGGGCTTCTTTTCCATGGGTCCAGATGATGAAGATGTCATCAATATAGCGCAAGTAGAGTAGGGGCTTTAGGGGACGAGAGCTGAGGAAGCGTTGTTCTAAATCAGCCATAAAAATGTTGGCATACTGTGGGGCCATGCGGGTACCCATAGCAGTGCCGCTGATCTGAAGGTATACATTGTCCCCAAATGTGAAATAGTTATGGGTAAGGACAAAGTCACAAAGTTCAGTCACCAGGTTAGCCGTGACATTATCGGGGATAGTGTTCTTGACGGCTTGTAGTCCATCTTTGTGTGGAATGTTGGTGTAGAGGGCTTCTACATCCATAGTAGCCAGGATGGTGTTATCAGGAAGATCACCGATGGATTGAAGTTTCCTCAGGAAGTCAGTGGTGTCTCGAAGGTAGCTGGGAGTGCTGGTAGCGTAGGGCCTGAGGAGGGAGTCTACATAGCCAGACAATCCTGCTGTCAGGGTGCCAATGCCTGAGATGATGGGGCGCCCAGGATTTCCAGGTTTATGGATCTTGGGTAGTAGATAGAATATCCCAGGTCGGGGTTCCAGGGGTGTGTCTGTGCGGATTTGATCTTGTGCTTTTTCAGGAAGTTTCTTGAGCAAATGCTGTAGTTGCTTTTGGTAACTCTCAGTGGGATCATAGGGTAATGGCTTGTAGAAACTCATGTTGGAGAGCTGCCGAGCAGCCTCTTGTTCATATTCCGACCTATTCATGATGACAACAGCACCTCCTTTGTCAGCCTTTTTGATTATGATGTCAGAGTTGTTTCTGAGGCTGTGGATGGCATTGCGTTCCGCATGGCTGAGGTTATGGGGCAAGTGATGCTTCTTTTCCACAATTTCAGCCCGTGCACGTCGGCGGAAGCACTCTATGTAGAAGTCCAGTCTGCTGTTTCGACCTTCAGGAGGAGTCCATCTAGAATCCCTCTTTCTGTAGTGTTGGCAGGGAGACCTCTGTGGATTAGTATGTTGTTCAGAGGTATTTTGGAAATATTCCTTGAGACGGAGACGTCGAAAATAGGATTCTAGGTCACCACAGAACTGTATCATGTTCGTGGGGGTGGAGGGGCAGAAGGAGAGGCCCCGAGATAGAACAGCTGCTTCTGCTGGGCTGAGAGTATAGTTGGATAGGTTAACAATATTGCTAGGTGGGGTGAGGGAACCAGTGCTGTGGCCCCTTGTAGCATGTAGTAGTTTAGAAAGTTTAGTGTCTTTTTTCTTTTGTAGAGAAGCAAAGTGTGCGTTGTAAATGGCTTGTCTAGTTTTAGTAAAATCCAGCCACGAGGAAGTTTGTGTGGAAGGTTGGTTCTTTATGAGAGTATCCATTTTTGAGAGCTCATTCTTAATCTTTCCCTGTTTGCTGTAGAGGATCTTGATCAGGTGATTCCGCAGTTTCTTTGAGAGCGTGAGGCACAAGCTGTCAGCATAGTCTGTGTGGTATGTAGATTGTAATGGATTTTTGACCTTCAGTCCTTTTGGTACGATGTCCATCTGTTTGCATTTGGAAAGGAAGATGATGTCTGTCTGTATCTGTACAAGTTTCTTCATGCAGTTGATAGATTTCCACTCCATACGGCTAAATGCAGTGCCTTGCATAATGACAGGTTTCAGAGGAACAGCCGTGTTAGTCTGTATTCGCAAAAAGAAAAGGAGTACTTGTGGCACCTTAGAGACTAACCAATTTATTTGAGCATGAGCTTTCGTGAGCTACAGCTCACTTCATCAGATGTTTACCGTGGAAACTGCAGCAGACTTTATATACACACAGAAATCATGAAACAATACCTCCTCCCACCCCACTGTCCTCCAACGCATTATTAAGGATCTACAACCTATCCTAAAGGATGACCCAACACTCTCACAAGTCTTGGGAGACAGGCCAGTCCTTGCCTACAGACAGCCCCGCAACCTGAAGCAAATACTCACCAACAACCACATACCACACAACAGAACCACTAACCCAGGAACTTATCCTTGCAACAAAGCCCGTTGCCAATTGTGCCCACATATCTATTCAGGGGACACCATCACAGGGCCTAATAACATCAGCCACACTATCAGAGGCTCGTTCACCTGCACATCCACCAATGTGATATATGCCATCATGTGCCAGCAATGCCCCTCTGCCATGTACATTGGTCAAACTGGACAGTCTCTACGTAAAAGAATAAATGGACACAAATCAGATGTCAAGAATTATAACATTCATAAACCAGTCGGAGAACACTTCAATCTCTCTGGTCACGCAATCACAGACATGAAGGTCGCTATCTTAAAACAAAAAAACTTCAAATCCAGACTCCAGCGAGAAACTGCTGAATTGGAATTCATTTGCAAATTGGATACTATTAATTTAGGCTTAAATAGAGACTGGGAGTGGCTAAGTCATTATGCAAGGTAGCCTGTTTCCTCTTGTTTTTTCCTACCCCCCCCCCCCAGATGTTCTGGTTTAACTTGGATTTAAACCTGGAGAATGGTCAGTTTAGATGAGCTATTACCAGCAGGAGAGTGAGTTTGTGTGTGTATGGGGGTGGGGGGGATGTGAGAAAACCTTGATCTATGCAGGAAATAGCCCGACTTGATTATGTAAAGAGTTGTCACTTTGGATGGGCTAGCACCAGCAGGAGAGTGAATTTGTGTGGGGGGGGTGGAGGGTGAGAAAACCTGGATTTGTGCTGGAAATGGCCCACCTGTTGATCACTTTAGATAAGCTATTACCAGCAGGACAGTGGGGTGGGAGGAGGTATTGTTTCATGATTTCTGTGTGTATATAAAGTCTGCTGCAGTTTCCACGGTAAACATCTGATGAAGTGAGCTGTAGCTCACGAAAGCTCATGCTCAAATAAATTGGTTAGTCTCTAAGGTGCCACAAGTACTCCTTTTCTTTTAACAACAACAATGATAATTGGATTAATTAATACAAAATTTTACATAATGGGACAAATTCTTCTATCTTCATTTTGGTCCATGAAAACCCACTGATCTTCAGTAGGAGTAAATTAAGACATAACATTGTCCACTATCTCTGTAGAAGATTTTCCCACACAAGGTTTTTGTGCTTGTGTAACCCACACACTTCATGGGTGTGGTGCTCTGTCCCCTCGAGTGGCACCAAGACCAGTTAGAGAGCGAGATTAATGAGTCTGCTACAGCCTTAACTTTTAGCTCAAGCAGTAGAGGCTCATGCGTTTAGCTTCAGAGGTCCCAGGTTCGATCTCCCCGCCAACGACTGGGGTCTGCTGTTGTTACACTTGCATGAATTGAAAATGTAGCTTAACGTGGCTGAGAAGTAAGAAATTGTATGCATTGAAAATGTAAGTTATTGCATATGAAAAGTAAGGAACTTGTTAACTTTGACTAAAAAATATTGAGAGTCAAATTCAATATGTCCAATTTCTGTCTATTTCACAGGTAGCAGATCACATTTATCTGATGGCAGAAGCTAGCCGATGCATATCAGTTTCAGCAATAGCTGTTGATTAAAACAATATTCTTAAAGAGCATATACTTCACAACACACAGTTTATCTGTTTCAGAGTAACAGCCGTGTTAGTCTGTATTCGCAAAAAGAAAAGGAGTACTTGTGGCACCTTAGAGACTAACCAATTTATTTGAGCATAAGCTTTCATGAGCTATGCTCAAATAAATTAGTTTATCTGTGAGTCTCAACAATTTTCTAAGTCTGAACGGATTTTTTGTTTTGTTTTTACACTTTAGATTGTAAGTGCACCCTAATTCACTTTAATTAGCTGTTTGTATGTCTTGAGGCTTTTGGTCAGAGAAGTAAGTTATTTCTTTTGGAGCTGAAGAGCTAAAAAGGGAAATTGACACCCCAGTTACTAAATATTAGACAGTCATTCTACCCTCAATCCCACTTGTTTAAAAGCCAGTCATAGGGATGTGATTTATATTTTATAAACCATAGGTGAAGTCAATAGGAGTTGCCAGTAATATTCATGTATCAGTATCCCCATATCACTACACATTTATGATTTGAAAACTGATTGTAACCTTTAAATTGTGTTTGGAGCATGAAAGTAGGAGATGCCATCTGAACTTCTTTTTCCCATCTGTAACCCAAATTTATTGTCAATGAAAGAGATTAGAGGAAAACAATATTTTCTCCAATTTTTATCCAAGTGTTGTTTTCTTTGGCAGCACTTTATTCACTGTCAGTGACTTCTCTAAGGTTCATAATCCCTGGTTCTTCATTGTAATGTGTTCAGCTGGACAACTATGCCTGCATGAGATCCTGTTAAAATCAATGAGGTCCCACATGAGACTCAGCTACTGTACCCTATATTGCAGTAGCAGAGTCTCGGTCAGTGTGTCCCATCACTTGTAGGTCTTTCACACAGAAACAGGAAGTGGACTGGCAGGTGGACTCTGAGCCAGAAGCAATACAGGAAGTTTTAACTCATTCTTTCGAAATTGGGTAGATTTCAATTTGACAGTGTCCTCTCTAACGCCAGTGGATTGAAGATTACAAGGAAATATTATACTAGCAAACAAATCCATATATTTCCAGCTGTATGTAGACTTGCAAACCATAGAAGGAAAAAATGCTCATGGATCAAGCATTTTATGTATTACTTAGATTTGTTGTTTCAGTCCTTTTTCCTCCCAAACTTTCTCTTGTTAAAGGTGTTAAAAAGTCTTTCTCTCTTTTGATTATGATGAAGCAATGCAATAGTTGAATAGTCAAATTAAGGAAAAAAATAAGTCTGTTGACTAAAAGTTGAATGGTTCAGATGAGAATCAATTACTTGATTTGATTTCTCCAGAATCTGAATGAAATCATTTCTACTTAGTCTGATTTTTTATACTGAAACTTGTTTGTCTGGAAAGTTACCTTTGCATATACGGGCTATTACATCAACATGAGCCTCATTTTGTAATCTTTCCTGCTTAATAATCTCATCTAATTTAGTTGGAAGTTGATATAAAAACATCTTTGACTTAGATTTCTACTGATTTCCTGTGTTGCAACTGTGGGAAAAGAGACAGTGATATAAGGTTGTATTTACTTCTCAAGAAAAGTCTAATTGTTTAGGCTTTTATAATGAAGAATAAAAATATACAAATACAGAAAATAGTTTTGATCTAGTTCAGTAGTGAGTGAAAATGTTAAAACTCTCTCATTGGTAGAGTAAATTTTAAGGCCTAAATCATGTGCTAAGGTAGGTGGCCATCTGCGTATGGATCTTATCCTCCCTGCGCAGAAGGAGAGTAAGAACCATCCACCTCCTTTTCTTGGGGCCCAAAGAGAAATTTCCTTTAGGTCCTGTATCCATACGAGGGGAGGGTCTGGGCAATGGGTGGGCTGGAGGCCGGGAAAGATCACAAGGATGCATGTCAACCATGGCTAGTCCAGTGGAGATTATTATAGCTGGTCAGAAAATGGCCTGGGGAAAGCAGTGTCAATGGGAAATTTAAACTTTTTGTCAAAAACAAACAAACAAAAAACCACAGGAATTTTCTGGTGTTTGTCTGAAAAGTTTTTGAAAAAAACTCAACATTTTCCCTGGAAAGCATATACTTTACATGAAAAATTTTATTTAATTGAAAATCTGATTTTCTATCAAATGGTGGTTTCCATGGAAACTTTTCAACCAGTCCTAGAGATGAGTCAGAATTAGCAATCTGATACTGGCTTTTATACACATTTCTACAGAGGGTAGCCATGCTGTGGGATCCTCTTTGGGGCTTCTGGGGAAGTAATGGTTGGGAAGCTCAAATGGAGCTGGTAGGGAGTGCAGGTACAGGGCACCCCAGGACAGGTGTGGCAACACCAAACCTCATGTACCTCAAGTGTATGCCTCAAGATCTGTGATGTGGAACCCCTTGTTTAATGTCAGATGAACTAGGGCACCCAACACCTCCCAGGAGACTATGAGAACCTTATAGCTTCAGATCCATAGTGAGGATTAACACCTTACCATACATGGGCTTATCATGTGAACTCAAAGACCTAAATGACTTTTAATTTTTTGTAGTTTATTTAGATCTTTTCCTAGATAGATATTTAACTCCATGGCTGGTCTGTCTATTTGGTAACCTGACTATTTGTACATGTGAGATCTGTGGATCTAATAGATCACATTTATTTAAGATGATGAAAAAAACTATAACATGGGAGAATTTGGTTTATTAACAAGAAGCTTGAATGAAAACAAAATAGCTGAAGGAATAACATCTTGGAGCCGGTGACTGACTCGGATGCATCGCATCAGATAGGTGAGTGGCAGCTTGTAAGTCCCCCTCCCCAACAGTCTGCGCAGCTGCTTGGAGGGGGAATCGCGAACTCTCGTTATGGTAGTTGCGAGTTCTGGCAAGCCAGGGTAAAGGATTTTTTGGATAAATGGATAAGGAAGAAGCAGGGCCCATACCAGGTGCTGGGGTCAACCTGGGATGAGATTAAAAAGGAAATGGAGGAAGTGTCAGGGGACCCAGAGGGATGGGGGGTGGCTGAGGAGCCCACCCTCCTTGGTATATGGGTAGTGGAAGAAGGTCCCTGCCCATGGGGATTGAATTCCTTCCAGGGAAAGGAGGCACTTCAGTCTGCTTGTGAGAGGTTTAAAGTAAGGGCAGCATTATGGGAAGCTGCCAGTAATCTTTCAAGTTTGGTGCTGCTTCAGCAAGGGCTGCTGAAGGGTTGTAAATTAATTAGGGGTGGTTAAATGTGATTTGGCACAACAGGGTTTAAAGTCAAAAGCAGAGTTAACAGATTACCTTTAGAGACTGGAGCTGGGACTTTGTCCTGGGGGAGTGGAGAGAAAGAAGGGGAAGAAAAAAAAAGTTTCAAAAGTGCAAAATGGCAGGGTTTGCAGGAGCAGGTAACAACCCCCACTCTTCTCCCAGAGCCAGAATGAGAACCTGGGATAAGGGTTCCTAACTGTTTCAACCCAGGGAGCCTACTCTTGGGTCAGAGCTAACTATATCCTTTTCTTCTTTTCCTTCTTCTTTTCCTCGGTTTACTTAATTTGCTGCTGGTAGCCTATAGTTTAAATTGACCTGACAGGCTTAATTGGTTTCTTTCCACTTCTTTCCCTCTGCCTTTCCACATGTTTGTTTTTCTGAAGTTTTAATGGAGGGTACTTTGGATACTTATGTGAGATGTTTTTGGTTATTTTGGACAAAGTATGATGGAGGTCTGCTGTATTCCACTGGAATCTTTGGAGTAAGAGATCCATAGGCATCCATGAAGACAAATGTTTTACTGCCTCTTTGAACAGTCTCAAGGTAAAAACAGCATAGATTAAGGCAGCTGTGTGGCAATAATTGTACTTGGTGACTAAGTTGTTACAGACAAACTATAGCAAAGTGGGAACTACAATGACAAAACAATACAGAAGTGAGGATTTCACATCCCAGCTATTGATAAGTGAGTTCTTGCCAGATAGCATCCTAAGTTTCCTTTTACATTTTCTAGGCACTTCCCTTTCTCTGGAGGTGATAGGAATACAATCCTGTCCTGATAATGCCTAACAGCCCAATAGCACCTTATTTCAATGTGACTAGTTTGGAATGTGAGGAGGTGACCGGTCGCTTCCCAGCTTATGGCTGCCTCTGTTGCTTAGCCAAAGGCCTTAGCCTAAGAACAGGGCCTCAGACTGTCACAGTAAGAGAAGGACCTTACACTGGCAGACAGTGATGTTGATTCTTTCTTTTATACCTCTAACTAGCCAAGTGATAAGAATACACCTAAATTCTTAGAGTATAAGCCTTTACAGACAGGCCTGACTGTCTATATCCTAACAATCAGTAGCACGTATTCTGTTATTAATAAAATATTTTATATTTCTAATGAGAGCATCTGGTTCCTTCGAAGAATCAGTACACAGATAGTGATGGAGGGCAAGTGAGCAATGATCCATATCACCATCTAGGGCAGGTGGAAAGGCACTGTCATGTGATCCTAGCCTTTTACTCCACCCTTCACTGTTTAGCAGGATTCTTACATTATTTCTTTGGGGTGTATTCTATAATCCTTCACCCCCATCTGCACCTCTGCCTAATTTGAAGTCTGTTCTGGATAGAAATACCTTGTAATGTAAAAATTAAGTCCTGATAGATTTGACAGCTTGGCAAGAAGTCAATGATTCTTTGCACAGGGAGCCTAAGAGTGTCAAAAATGTACACACAGGACAATTTTAATGGAACAAAGGGAAAAAAATCTAAGCTTTTTTTGACAAATGTAAAACATATTGATGCATGGTAAGAGAAAAATCATTTGACTACTACAATGGTGTGACACAGCTTTTAAGATTAGCCACATTTCTTTTTTTATTTTTATATGGCAGATAATTTCCACGGAGCAGAGGTGGAAACCCATGATCTGACAGAGAGAAGAAAAGACAAGCAGATTCCTTGTCAATGCTAAGAAGCTCAAAGAACATTGACAATCAGCCAGCGACAGACGAAACAGTATTGGAGGGAAAAATAATAAATAATCTCAACTACTCGGCCTTGCCTGTGTGGATGTGGTGATGGTGTAATGATGACAAGTATTTCTGGTAACAGATTTAGCAAATATTATACTGGTCTAAAGCAATAAGTGTGTCTGAAAAGCTTCAATTTGTGACAGGAGATGAGTTTGTAATTGCTGGGAGAAAGATGGCTGAAGATTATTTAGAATTTGAATCAAATAAATTAGGGAGGAAAGGTTGCAAAATTGATCCTATGTTTTCATTGACTATATTTCCCAAAGACTTTGGCAACCACCCACTGAAACATTCGGCACTGAGCAGTTTTGAAAATCTGGTCTAATCAGTTGCTCCTCCCTCTCCCCCCGGCCAAACAAATGGAGAAGAAAACAAACTTTATAAGACTAAATTTTGAGTTTTGAAACCCCCTCCCTAATAGAAAACTTGGATTAAACTCTTCCTTTAATATTATTTTAAGCATATATTTTGTTCAGAAATCGGGGGGAAAAATGCTAAAAAATTTAAATGTGGTTATGATTTCCCCTTGACTGGTTTGAAGATCCCAGCTTTGTTTTTGTAGTTAAACAATGTAAATTCTGTCTGCATTTTTAGTAATACACAGAGTAAATAGTTGGTGAGGATGATAAAATAATTACTTATTCTCAAATATCAGATTACGGGAGGAATTCCTACAGATAGTAAATCAGATTCACTGGTATGCTCCTCTGCAAAGCAGAGCATCCATTATCCCATCTTAATTAGACACGTAAGCATTGCTTATGGTTGCTTTGTATCACCAAAGCAGTGCAAAGCAGCCAGAGAGTGAATCTTGAAACTTTGAATTTCACAATTCATTTTCTCCTGCAGCTGTCTACTACTCAGCTTTATTTATGTCCCTGATATATGCTAATCAGAGTACTATTTAAATAAATGTATGCTTTGTGCAACAGACAAAAGCAAGACATCTTTTTCAGTGGATTTCATTCCCTCCCTCCCACACTCCACAAATCTTTTGGATGAGCATACCACTTGGCATCACAGACAAAACATTTTTTGAAAGGCCCTTAATACATGATTGTGTGTAGCTCTCTAGTTCTAATGAAAATGTAAACATACAGGCTAAAAAAAAAACATGTATTTTAACATAAATGTGGCACATGCTATCATAGATTAGAATCACAATTTTTATTATTAATAATAATAATAATGTCAGATGAAGCTGAGTGATATTTTTACATCTGATCTGTACGGGGGCATTTCTTGGGTTTTTTTAACCACAATTTTGTGGAAATTCAGAAACTCTTCACCTTCTCCCTGTAAAAGAATAGCCAATCAGATCCTTTTCCTGCTAACACAATATTTTTACTACAATTTATATGAGTGCTGGAGAGGGTGAGGTAGAGTTTCATAAAGGTCTGTGTACAAGAGGTTGTACATAAAAGCTTTGTAAATCAAAGATAATTTTTTTATCAGCACTTCTATTCTTTGCCTCTTTTTAAAGTCAATGCCGTCTTTTTGTTTCATAACAGCTTAAAAGCGTTAACACACACAAATGCACAATCTATCTGCAATGCCGGAAGATTTAACAGAAATTGTTATAGGACAACATTTTTCACAGTACAGTACAACTTACATCTTCTGGCATTTTATCTTTTAATAGAAGCTATGCTGAACATTAGTTTAATCATTAAAATCTGTACTATGTTAAGAACACTATTCATTTTAAACTGTCATACAAAATGTTGATCATGGATTGAAGTGATTGTCATTGTATTAATGGTAGAAGAAACATTACTTTATTTTCACATTTGGGTGAAATTCATTACTGTGTAGAGAAGCAGCATGAGGCCTATGCCTTATTTAAGTCCTATTTAAGATCTGAGGATTGAAGAAATAAAGTTGTTTTGAATGTAGTAGTTGTTTATTATGTGAACTCACTATCTGAGCACATGTAGATTCTGTGCAATAAAGGACACTGTAACTCAGAGAATCTTATCACTATTTTATTATTTATTCTACAAGGATACTAACTGTTTAGAAGCAATGAAACGTGATTGGTAAAGTCAGCTCAGTTAGAAAATCTTTATATCTCTCAGCTACCAACAAAATATACTTTTTGTGTAAAAGTGGGACGCACTTTCCATAGATGGAACCCATCTCTGGCTAGCTGAAGAAGGAAATCAGCTAATTTGGCTTTGTCCTGAGAATTCTCAGGATATTCCTACATGACCAAAGGAAGTTTTGTTCCTAAAGGAAGTGATTTAGCTGAGTACTCTGCTTATATCAGTCATCAGTAAAAGCATTATCAAACTGATGTCTTTTGCAGTGTGCCTGCAAGGTCAAGAAATTCGGTCTCTTTTGAACCAACATCTATTAATTATTATTATTTAGCATTTTTCTCCTTTTCGCCAACCTGTCTGTAACCAAAATAAAAAATGAAGCTAAAATGTTGCAACAAACAGTTATAAAGTGCATAATTAGGGATGCCTATGTAATAATAACTCAGCCCTCTTGAAAGTATGTATTAGTGTTAGGTGAGAAAAATTAAATAGAAAGCAATTATGCCAACCAAACCAAAGTCAGGCTAAGAGAGGCTGCTGGGAAAGTCTCTGAAAGTAGAATGAAGGAATATTTGTTTAAGTTACAGAGAGTGAGAAAAAAGGGGAGGCCTGCATTCCTGTATTTTTGTACCAGATGTGTTGGGAACAGTCCTTGAGATACAGAGGCACTGTTTTCCACTCCCTGCTCTTGTGTTATGTCTGTTTTAACTCCTCGTCTCCTGGTTGAGACCCATACCGATAAGAAAGTTAGTGAAGTACTACGATTTGTTAAAAGTTATCTACAATAAGGGGGGTAGAAGTGCACGCATATAGAGAAAGAGGATTTTAACTAATATGAGGGGATGGGCTGCCTTATGAATAAATCTGTGACGCGACGGAACTGTCTATAAAAACCTATTAGTTTTACTTAGAGGCTGCTGGTTCTCTTTGGAGACGGGCTGCTCTCTATTGTTGTGTGCACTCTTCAATAAAGAGCTTTGTGTTCGGACCTTGCTGGTGTTGCCTGTCTCTCTCCGGTCAGACAACGAACCGTGCCGTCTGGGGTTCGAGTCCTCGACATTAGGATAGTGCCTTGTCTGATATCACACAGGAGTCAATGGCAAAGTTAGATATAGAACCCACCTTTCCTGAGTCCCTGTCCAGTCACTTAACCACAAAAGAATATCATAGAATCATAGGAGTGGAAGGGACCTCGAGAGGTCATCTAGCCCAGTCCTCTGTACTCATGGCAGGACTAAGTATTATCTAGACCAGTGATTCTCAAAGCTGGTCTGCCGCTTGTTCAGGGAAAGCCCCTGGCGGGCCAGACAGGTTTGTTTACCTGCCGCATCCTCAGGTTTGGCCGATCGCTGCTCCCACTGGCTGCAGTTCGCCATTCCAGGCCAATGGGGGCTGCGGGAAGGGCGGCCAGCATGTCCCTTGGCCCACGCCACTTCCTGCAGCCCCCATTGGCCTGTAGTGGCGAATTGCGGCCAGTGGGAGCCGCAATCGGCCCAACCTGCGGAAGCAGCAGGTAAACAAACTGGTCCAGCCCGCCAGGGGCTTTCCCTGAACAAGCGGCGGACTGGCTTTGAGAACCATTGATCTAGATCATTCCTGGCAGGTGTTTTTCTAACCTGCTTTTAAAAATCTCCAATGATGGAGATTCCACAGCCTCCCTAGGCAACTTTATCTAGTGCTTAACCACCCTGACAGTTTGGAATTTTTTCCTGATGTCCAACCTAAACCTCCCTTGCTGCAATTTAAGCACATTGCTTCATGTCCTATCCTATCCTCAGAGATTAAAAAAAAACAACAATTTTTATGCCTCCTCCTTGTAACAACCTTTATGTACTTGAAAACTGTTATCATGTCCCCTCTCTGTCTTCTCTTTTCCAGACTAAAGAAACCTAATTTTTTCAATCTTCCCTCATAGATCACCTTTAATCATTTTTGTTGCTCTTCTCTGGACTTTCTCCAATTTGTCCACATCTTCCCTGAAATGTGGCACCCAGAAGTGGACACAATACTCTAGTTGAGGCCTAATCAGCGCAGAGTAAAGTGGAAGAATTACTTCTTGTGTCTTCCTTACAACACTCCTGCTAATAGATTCCAGAATTATATCAGCTTTTTTTTTGCTACAGTGTTACACTGTTGACTCATATTTAGCTTGTGGTCCAGAATGACCCCCAGATCCCTTTCCGCAGTACTCCTTCCTATGCAGTCATTTCCCATTTTTTATGTGTGCAACTGATTGTTCCTTCTTAAGTGGAGTACTTTGCATTTGTCCTTATTGAATTTCATCTTATTTACTTCAGACCATTTCTCCAGTTTGTCCAGATCATTTTGAATTTTAATCCTATCCTCCAAAGCACTTGCAATCACTTCCAGCTTGGTATCGTCTGCAAACTTCATAAGTGTACTCTCCATGCCATTATCTAAATCACTGATGAAGGTATTGAACAGAACCGGACCTAGAACTGATCCCTGTGAAACCCCACTCGTTATGCCCTTCCAGTATGACTGATAACTACTCCCTGTGAATGTTTTTCCAACCAGTTAAGCACCCACCTTATAGTAGATCCATCTAGGTTGCATTTCCCTAGTTTGTTTATGAGAAGGTCATGCGAGACAGTATCAAAAGCTTTACGAAAGTCAAGATATATCACGTCTACTGCTTCTCCCCATCCACAAGTCTTGTTACCCTGTCAAAGAAAGAGAAATCATTTCTTTTCTTACAACCCTCTGCTTTGTTTGCTGCCTAGCTTGTGCATTGAATGAGGGAGGGGTTCTGTAGAAACAATAGTATGTGATCATGTAATTAAAGACTGTGATGAAGTTTCTCAATGGCACAAATGTGAGTTTTGTGCCCAACTGACTTTTATACCTTTGAAAATCACATGCATATGTATTAAGGTGTGAGGGTCGAATTAAAGTTGCATGAGCAGTGTCCTCACTTTTCAGTATTTGATTTTACAACCTTAATGTACTTCTAATATAATGTTTGGTATGTAATTTCTTTTCTTTTTTTAAAGAAAACAGTAAAAGAAGAAATTCCATCTTAGTTGGATCAATAGGCCTGCTTATATTCTCAGAGTTAAACATGTGCTTAAATACTTTGCTGAATTTGGGCCTTGGTGAGACTGATTGTGGTAAAGAAGCTAAAGGGTTCAATCTCACCTCACTCACTTTGAGCAGAACCTTACTCTGCAAGAAGACCCATTAATTCAAGAGCAAAGTAAAGAACTACTTAACATGAGACAGTGTGATGGAACAGGACCTCCATGATTGTACTAGAAAAACTATTTTTAAAAGTAGTCAGCAAGAAACCAGGATAAGTGTGTCAGAAAAATTCCATTAATTTTGGCAGAAATTTGTTAGCTCCTGAACAAAGTCTTGAAATATTCTAATCATACACATTTAAAAAGGCATCCTGTAATTTTGTACAAGACCTTCACTTATTTATAATTCAGAGGAACAATGTATGCTTTTCTCCAAGGGTACATTGCCTTAGAGTTATACAGCTTGTTCTGAAACAGAAATGAGAGATATAAAGATGACAACACTGTGTTCAATTAATTATTGATCGAGTGATTATTTTTCTTTTCATGGTTTTATTTAATTTTATTGTTTTTAAAAAGTTGGACTAGTAGAAATGGATTAACAGTGTCGTATTTTATTCTAACATGAATCTAGGAACTTTGATAATTAGTGGGTAGTTATAATAGACATTGATAATTAAAACAGGTTGAGATAAAACCAAATGTAATGTTATCCATTAATATTTGTTTTGTTTGTTCTATTGAGAAGTGAGTGAGCCAGGAGTGAATGATGAAAATCTGTTTGACCTGACTTTCATTTAAGGATCAAGGGCGAAATCTTTAGTCTCTGAAAATCAATTAGAGTCTTTTTTCCTTGGATCCACTATGACCAAAATTTGGTCCCAAGTGAAATGATTGCAAGAGAAGAGGCGAATGACTGACTTTGGTGGGAGTTAAAAAATAAATCAAAATAAATTTAGCTTGATTGTCAGCTGTAGGAGGAAAAGCAAACAGTCCCTGATTTAGAACCTGGGTAAAATAGGTTAGACATGGCACACAACTTATCAAGCTAGTCTACCCTCATGACAAATCAAAATGATCAGAAAAGGATATTTTCTCTCAATATTTTGTGAGCCCTCTTGTGGTGCTCACTGGGTGCTCAGTTTTAGAAACCAGACAGCACAGCAGTGTGGATATGTAACTAGGCCTTGCATGTTGTGTATATTTAGTTAGTATGGTTATTTGGACTCCATAAAGCCTGTGGGGTTTCGTCATATTAATAATTGTTGTTGTTATAATATCAAGGGCAAAAGAAAATAGTTAGAAACCCTGCTCTGTGTCCGCAGCCAAACTGCGTTATTTGACCAATGAGATTCAATCATAAGAGATGAGAATCAATGAGAAATCAAACATAAGCAATGCCAGAAATATGGTTAGTCAGTGGAGATTTAGGGGCTTGGATGTAAAATGGAAATACCACCATTTCCATTATATATCCTAGCCCCTAAATCTCTACTGACTAACCATATTCCTGTCATTGCTAATGTTTAACCACTGGTTGTTAAGTACCTCCAACCCTCAAGAAAAAAAAAAGGTATAAACTAGTCCATTTTGGTTAAAAATCACTTTTCTGTAATTGAGAAGCATGATGTGGTATACACTCCACCTCTGAAAATGTCCCTTGATTTGCTAGGAATTGTGGTTTGCTTGAAACTGATGTTCTGATGTACAATAGAATAGAATTTCTGGCTCTCAAAATAAACTTGATGGTTGAAGGGGAGAATTTAAGTTGGGATTTGTTCCCACATCGACTTTTATTTGGTCAAAGGGAAATACTAAAGAAAAGATTTGAAAAGAGAAGACACATACACACCTAATTTCCTATTGAGTAAAGGGTGCGGAGGTGGGAAGGACATGACATAAACAAGTAAAAATGGTTGAGCCCAATATAATATAAACCAGGCTGAAGTGAAGAGAATCAGGTATATTTTTATGCTCCTGGATTTACCTGGGAAAAAATCAGTGCCTGTCACAACCGTGACATGGGCAGTTTGACCTTGTGGTTGGAGCAGGAATCAGGCCAGGTCTACAATGGTCAGGCCACACTATAATGCCCACATTTTAAAAGTTGTGTGCTGAAAAATAACTGGTATCGCTCGCTTTTATTTGGAAGACAGATGACTTATTCTTGAACAAGTTTTTAACCTTAATTTTGATAACAGGGTTCTGTCTAGTTAATATCATTTGATTATTTCATGTTATGATACGATTCATACTGTACAAGGTACATTATGTCATATCATTTCTTCTTGTTCAATTTCTCCCTCTTCATTTCTCTTAATTACATTGTTTTACTGTTTTTTTGTTTTGGTTTTTTTTGTATTATTACTTGGTCTATATGTGTGAAAACCTCAGTAAAATTACTGAGCACAAATCTAATCATGTCATCAAGCTGCTGGCAAACAGAAACATTTGGAGGTATGAGAGACAGAATTTTTCAAATGCCAAATCAAATACGGAACAATCAAGATAACTGTGTCGTGAGCTCTTCATTAATTTTTATGTGTGGGTGCAATGTGATTTTTTTTTTCCTGGTTTTGCCTGACTCACAGGGACTGTGACAGAGAGAGTGGAGAAGAACAAAGGAAAGAAGTGGGAGTGTGTACTAGCATCAAACAATACTTCCAACTTTAATTGGAACTCACAGGCCCACCCTAAGAAAATATAGACAGAGAAGGAATGTTGGATTAAGACCCCAAACTGCACTTTTAAAATGATTTTTAAAAGGTAAAGTAACTTGGGATACAGAGTCTCTGCTGTGCCCTTTGGTTTCCTGGGAGCATGACTTCATCGGGGGTTCTGCCACTATATCCTACTCTGCCCACTGCTGTTCCTACCTAGATATGTTCCTTGAAAGGGTTTCTGTGTTGTAGATTGGGGTTGTAGGAAAGTTAATATCAAGTGATTCTGAATTAACTCATTAACTTTTCAGAAATTCACAGCAACTTGCTGTGGGAAAGAGAGGAGTTTGTACAGGGAACCTGTCCCTCTGACTCCATCCTTGGCCTGCCCCTGTCCATACCAATATCCCTAGACCTGTGGAAGTAATATTGTGGGCCTGTGGAGAGGTGAAGACAACGCTGGAGTCATGTTTCCCCTATCCCTCTGTTTCCACACAGGAACAGGGAGTTCCTATGAATAAAACAGCACAGATATATTCATTTACATTTTGAACTGTGATGAATTAAAAAATAGATAGTATTTTTGCAGTATACTTGCAATAGTATAATTTAAAAGCTGTATGAACAACATCTGTAACATTTTATATTCTGTTTTATTAAACGTAGACAAGCAGAGGCAGAGTACAAGTGGATTTAATTAAAACAGAAGAGGCAAAAGAGCCATAAAATCAAGTCCTGTGGTCCTGATTCAAGGAAAATTACAATATAAAATAACTATATAATTTCATCAATGTTTGTGGATAAAACAGGTTGTCTGCTGTGAATAAAGCCTAAATGGAGAAAGGCAAAATAGGACAGAATTACAGTTTCATTAAATATATATTTGTCAAAATGCTCCCTCAAATGATTAATGGAAACAGACTGGCTAACGTTACATAATCAATGGGGGTAACAAAAATTAGTGCTGTGAGCTCATTTTCAATTGTTATAATACATGACAGCTTTGCTTTAAATGTAAATCTATTGTCAAAGGGAAATCTGTGAAGTCATATCAATTTAAGGCATTTGTAATATTTTCAGTAATCTACAGAAGATTCAGAGTGCATTCATGTCTTAGACTTGCACTATACACACATCCCAAATATTTCCATCACCAGAAGAAAACCAACTCTATAACCCATCAACTAGTTTGCAGTTCTATTAAGCAATATACAACGGGTCAAATTCATCCCTGATGTAAACTCCATTGACTTTGATGGAATTACATCATGGATTACTCTGACCCAGTACATCCAGTTTCAACCGCAAACATTAAATGTACAGGTATATGTAAGCTCTGAATTGGCATACCAATGTATAGCAGTAAATTAAATATCAATTAATGGCTAAATATTGTCACAAGGCAATATTAAATGATATCTAACCACTATAACTTATTTAATGTACTATTAAATATCCAAATATTCTGTGAATGCAATGATGTGTTCTGGTTCCTAATTTATATGGCTACTAAGGCTCAGATTGTCCAACGCCAGTAGTGCTGGCCTAACTTTGGTCTCACTGAAGAGTTTTTGAAAATCGCACCCACATAATTTCCATGGAGGGTCTCCACCAGGGAGATTAGCACAGTAGATCTGTGTAGTTGCAGATCTACTGGCCAGCTTTCACTGTCCCACTACAAAAATGTCCCTTCCCAGCTCAATGGGGGGAGTGTCTTGATCACACCAGCAAAAATGGACCCCAACATCCAGAAAGGTGGTGGGTGGAGTGAATAAGGGAGGATAAAGTGGGCCATGGATGACAGAGCCATGCCCCTTCTGCATACCTGAAACAGGTAAAGCGTGTGCCTGGGGTAAGGGGGTTTCTCTCCTTCCATTGGCAGAATAAGAGGAAACAACTGGCTCTTGCATGTCATAACTTTCAGGGGCTACTTAGTTTCTCTTTATAGCTGTCCCGTGCTTTCTCTTTGTAATAAAAATACAATGAGCTCTGTTTCTAGAATGCGGTGAGTCTGTCTGATCACTTGTTGAAATCAGAAAGGATATGTTTTTTCCCTTTTGGGCAAAAATAGCTGAGCTCTGGTGTGTTTTGCACCTTCCTCACTGCACTATGGAGGCACAGTTAAGTCAAAAGGAACATGAATTGGAGATCTAACACTAGGAGAAGATAGGAGTGTTTAGTTCATCACACCATGCAGCGAATGTCCAGTGTGGATGAAGCTAAATGGGCTAGCTCCCAGAGGTAAATGACACTCAGGATTTTGCTGCTGTGCCTTGTGCTTGTAAGGAGGAGAGACCTGAAAGTTTGCAGATGGAGGTCTTCCTTTGGAACCCTCTATCCCACCCTCAGTGGTGGGGACAGCAAGGTAATTCAGAAATTAGCTGAGTCCTAGGGACAGGCTGAGGAGTGTTTACCTGAGTTATTGGTTCCATGGTGGGAGTCCTAACTCCACATTGTCTCAAGTCAAATGCCTGGTATGTGAGAGGAATTGGGTGAATAGTGCCATCCTCTTTGTTAGATTAATAAGGTTGTGTCCTGCCACTTAAATCCATCATTGTATCTGTCTTTTGTTCACCCCTGTATCCTGATAAATGCAGAGCCACATTCTGTTTCTAAAGCAAATCCAGAGTAACTGTACTGCAGTGTTTGTTAGTTGCTCCAGATTTACCCCACGTAGCTGAGAAAAGATTCCCTGTGGTCTCAGTTCAGGTTTCAGTTAGGAAGAAGACTTCATATATATATATATATATGAACTAATCAGACAATCCTCCAGTTGTAGATTTTTTTTTATTCCTTAAGTCTCCAATGATGGAGAATCTTTAAGCAATGATAATAGTTTTAGATTTTAGTGACACCTTTCACCCACATGGATCAGAAAGGTCTCTCTATAAATATTTGTCATTTATTTCAATGAGAAGGTTAAGACCAAACATTTGCCGTTCATGAAAACAGAATTGGACTTGCCATTAGCAAATTTGACAAATGATGGTCAATTTCTGCCCATTGATATAAACATGAGGTTCCCAATGACTTTAGTGGGAGCTGCTTGTCAACATCTGAAGACTGAATTTGGTATTATAGAGGTGGACACCATAATAAAACCCTCAGTATTTACCCTCACTTGCCACATATCAGCGCTGGAGAAATCAGGGTGTAGAGGACCTGCACCTCAGATACCTCTGATTTAGTATTTGAAGGCAATTGTTTACTTTTTAATGTTGACCTTTGCACATATTGTATACAGTAATATAGGAATCACTTTGATCACCACTGAAGTGCAGCCAGTTCTGGAATGGCTTCTGATATCTCTTTAACAGCACGCACAGCAACACTATACAGTTTCACACAGGAGACAAAGAAGAGTATTATATCCAACTGAAACTGCAAGGAAGATTTAGGAAGGCAGAGTGAGCGGAATTCATGAAAGTACTTCGGCACCTAAGTCCCAGTTTTGGCTCCACGGTGATCCACAAAACTTTGGCTGAACTCTGTAGTTATCTAAACTCACTCAGCACTCAAGTTTCTCATGGTAATAGTTCCCAAAGGGACTAAGTTTCTGATTCTGAGCATGTGTGCTGGTGCATCCCTCTGACACCTGTCTCCTGCCCAAGCCACAGAGCAATCCATGAACTAGGGAAGACAGATGTTTGGTTGCCTAAGTTGCATGTGGAATCCAATTTGGTAGGTGTGCTCAGAGGGCATCTATGGGATCGGGTTCCATTCAACATATGGACAGAGAATGATAACATTTAGTCTTATCATTAAGACACTTACCTGGGATATAGGACACTCAGGTTCAGTTTCCCCTTCTCTGCCAGAAAGGTAGAAAGGATTTGAACAGGGGTCACCCACCTCTCAGGAGAGTGCTCTAACCACTGAACTATGGAATATTCAATCTCTCCTGTTGAAGCTGTTCTACTGTGGATTAAATTATTACAAAGTGGTTGGAACAAGATGACTGGACCTGGGGTTTCCCAGGTCGGTGGCTGAACTAATTATTTATCTAAAGTGAAACACTTGTTGGGCAGAGAGAATATGACTCTGTAGCCCAGTAGTTTGAACACCCACCTGGGAGATAGGAGACCCTGCTCCAACCAATCTATTGGTATTTATCCAGAGAGGGACAGCTTCAACAGGAGAGACTGGAGGAATCCCATGTGAGAACATCAGCACTGAATACCTAAGTTCCCTTATATCTCTTGCTTTATGTAAGTATCCAAACTGAAATTGGACTAGGACACAAAGGTTCCACCACTACTCTCAGAAGAAATTAGACTGGATTTTTAACAACAGCAGGTGGGCAAGCCTTCATATCTTATCCAAAAGATAGCAAGTAATTGTTAATCAACAGCAGTAATTGAAATGATGAGAAAACTAATCTGGTGATATGGTGGCAGGGAGGGATTGGGAATGATTGACATTAAACTCCTACCTACTGTCGGGTCATTCCATGCGCCAGGATGGCTCCGTTTCGCTTCCTGGTTTCAGCATCCATGTTACTCATGACACATCAATACTGATGGAAGATATTAATATATAGTAATATCTCAGGTTCCAAATATTCCTCTAAAATGGTTATAAATAATTAGCAGCCTGGATGCCATAGAACAAGCAAATAACATTTTTAACACCTGTGGATTTAAATAGAAAGGTTTTAAATATCCTTTACTTGATTTTTTTTTAAATCCGGTCTGTGAATTTTACAATTTTATATGGACCTTATCTTTTTGCATGATTAATTCTGCCCATGATTTATAACACTAAGAACTAAATACACAAATACTTCCAGTTACAAATGAATAAGATGATTTATATATGTGTATGTGTGTGCATACTCACACACATACATATACATACATGTAAATAAAACAAAATAAATATATGAAAATAATAATAATAATTCACACAAAATGGGTAGGGTTGTTTGGTTTGGTCCATTAACATCTATGAGAGTCTGATCATTGTACAGTGAATTAGGCCCTTACATAGCAGTGAGCAAATGCCACATTCCATTTGATACTAAACTGGGAGGAGTGGTAGATACGCTGGAGGGGAGGGATAGGATACAGAAGGACCTAGACAAATTGGAGGATTGGGCCAAAAGAAATCTGATGAGGTTCAATAAGGATAAGTGCAGGGTCCTGCACTTAGGACGGAAGAACCCAATGCACAGCTACAGACTAGGGACCGAATGGCTAGGCAGCAGTTCTGCGGAAAAGGACCTAGGGGTGACAGTGGACGAGAAGCTGGATATGAGTCAGCAGTGTGCCCTTGTTGCCAAGAAGGCCAATGGCATTTTGGGATGTATAAGTAGGGGCATAGCGAGCAGATCGAGGGACGTGATCGTTCCCCTCTATTCGACATTGGTGAGGCCTCATCTGGAGTACTGTGTCCAGTTTTGGGCCCCACACTTCAAGAAGGATGTGGATAAATTGGAGAGAGTCCAGCGAAGGGCAACAAAAATGATTAGATGTCTGGAACACATGAGTTATGAGGAGAGGCTGAGGGAGCTGGGCTTGTTTAGCCTGCAGAAGAGAAGAATGAGGGGGGATTTGATAGCTGCTTTCAACTACCTGAAAGGGGGTTCCAAAGAGGATGGATCTAGACTGTTCTCAATGGTAGCAGATGACAGAACGAGGAGTAATGGTCTCAAGTTGCAGTGGGGGAGGTTTAGATTGGATATTAGGAAAAACTTTTTCACTAAGAGGGTGGTGAAACACTGGAATGCGTTACCTAGGGAGGTGGTAGAATCTCCTTCCTCAGAGGTTTTTAAGGTCAGGCTTGACAAAGCCCTGGCTGGGATGATTTAACTGGGAATTGGTCCTGCTTCGAGCAGGGGGTTGGACTAGATGACCTTCTGGGGTCCCTTCCAACCCTTATATTCTATGATTCTATGATTTGATTTTCCTGGTGAAAGAGCATGAATGCATAAAAATAACCTGTATGGAAATGCCAGAGACTCATACGCTCTAATGTAAACTAAGAAAACTGCAATTCTTAACCATGCTATTCTTATTAATTTGTATAATGTTAGTATCTGTTAGTAAATATTAACCCATTTAGTATTTTTACATTTATATATTAACTATTCTTTAGAATCTATGACTTCTAAGGCCCAGCGTACTAGTGCTTGACTTATTACTAACCCTATTCAGGAATTTTATGCATTAGGCTGTATCTAATAATCCTTGGCATCTCCATGTCTATAGAACTCCAAATATTCTTAGAAACCATTCCATTAATATATATATTAAATGCTTACTTAAGCATATATAAACCTGGGAGATTGATGAAAGATGACTGTTACATCAGACTTTTCCTATTGGGGGATCAATAGGGAAGAATGTTTATGGAGAAGAAGGACCCACTGAGAGATACTAACTTGAAGAATGTTGGTCTCTCAGCTGTAAAAAATTATGCCTTCACACATCTATCAGGTAAACTGAGAAAGTATGTATATTAAAAGAAATTACATCAGAACATATGGTTTGGGAGATTATTATTTACGAACAGGCGTCTCTTTGTCTAAAAACCCTATATAATGACAGATTTTTTGGAATTTAGTTGGAGAATGACACTGTGCATCGCATCAGTTGCAGTGAAGAAGAGACACAGAGCCAGCTCTTAACCTTACAATCAAGAGTGGTAATGTATCTAGTCTTTCTGTATTCTGTATTTTCTGATTGATAATCTTTGATTAAATAATTCCAATTGAGCCTGTTATTTGACAATCTCAGATCATCACTGACTTCAGACATGCAACAATAGCAACCAAAGTGTGTGGGGTACTTTCCAGGTAAAGATGGAACACAGTCCTCACTCTAAAAGAAAAGGAGTACTTGTGGCACCTTAGAGACTAACCAATTTATTTGAGCATGAGCTTTAGTCTCTAAGGTGCCACAAGTACTCCTTTTCTTTTTGCGAATACAGACTAACACGGCTGTTACTCTGAAACCAGTCCTCACTCTGATGATGATTTTATAAGCTAAGGACCTAATCCTGAAAATCCTTACATATGCAAGCAGTCCTATGTATTTAATTAATTTAGTTTTTCATGTATTCCTTTTCATGTGTAGACAACTGTTCCATAATTCTCATTGCAGTACAGTAGTTAAAACGCAACAACTCGTAGCTCCAAAATAGAAACAAACATTGATGAAATGGATAGCCAGGACTATACAGTTTCCTATATTTATCCCAAGATAACAATAGTAGTAAGGATAATTTTATCTACATCTGGACAGCAGTTCTGATTAAGGATTACTCACATTCATAAAGGATCGGATCCTAAAAGGACAATGGAAACTCAACGGGATATGAAAGAAGCAAATGCAAATGAGAGTTTGGGAGTAGAGGGGAGAACAAGATATAATCAAAGCAAGGATCTGGCCTCTGTATGTTCACCACAAGGGTAAGCACTATTAGCAATTTTTACCATGAAATGGTTTTATTCAGGATCCCAAAGGCATCCATTGGTGTATTAGATTTAGCAGTTTCTAGTGGAGTTACATTCAATGGCAACCAGCCACAGAGCTGTCACACCCTACCCTGTCACCCCATGTTTTCTCATCATGAAACTAACTCAAATTGTAAAGTACAATATTTGTAATGATATACAGAACTTGGGCAATGTGTGCATGATGCTGATGCTGAATGTGAGGGAAAGATAGAGCAGCCACATGAATAAGGAAATGTGTAATGTGAACAGAAACGTTCAGAGCAGGAGGAATAAAAGACTTTTGTAGTGGTGTAAAAATAATGTATGGCTTCACTGAGAAATATGTGTATTGCATCATTTTGAAATTAATACTTCATAGCCACTTTTTCCATGAAAAAGCCTTCATTTGTAAAAAATAGCAATTATGGTATGCAAAGCTTTCAGAATTGATGTCAACATGGATGA
This sequence comes from Caretta caretta, assembly GCF_965140235.1. Taxonomy (NCBI): domain Eukaryota; kingdom Metazoa; phylum Chordata; order Testudines; family Cheloniidae; genus Caretta; species Caretta caretta. The sequence goes on from NC_134214.1 coordinate 19,184,241, forward strand.
GTGCAGGTTAAAGAGAAAGTTTGTTAGACAGAACCTCATCTGCTATAAATTGGTGTAGCTCCATTGAAGTAACTGGAGGTGTATACAGTAGCTGAAGACCTGGTTTTATAGCTCACCAAGGGCCAGATTCTGCATTCATTGTTTATGTTAAACTCCCGCTGATGTCAATATAGGTTTTAGGCATACAAAGAATGGTATATTTGGTAGGCCCCCAATAAATTTGACTGATTTAGCATTCAGGAAAGAAATAGCCTTGTAGTTCAACATGCTGGGAATTTTTTTCTTATATATGTCACATGAGTACTTAGAAATTATTTTGGAAAGCAAAGAATCTTATTTGTTTCTTAATTTAATTTGCAGGAAGATAGATCTCCTCTGAATATTCAAAATCTGGATAAAATTTGTCGGGTGAGAAATCAATGAAGAACTGTGGGTAGATGAGCTAGAGATGATGATGTTATTGTACATTTGATCAGTTAAGCAGGTAATTTGACATTTTGCCAAGATGAATATTTGGCTGTAAGATGGAGAGGATAAAAATGATCAAGGACTCTATTAGTTGTGAGAATTCAGTTTGCACAAAAACAGAGGTGCTCTCTTTTGGTCTGAGGTTGAAGAAAGCAAACAGCCAACTTTTTGGTACAGTCTCCTATTTGCAGAAGTTTTAAATTTGATTATTACTGAAAAAACTTCAAATTCATTTTCACATTCTGTTATTAATATGCTGTTGAAGACTATTTTAGCACTCTATAAATAATAACCAAATAAATTAAAATTTATTAAGTTCACTAAATTCACTACTTATATAACTACATATGTATAGTAGTGAATTTGGTACACTTTAAATTTTTGATGCATCACAAATATTTTATAAACATAGTACATAGCATTTACCTACTGTTTTATGTTTCTAAAGTGCAGTAGAAATATTACCTAAACCTCACAACATGTAAGTAGGAAACTATTTTGGAGCTAAATTCCATGGGAGTCTTCTTTCCATTGACTTCTATGGGCTTTTGATTATGTCATTATCCCCCTTTTATTACTGCTGAAACTGACACGCAGTTTGCCTAATTTTAGCCTCGCTGTTTTGGTTTCTGTGTAACTCTATTGATGTGACTATATTGATTTATGCCAATGTGAATTAAGAAGATTAAGTAATTTAGGCCCAATTCAAAGCCACTCTCATAGATTTCGATGGACTTTGGATCAGGCCCTACTAGGGCCACACAGTGAATTATTAGACAGAAGCAACATTAAAACCATGGTTACCGATCAGTAAGGAGGTAAGGATAAACTCGCTTCTTGGATTAACTGATGTTGCAAAAGCCTGATTGCTTGCAACTCTCTCATCACTGTGTCATCACTTAGTAAACCTAATCATGTGAGCATGTTAGTCAAATCTGACACCACGATTAGCTACAAAACGTTCCCTGTAGCAGGCATTTCCTCTAAATATACAGCAAAAACATAGAAGTCAGCTGACACATGATTGGCTTTTTCTTCTACTCCTTGCTGAAACACAAAACATAATTTGTATAAAAGAGATGTCAAAAAACAAAACATTGCAAAAACTTTCATCACAATCGTCAATGTATGTCTGTGGTCCCAATCATCATAGTATCTATCTGAGCACCTCACAAATATGAATTAATTTCATAGGGATAGGGAAGTATTATTATCCAATGTTACAAATGGCAAACAGGTGCACAGGCCCCAAAATAAGGAGATAAAAAAAAAATACATGTTGGCTTATTTTTTATTTGCCTTTTGATGTTTGAGCCTTTAGATTACATATAGGTCATGTCTCCAAGCTTTTGTCCACAACCATAAGAGCTAGAAACAATATACTTCTTTAAAAATGAAGGCTGAGATTCTCATCACTTGCCTCCAGGAGCTGGGGCTTTAAGAAAATCACCAAATTGTGCAAGACTTACAATAACGTTGTAAGAATTGGCAACACTAATTAAAACTTCAGCCAATAAATGAATTTTGTCACTCAGGTGCACCCCTTACTCATACTGATCCTTACTCATAAGGAGATTTCAGTGGAAATATGCTGATTGGTGTAAGAGCTATAGCACTTCCTCAGTCCAGAGCTTCTATAGTAGTTATTTCTAAATGCAGGTCCTTTCTTGCTTAATACTCACTAATACTAGAATTTTAAAACAGGAGCAGAAGTTTCTCTAATAGTTCTCTCAATACAGAGACTTCTGTGCTCTATCTCTCTAATAGCCTCACAAAAAAGGGCTTTTCTAACTAGGTTTCCATATAACTTTTGCTCAGCACAAAGTCTTTCAATACTAACTATCTGAGCTTTCCTACTCAGCTGTCCATGTCTCAGTTTTATAGCTGAACCCCTATCAGAGGGAACACCTGGGCCTCACAGGTGCAACCCATAAGGGAAACAGCACACAGCCTTGATAAAGCCTAGGGTATCAATCCTAGCTATACAGAACAGACCTCTCCCTTAGAGCAAATTCACTCTTAAGGCAAGATTCTTGGAGACACTACCAATTTTCCCCCAAGACTACTAAACCATAGTGACTAGGTTACAGGTACTCCAGGAGCATCTGTTTTCCCCTGATTTTTTCAGAATATGGCATGTTTACATAATTTTTAAAATATGATTGTCCTTGTTACAGTAAAATTTATTGCCCAATATTCAGATATGCAAATCATGGCATACTAGTCAACAATATATGTATGACAACAGCACCAATGAAAACATTCATTAATATCTGGATTCAGATTATAAACCCCTATTTTTTAGGTTTTTGACTTGACAATAAAAATGTAAGTGAATTTAATATAGTTACTGTAGAAAGTTGTTGCAATGAAGCCCTGGGGAGAAATGTTCTCTAGAGACCAAATCCATAAAGGTATTTAGGGTCCTAACTTCTACAGTAGACTACAGATTTCAGAGTAGCAGCCGTGTTAGTCTGTATCCGCAAAAAGAAAAGGAGTACTTGTGGCACGTTACAGACTAACGAATTTATTTGAGCTTAAGCTTTCGTGAGCTACAGCATCCGATGAAGTGAGCTACATAGTCATTCTTTCTGTGGACAAACACCAATTTAATTATTTGTAGACAGTAGAACAGCTTCAGCAGGAGAGTTTGAGAGAGCTCCACATCAGAATGTTCCAGAGCCCAGTAGTTAGGACAGTAACCTGAGAAATCCATGTTCAAATCCTGGGAGAGGGAAGGACCTGCAAGAGGGGTGCGGGCTCTGGGAGGGAGTTTGGGTGCAGGAGGGGGTTCAGGCTGTGGGAGAGAGTTTGGGTGCAGGAGGGGTAAAAGGTCAGGATCTGGGAAGGAGTTTGGGTGCGGGCTCTGGGCTGGGGTGTGGGAGGCGGTGAGGCACTTACCTCGGGCGTCTCCCGAAAGCGACCTGCACACCCCTCTGTCAGCAACTTCTAGGTGGGGAGCACCGGGGGTCTCCGTGTGCCACTGCCCACAGGCACCACCACCGCAACTCCCATTGGCTGCAGTTCCTATGGCAGAGTCGGTGCTTGGGGTAGGGGCAGCACATGGAGACACCGCCTCCTCCCCCCCCCCGCCCCGGGGCCGCAGGGACATGCCAGACACTTTTGGGAGTGGCGTGCGGCACGAAGCTAGGGCAGGCAGGAAGCCGTTTTAGACCCGCTGCACTGCAGGTGGTGGCAGCAGGGGCCCCTGGGCCCTTTTAAATCGCCTGGGGGCCGGGAGACGCTCCAGGGAAGGTGCACGGGGATGGCAGGTGGGACCAGGGGAGAGACCTGGCCCCGAACATTGATGGAACTAGGCCTCCATGCTCTGAGTATTCCTGGAGCGTGGGCACCATGGGCCCATACAATTCACCACTCCTGACTGAGGGATTTTGGACATCCACAGGTGTAGCAGTGACTTTGTAACAGTTTTGAGTCTCTCATTGGTGCCTAAATTTTAGATTTAGGTGCCTAAAGAGAGACTTAGGCACCTAAATCTATGTTTTTGGAGCTGGCCTAGATATCTCCGGCACAGACACTGCTTAAGAAGTGCAAGCATAATCACAAGCTTTTCCACATAGTACTGCTCATGCACTCAGTCCTAACTTGGAGAGACAAATCAGAGGCCCTGATCCTGCAATGAGTTCTGTGTGGGCAGAGCTTTACACAAGCATAGAGCCCCATTGACTTAATTAGAGCTCTGTGCAAAGCAGATTCTGCCCACATGGAGCTAATTCCACAAGTAGCTATAGGCACTTGAGGGTAGTTCACACTCCATTTTTTTTCACATTGAAAAATTGTTTTCTTCCATGCTGTGAACTTGGAGATCTCTTTCTGCTTCCAGAATGGCACTGTTAGAGACTCTTTCCATTCTGTCTGTCTCTACTTGTTCATATAATCTATATCTAGATTATAAATTATGGTGTTTCTAAGGTCTTAATCACCACAGAAAGTAGATACCAATTGTCAAAAAAACATAGTGACAGTAGTGCACAGGGCTTTTATCACTATAAATGTTTCTCTTAACAATTTCCATAGTGATACATCAGGAGAGTTTTAGAATTACTTAATATTAATATAATGTAACTATATTCCCTCTTCTGCTTCCTGGTTTTGGGTACAAAATCAGTTTCTCACTATAGTTTCATTCTGTCTGGGGACATGGTACTCATCAAACACCTTTGTGAAAAGTTCCATAATTGTGGGGCATTATTCTTGGCAACAGTTGTCTCATTCACTTCTCATCTTTTCCCCCAGTGAGATAGTGAAAAAGCTTTACCTTCATTTCCTCATCTTTATAGCCCATGGTCAGTTCCGTGTACAGACTCTGTTCTTTCTTCCACTGCTGTACAAGGTTTTTTGTCTGAAAATCTAGCAGTCCCTGTACTCTGAGTCCCTCCATGGTGCTTATTTGCTCTGTTTCTAGGTGCTGCTTTTAATCACGATCTCTTTCTTGCTGTGGGTCTCAGTAGAATGATGACCTCTGTAACCATGTTCATGTATTGGGTGCTGGGACTCCATATTTCTGAAATCAAACTAGCTCTTTATTAAGAGAACACTTGACAGACATACTGCAACTGCAAATAGCATTTTAGCCATGTGCAGGCAGACTGATTTCCTGATGCCCCTTGCAACCTGTGCTTCTCCTGCCGTGTTCCATGCAGGTTGCTATAGTGTATTACATATTGTAAGGCAAGTGATCACTTTAGATAAGCTATTACCAACAGGAGAGTGGGTTGGGGGGGGGGAGAAAACCTGGATTTGTGCTGGAAATGGCCCAACTTGATTATCATACACATTGTAAGGAGAGTGATCACTTTAGATAAGCTATTACCAGCAGGAGAGTGGGGTGGGGAGGAGAAAAAACCTTTTGTAGTGGTAAACACCCATTTTTTCATGCTTTGTGTGTATAAAAAGATCTTCTATACTTTCCACAGTATGCATCCGATGAAGTGAGCTGTAGCTCACGAAAGCTCATGCTCAAATAAATTGGTTAGTCTCTAAGGTGCCACAAGTACTCCCTTTTCTTTTTAGATAATCCATTATGAATAATACATAAAATGTGGCTTACAGTCTCTGTTTTTCATCTTTAATGATAGACACATATTATTGTTAATGGTTTAGTGTGAAAATGACGTATTTTTATTTTAGAGTCTGCTTGTCTTTTTCATTCCAATGAGTCAGGTGGTTTTTAGGTTGGGTTGTTTAGTTTGTTTGTTTTTTCATGTTGCTTTATAAAGAACAGTTGATGCATCTTAAAACAATTGTGCCATTTTGAAATGTTCTTTCTTTTCTATTGGTATTTCCTATTATGGACCAGACTGTAGTGCCCTTACTCACTGAGTAATTACTTGGTCCACAAACAAACCTATTGACTTCAGTGGATCTACTCATGCTAAAAGGTTCTATTCAGCCTCATAAGCAAGGCAATAAAACATATATACAAATATAGGTTTTTACAAAGTAGGTAAATAAAAATGTAAATTACTCCAAGTAAGTCAATTTGCCTTCAATAGATAGGCTATAGCCCTGACAGTAGTAGAACGTTCGTTGCGCTGCACTGTAGATATCTGCCATTGGAATGACTCATTGAATTGTACTGGAGATACATGTATATTCTTTATGGTGACTTTTATTATTTTCACCTCACAATGGAAGAAAAAGTGCCATTAAAATCTTGACATTTACCATTCACCTAGTGAAATGTATCCTGGCATTTTCAGTATTCCCATCCTAAGTACAGCAAATAACATAATATTGGCAAGTTCCATAGGAAAGAAAATATCAAAGGCCAGATTATGTCTTTTGACAAGGAAAGAAAAACAGGGAAGAAATCATCTTGTTGAGGATGGCAAAGCTCAGTATTCATTTGCAACCTGGCCCCAAACCTTATTAAGCGGGATGGATTCACAGGAATCCATTACCATCTATGGGAGTCTGTTAAGTTTATAAGATGCACATAGAATCTTTTTAAAGCGGATATGCTGCGTTTATTGAGAGTACAATTTAAGCATTAAAATCAGCATATGCTTCCATTCACACACACCAAAAGGTTCTGCAGCTGGATCTTATAGTTATCAATCCTTCGTGTTGCTCGGTCAGTTCCAGTGGCCAGCTGAAACTACACATGGGGGAGGGGAGCTGGGTCTCTGTTGAACACGTTCGAAGCTCCAATGTTGATGCAGAATGAACCTAAAGTCCCATGGCAATACACCCTTCTTTTATAGTAATAAGTTCCCATACAAGCCTATGGACTTTGCTGTGTCACACCAGAGCTGTCAATCACAAGTTATTCAAGGTTGTTCTTAATCAGCATTATTTTGAGTTATTACCAGGAGGATCCGCAGCTTTTTCTTCTCTCATCCCTCTGGTTCAACTCCTTATTTTGTCCCTGGGGTGTAGGCCTTTGCTTTAGGGTCGTCAACCTGCCATCTGGGTGATTCTGATAATAAAGTTGGTGCCTCTCGACTCCTCCACTCCTCTCTTGACCATCCGGCCCAGCTGTCTCTTCTCAGTTAATCAGTATACCATACATTCTTCACTCACACACCAAACAGTAAATAAGGCAATAATGACAGCCATAAAACTTCTATCCTAAGAACAATCATTAACACAATCAGCAAAGAAGAAACTCAGAACAATTTTGTCTTACTAATTCAAGGCTACAATTTCTTCTTACTAATTCAAAGCTAGCAAAATGGAGTACAATTTACTGGAGACAATTTCTCTCCACTAGGCTTTTGAACTGGCTCAGTGTCCTCAATAGTGTGCCCCACTCTCTGACAGTCTAGCTTCATTGAAGATATGCTGATATGGACTCCCCCTTTCTGCTGCTGACAGAGGCCAACCCCCTTTTAAAAGAGTGATCACCACCAGGTGGGTTGGGGAACAGATAATTCCCAAGATGCCAATCTGTATTCTCCTAGCCCCCAGCCACTGATTCCTCACCTAGACTACCCTTTCCCTGTGCTAATCCTTGGACCAGTGCATCACCCTCCCTAAGCCTGGGGTTGGGCAGACAGTGACATGGGGAAGCTGAATCTCCCTTCATGCAGAAGAGGTAGATATGTAGGTGGAAAATCTCCTCCTTTGTTTAGATTTAAAGGGATTTAATGGTGCCCACTGAACATAAACTACTTATTGTTACCATCCCCAAATAATAAGAAAATTTTACTTTTTAATTTAAATAACATATTGCCACTTTAAAAGAAGCCTGATTGGCCCTTGCCTTATGATCAAGTAATTTTTCATCCAGCTCCTTCTACTGGAAATTGAACTAACTGGAAGACTGTTCTTTTATAATGCATGATAGCTTTGGAAGATATGGTTGTAAACTTGCCTCAGCTGGTAAAGACTATAAATGAACATGCAGCAGCTTCCCCTGCTGAAAATAGCTGTATGTCTTTTAAAATTTTAGTGGGGATTAGCACTTTGTCATTTCAGTGCATCACTCAATATAACATGTAGAATAATGTGCTGAATGATGCAGCATAATAATATGATGCACCGAAAAGATGAAATGACAAATCCTTGACATAAAAATGCATCCTTGTTTGAACCAGTATTTGCCTTTCTGAAATAAAGAGACATTCTCATGATGGAGTACATTGGACGGCTGCCTATTTACTTGCCCATAGACATATTAATCCAGAAGAGAAAGTTAATTAGCCTATCTGTGTGCAAAGCAGTAGACTGTACTTTAGTTGCTAATGATTTTAATAAAGTTAAACACCTGTTGAGAGTACAACTTATTTTCTTCCATTAGTAGGTAAAACAGATGTTAGTTATGCAATATAAGGGAATACAACAAAGCTGAGACTAACTAGATTACAGGTTTTATTCAGTGTGTTTATTGTTATTACAAAAATATATCATTTTTTTGGTATCAGTTTGATCCCAGTTGGTCCATCATTCTTCATATAATACAGGTATTAATCTAGTGCTGATGGTAAGTCATTCCATTTCTCTTAGTTCTTGTCAACTATAGTTCTTCATATTAGATTTTGTACCCCTGTTCTGCAATCCTTACTCTGAGTAACATTGACTTGCACAAACAGTTACACTGGCAAAGAGGGGTTGAACTGAAAAAGAAAGAATCATATATTATAAGTAGAATGGGCCAGATTCTCAACAAATATAAATGGGATTAGCTCAACTAAAGTCAATGGATCTGTGCCCATTTACAACAACTGAGGATCTGGCCAAATATGTGTGCTATCCCTCATAACCTAGATTGCCTCAGCTCTGCTATTATGGCACCATAATCACAATAATATACTGATTTACACCAGCTATAGCTCTTACACCAGCTGAGGGTAACTAAACATATTTATGCATTTGCAAATGTCCACATATGCTTCCAGCTAGTCCTTTAGACAATTTAGTTTGTACACTTAGACTGTAATATTAGATCCTGAGGTAAAGGTATTTCTCAGCAAGTCAAACACTTGAAACACCACCACGACATATTAGCGTGTTCTACCACAGCCTTGAGCAGTAATGGGTGAAATCATGCAAACACTTTGTGAGTATTTGCTAGAATTTCAAAACAAATTTCTTTCACCAGGCTTATTCTTCTCTTTTCCCAGCCAGTTGAGTGATCAAGTTTTGATCTGACAAATACTTATAGAAAGGATTAAGATATTCAATGGGCTGGTGCAAGGTCTATGACCTACTTAAGTTCCTATGTACAGGGCTTTTGCTGGCTGACCCTCTGCATGAACATGAATGTAATCATAAATAAATTTTAAACTCATTCATGAAGTAAGGTGTATATTTCTATATAGGTTTCAGAGTAGCAGCCGTGTTAGTCTGTATTCGCAAAAAGAAAAGGAGTACTTGCGGCACCTTAGAGACTAACAAATTTATCTGAGCATAAGCTTTTGTGAGCTACAGCTCACTTCATCGGTGAAGTAATATTTATGCTCAAATAAATTTGTTAGTCTCTAAGGTGCCGCAAGTACTCCTTTTCTTATTTCTATATAGATAACACATTATTTGCCAGAACAAGTAGACAGGTCCCAAGATCCTTTCCTAGAGCCCTGGCTCACATGCAATTAAAGGCACAAAAGAATCAGCTCTCATCCTTCACAACTAGAACATACATTTATGTGACTGATGAGAGGAAAATTTAAATTCTGCAATCAGAAAGTAAATCTTACATTAGCTTAATTGGAATGATGCTTCTGTTGAGACCTAGGCATGCCAGAAAAGCTTTAACATTTTCTGCAATTCCCTAACTTCCAAGTCTCCCTCAACTGTGTCTTCTCCCTGACATATTGAAAGCCACAGTGACTTCTTCAAGACTTTTTCCTGGGAAAATTATGCTCATGCAATCAGGAAAGAGAAATAATACCTACTCAATTACATGACTAATCAAAACTAACCAACACGGATCAAATTGAAATACTGAGCACTGCACTCTTGCAATGATCCATACAGTAAAATACATTTACAGAATAGTCAAGTGGGACCAATAATGAATACATTTGAGGAAATCACATTTTCCAAGAGCTGAAAAAAGGCTAAATTTGACAAGTAAATTATTCTCTAGAATTTTTTTCATTTCTAATACTGATCATTTTCATTTTAAGCTTGCTGCTATTTTGTCCCTGGGTTATAATACTATAGCGCTACCTATATTTAGAATTAGGGGGATTTATTCATTCATAATGCGTGATGAAAGAAAACGTAATTGCCTTTTGAATTTAGGAAAGATGATCCAATTTCTTTTTACATGCAATTTAACAAAATCACCTCTCTTAAGAACATAGGAACAGCCATACTGGGTCAGAACAAAGGTCCAGCTAGCCCATTATACTGTCTTCCAGCAGTGGCCAATGCCATGTGCCCCAAAGGGAATGAACAGAACTGGTAATCATCAAGTGATTCATCCCCTGTCGGTTATTCCTAGCTTCTTGCAAACAGGCTAGGGCAGTGGTGGGCAACCTGCGACCCATCACAGTAATCCACTGGCAGGCTGCAATACAATTTGTTTACACTGACCGTCTTCAGGCACGGCCACCCCCAGTTCTCAGTGGCCGTGGTTTGCCATTCCTGGCCAATGGGACCTGTGGGAAATGGCGGCCAGCATGTCCCTACAGTCCACACCACTTTCCCTAGCTCCCATTGGCCAGGAATGGCAAACCGTGACCACTGGGAGCTGCGAGCAGCCATGCCTGAGGATGGTCAGTGGATTATGCTGGCAGACCGCGTGTGGCCCGTGGACCACAGGTTGCCCACCACTGAGCTAGGGAAACCATTCCCGCCCATACTGGCTAATAGCCATTGGTGGACCTATCCTCCATGAACTTATCTAGTTCTTTTTGGAACCCTGTTATAGTCTTGGCCTTCACAATGTCCTCTGGCAGGAAGTTCCACAGGTTGACTGTGAGTTGTGTGGAAAAATACTTCCTTTTGTTTGTTTTAAACCTGCTGCCTCTTAATTTCATTTAGTGACCTAACCCTAACCCTAGTTCTTGTGTTATGTCTAATTTGTGGGGAAACAAGAGATAAGGGCTAAACAGTGGGAAATGTTGGATTCTGGGATTAGTGCTGAGAATTCCTGGAGTTCATTTTGCTTATCTGTTTTAAATAATATTGGGGGGGGGGATGTTGTGTTTGTTTCATCTTCCACAATGCTGCATGTATTCATAAAATAACTGGTTTTAGGTTCCTCCCATGACCACCATTATTTATGGTGATGAAAATTATACCAATGAGAATATCATTATCTATTGGTGCCCTTTTTCACATGAGTTGTAAGCCAATATTCACAGAGACTTACAGGGTTGTTTCCATTAAGATGAGAAATTGGAGGTAGGAGTCTGACATGTTCTTGGTGTAGTTCTGTTCCTATACAAAGAATGTACACAAAGTCCTGTTTTTCTCAACACAGTAGGAACAAACAACAGGAGGTAGTTGCCTTGCTCAGAAATCCTCAGTTCTGCCACTGTTATGAGCTTTGTGCCTAATTAGAATTGATTGTGACCATGGGTGACACAGCTTTCTGCCTTCAATACTCAGTCTACAACCAATATCCTAAGTCTTACCTATACTGTGACTATAGTGATGCAAATTGCAGAGCACACCAAAATGTTGTGCTTTTACTGACATGTGTAAATGCTACTGGTGTAAGTTAAGTTACCAAGTTCATGTTAGCATAGTCCTGTTTGTAACAGAGCTACATTGGGAAGTGGGTCGAACTGGCCCAGAACAAATCATGACAAACCAACCTAATAACTTTTTTTTACAGGGTAATAAGTCTTGTGGATGGGGGGGAAGCGATAGACGTGGTATATCTTGACTTTAGTAAAGCTTTTGGTACTGTCTTGCAAGACCTTCTTAGAAACAAACTAGGGAAATGCAATCTAGATGGAGCTACTATAAGGTGGGTGCATAACTGGTTGGAAAACCATTCCCAGAGAGTAGTTATCAGTGGTTCACAGTCATGCTGGAAGAGCATAATGAGTGGGGTCCCGCAGAGATCAGTTTGGGGTCTGGTTCTGTTCAATATCTTCATCAGTGATTTAAATAATGGCACAGAGTACACTTAAAAAGTTTGTGGACGATACCAAGCTGGGAGGGGTTGCAAGTACTTTGGAAGATAGGATTATAATTCAAAATGATCTGGACAAACTGGAGAAATGGTCTGAAGTAAATAGGATGAAATTCAATAAGGACAACTGCAAAGTACTCCATTTAGGAAGGAACAATCAGTTGCAAACACAAAAAATGTGAAATGACTACCTAGGAAGGAGTACTGTGGAAAGGGATCTGGGGGTCATTGTGGACCACAAGCTAAATAGAGTCAAGAGTGTAACACTATTGCAAAAAAAGCGGACATCATTCTGGGATGTATTAGCAGGAGCATTGTAAGGAAGACACAAGAAGTCAGTCTTCTGCTCTACTCCATGCTGATTAGGTGTCAACTGGAATATTGTGTCCAGTTCTGGGCGCCACATTTCAGGAAAGATGTGGACAAATTGGAGAAAGTCCAGAGAAGAGCAACAAAAATGATTAAAGGTCTAGAAAACATGATCTATGGAGGAAGATTGAAAAAATTGGTTTGTTAACTCTGGAAAAGAGAAGACTGAGAGGTGACACAATAGTTTTCAACTACATAAAAAGCTGCTATAAGGAGGAGGGATAAAATCTGTTCTTCTTAACCTCCTGAGGATAGGACAAGAAGTAGTGGGCTTAAATTGCAGCAAGGGCGGTTTAGGTTGGACATTAGGAAAAACTTTCCAACTGTCAGGGTGGTTAAGCTCTGGAATAAATTGCCTAGGGAGGTTGTGGAATCTCCATCATTGGAGATTTTTAAAAGCAAGTTAGACAAACACCTGTCAGGGATCGTTTAGATAATACTTAGTCCTGCCATGAATGCAGAGGACTGGACTAGATGACCTCTCGAGGTCCCTTCCACTCCTATGATTCTATGATCTAATATGTGCCTTCAGCAACATACAATTCTTTTTGATTCATTTTGTTGACAAAAACATTACAGTGTAATGTTGTATATGAAGAGGGAAATACCTTCTTCAGCATTGCTTATGAGTTTCTTAAAACAAAAGCAATACACTTGAGGGCACTGAATGGCTGTTTTCATCTCTATTTTGTTTTATGTTCTTCTTTGATCTAACATGAAAATCATAACAATGTATGAGATAAGACAGCAGATAGACCCCAGGGAATTCTTAGTTATGTAACACCACATCCAATTCATTATTTTGTGAGCCTCTTCCTCAAATAGCTTTCTGAAAGATCAACTCAGTTGAAGCTACCATGGGTTTTTAGCTTTGCTAAAATCTACTATATTACATGCTCAGTGAATTTCCACAGTTTTTGTTTGAGTATCTGACAGCACCTGTCATTTGCCTTTTTATATCTTGAAAGCTGCTGGTGGTAGCATAATCAAAGATGTTGAGTAAAAAATATATCCTAGAGCAGTGGCCTATAAACCAAGTCTGCATGTATTTTAGCATAGACTGTAGATGTCATAATCTGCAGTTTTGCTTTTCTTGTATATATCAGAATTTATTGTGTAGTCAGGTGTCCAAGGAAGTTACTTAATATTAAAGAAGATGTGTTCTCAAACAGCAATATGAAAAAGACAAGCTTATTAAACTTATACAGAAAAGAAAAAAAATTAGTGAACTCCACCAAAAGGACACATTGCAGGAGAAACAAATAAGCCAAGCTTCACCTTTCTTGACTTCAGCAAAATGTTAACAACCCCAGTGGCCTGTTACTTAGGTCTCAGATCTCAAAAAATTATAGCAGCACCAAAGTTTAAGGGGCTGTTCCGCTACAGCAGAAAAGTAACACTTGCCTGTAAAGACTACCTTGGAACAGAAAATCACAAACTAAGCTTACAATTTTATCCATTTTTTTCACTCCTACAAATGTTGAGGGAAAATAGTACAGTATTGGCTTTTAAATTAAAGGACGGGGGGAACATAGCCATTTCTCATCACCTCTTGATGTTCATACATTATCACTTTAAAAAATAAATAGCTGCAGGCTGGTTTATATCTAGCCCCTCCACGAGTGAGCAAGTGCAGAGCGGACCTGAGGAGCCCTTTCCTCTCACTCATGTACAGAGGCAAGACACAGCCTTAGTTCTTCCGCTCCTGGTTCCCCATAAGTGAAGTAATCTAGTGTGGAGCAGACTCCCCAGAGGATCCAGGGTGGGCTGTTGACCATTTTCTTGCCATTCCTTTCCCTGCACTGGCAATCATGCAGAAGGGAGGAGCAAAAGCACTCAGGCCCATTCTCCTACTTACTATCAGAGAAATTATTCATTCCCTCACTCCATCTCCTCCCCTCCCTACCTCAAATGGACTATGACTTCATGCTGGTTCTCCACTCTGTTACACCAATACGATAGTGTGATGCCATTGATCCCAGTGGGGTCACACCAGCATAGAACTAATGGAGTGAAGTGGAGAATCTGGCCCACTCTTTCTTTTAAAATAAGAAAAAACAATTTATTTTAAAATAAATAACAATTTATTTTAAAATAAATTGTTAACTGGGAAGGCTCCAAGGGTTAATATGAACTGTATACTACCTTTAACCTCTCAGTTATTAGTTCAAATCTAGTCCAAGATGGCCATGGTTGAAAGTCATTAATGGATAATGTTTTTTCAAAAGGCTATGTGAAATAAGCTGCTGGCCTCTGTCCAGTTCCTAGTGATATTATTCAAGGATTTGTCTTCACTGCAACATTTAGCTTGAGTTATTACTCTTGTTGCTCCAGTTAAGCTAACCTAACCTAACTGCAGTGAGAGTGGCCATATTTCATGGCCCACTTCTTGAAAGAATCTGAACTTGAACTCCCTGAGAATTCAAGATGCTTTGTACATCTACCATTAAATGGATACATAATTGGTAAAACAACGGCAAACAAAGAGTAACTATAAATTGAATGATATCAGATTGGAGGGAGGTCTCAAGTGAGGTTTCACAGGGATCTGTTCTGGGTCTGGTGTTATTTAACATCTTTATTAATGACCTGGAACAGAGAGCATACTGATCAAATTTGGGAACAGGAATGTAGGAACAGACAGCATACTGATCAAATTTGCAGATGACACAAAGCTGGTTGTTTATAGCCCAGTTCTCCAATTTATCAAGATCCCTTTGAATTTTATCTCTATCCTCCAAAGTGATCTTGATAAATTTAAGAATTGGGCTACAGAGAACAAAATAAAATTCAACAAAGACAAATGTAAGATGCTACACTTAGTGAAGGAAAACAAAATGCACAAATACAGAATGGGGAATAACTGGCTTGGCACAGCATTGCTGAGAAGGATCTGGGAGTTGTGGTAGATCACAACCTCAACATGAGTCAACAGTGTGATGCTGTTGCACAAAATAGTGCATTTTTGGGTTGCATTAACAAAGGCATAGTGTGCAAGTAACAGGAGGTGGTAGTACTCCTCTACTAGGTGCTTGTTAGACCTGGAATGCTGTGTCCAATTTTGGTCTCCTCCATATAGAAGGGATGCAGAAAAACTGGAAAGGATCCAGAGGTGAGCAACAAAGATGATCAAAGGGCTGGAATATAAGCCATATGAGCAAAAGATGAAGGATGGGTATGATTAGTTTGGAAATGAGGAGATTGAGGGGGAACATGACAGTGGTCTTGAAATACTTGAAAGGCTGCCATAAAAAAAGATGGGGAAACATTTTTCTCTTGCCACAGAAGGCAGCACAAGAGGTAATGCATTCTAACAACAGCATAACAGGTTTAGATTAAATCTCAGGAAAAACAGTAGGACAATGGAACAAACTGACTAGGGAAGTTGTGGAAGCTCCTTCACTGGAGGCTTTCAAAAGAGAGGCTGAATAGCTATCTGTCTTGGATGGTTAGACACAACAAATCCTACATCTTGGCAGGGGGTTAGACTAGATGAGCCTTGTGGTCCATTCTAATCCTAAGGTTCTATGATTCTATCTTTATGAAATCATGACCCTGTGGAACGTAGCTGCCATAGATAACTAAATAGTGTTGCCTCAGAATTTGCATTATTTCCTAGGTGTTCTGTATCGAGGAATAGTTATAAAGATAAAAACCACTGATTGTGTGTTATGTCCCTCTTCTTCTGTCCAGTCCACAGAGGATGTGAGCTTATTACTGTAAAGTATCAGATGTACCTAGAACTTTGTGTAGGAGCCTCGTTCCATATTTTTATAAATAACAAACAATTAAATACTGCTACCAGCTAACTGAGTTATTCTTTCAGCTCATTGGATAGAGGCCTGTTATTCTGGGGCCTAGTCAGATGCAGTGACTGGAATTCCATACTCTAAAAACATAGAATTCAATAGAGAATTATTTTCTTTTGTATAGTTGTTGTTTTATATACCCATCCCACAGATTTCCATAGAAGAGATCTAATTCTCCATTTAAATTCTGGTTCATAAACATTTCCTTTGTTTAACTGAATTCTATAAGCCATTTTCATAAGAGTGTTCATTAGTTTGGCCTCCTGACAGAGTAAAGATCAAAATCATCCTTTCACCTTGTTAGGCCATCAGAATAACAAGAAGAAATTGCTACCCCAGTGAAGCTGTAACATAGGTGTTTGTGTTCACAAAGTACAATAAGTGCTAGACCTCATCTGGATTTAACACCAGCTGAAGCTCTTGTGTGTTTGATTTATGCGTGTATTTGCTTGATTATTTCAAGAAGAAAAACACCCAGGGAACTCCTACAGTATGATGACATTCTGTATCTCAGAAGTACTTTACATGCCAGTATCTTGGGATGTAAAGTACTTCTGAGATACAGAATGTCATCTTAAAGTAATATAGAGTGCTATTTTACAGTTTACTCTTGTACATTTTGATCCATAAGAGAGTAGGTAACCATTCACAGGAGAGACATACTAATTTGCATAACTTTTTTCTACAGATTTTGAGTGTCTTAAAAATTCTTTTTAAAGACTGCCCTATAAAAGTTCAAGCTAATGGAGGGGGTGAAGGGGAACTCTCTGTGCATCAAAGTGATATTCTCAAAGATTTCAGAGTAACAGCCGTGTTAGTCTGTATTCACAAAAAGAAAAGGAGTACTTGTGGCACCTTAGAGACTAACAAATTTATTTGAGCATAAGCTTTTGTGAGCGACAGCTCACTTCATCGGATGCATTCAGTGGAAAATACAGTGGGGAGATTTATATACACAGAGAACATGAAACAATGGGTGTTACCATACACACTGTAAGGAGAGTGATCACTTAAGATGAGATAATACCAGCAGGAGAGCAGGGGCGGGGGAGAAAACCTTTTGTAGTGATAATCAAGGTGGGCCATTTCCAGCAGTTGACAAGAACATCTGAGGAATGCAGGGGGGGGGGGCAGGAGGGGAGGGAATAAACATGGGAAAATAGTCTTACTTTGTGTAATGACCCATCCACTCCCAGTCTCTATTCAAGCCTAAGTTAATTGTATCCAGTTTGCAAATTAATTCCAATTCAGCAGTCTCTCATTGGAGTCTGTTTTTGAAGCCTTTTTGTTGTAATATTGCTACTTTTAGGTCTGTAATCGAGTGACCAAAGAGATTGAAGTGTTCTCCGACTGGTTTATGAATGTTATAATTCTTGACATCTGATTTGTGTCCATTTATTCTTTTACGTAGAGACTGTCAGGTTTGGCCAATGTACATGGCAGAGGGGCATTGCTGGCACATGATGGCATATATCACATTGGTGGATGTGCAGGTGAACGAGCCTCTGATAGAGTGGCAGATGTGATTAGGCCCTGTGATGGTGTCCCCTGAATAGATATGTGGACACAGTTGGCAATGGGCTTTGTTGCAAGGATAGGTTCCTGGGTTAGTGGTTCTGGTGTGTGGTTGCTGGTGAGTATTTGCTTCAGGTTGGGGGGCTGTCTGTAGGCAAGGACTGGCCTGTCCCCCAAGATCTGTGAGAGTGATGGGTCGTCCTTCAGGATAGGTTGTAGATCCTTGATGATGTGTTGGAGAGGTTTTAGTTGGGGGCTGAAGGTGACGGCTAGTGGCGTTCTGTTATATTCTTTGTTGGGCCTGTCCTGTAGTAGGTGACTTCTGGATACTCTTCTGGCTCTGTCAATCTGTTTCTTCACTTCCGCAGGTGGGTATTGTAGTTGTAAGAATGCTTGATAGAGATCTTGTAGGTGTTTGTCTCTGTCTGAGGGGTTGGAGCAAATTCTCGTAGATGTAAAATGTTGCCACTTTATGCAGCAGTTAGAAATGTGTGGCTCTTTTGCAACATTCATAAGGGACCATAGTATAATTCTAGGTGTGGGGGGAGGGAAAAGGAAGGAAAGTAGGTTAGACTTGAAAGTTATGCCATATTCAAAAAAGGTTTTCAAAAATGCAAGCACCTGCATACTTTCAAACTGACACATAATGCAAAAGTGTGTCCTGTTTAACAGAACTTATTGGAAATAAATTGAAGTTACACTAAATCTAAATAGAAAAACGGATAAGAATAAGAACACTGTTTAATAACATGACAAGCTTTTTGTAAAAGCAAAGCCAATAACATCCTTTATTCATATTCTCCTTACACTTTTACCCTCAATAACTCCTAGGCAATGCTCATTTTAATGAATATATTGCTGCAAAAGGTTGCCCTCAGTAAATCTGACTCTTGGCACAAAAGTATTAATTATCTTTGTAATGGCTACCTATGGATTTTTTCGCTTTTTGAGACAGATATAGTTTCATATTTAAAAATTCTTTTTTCTCATTCTTTCTGCTTCTCTATCTATATCTATATATTTTTATTATATTTACTGAACTTTTTCTGAGCTTCCTATTCTTCCTCATTTTAAGTGTGTGCATAGGTAGAAGCTGAGATGACAGCACTGGGTGGTATTTTCAACACCTCTAAGCATTACTCTAACTCTGCTCCCATTTAGGTCAATCAGAGGTTTACCATTGACTTTATTAGGAAAAAATATTAGAACATTGTTCTGAGCTTTTGAAAACACCACTCGTATGTGACTGAATGAATGATTTTAAATGAATGACTAATTTCTGTGTCAAGTCCTATCTATCTCTCCATCTAATTGTGGATTTCACCCAAAATGAGAAATTTAACTATGTATTTCTTGGCTATAAAACAATTACATCATCTAAAAGTTATATTACATAATGAGTTTTCCATCATCTTAAAATGTTATTTTATCAATTACCAATAATCACTCAAAACAACATCAGGTGAAAGCTGATTGCATCCCAGGGAAGTACACATTGTAAAAATTTAAATTATCTTCTGACAAACCAGCAAGAGAAACTACTTTAAATTCTTGCTCCAGTGACCATAAGACTTTAGATATTAGAAATTTCTTAGCTACCTAACACACTGGCCAAGTCTGTCCTTATTCCCCTCTAGTGGCTAGAACCATGTAAAGAGGTTAGAAATCTGCTGCTGCCTCTACATTTCATTTTGACCAAAAAAAAATTCAGATATTTTCATAGAAAAATGAAGGGGGAAAAAAAGAGAAACAAAATAAGTTTTGTTCAATTATTTTTCTCCAAAAATAAAAATAAGAATTCCAAACAGCTCCACTTGATGGGCATCAGATTCCTGTGGTTAACTCTATTTCTAGAGCCATGTAAAGCTGGATCCTACAAGGTGCTGAGCACTCTGGCCCAGATTCAGATATGCACTGCAGGTGGTTGGAAGCTGACACTCAGCTAAGCACAAGCAAGACTCCCACACACTGGTGATCCAGGAAGGATCCAAACATTGGATTTTGTGTTGTACTAAGTTGAGCCTCTTTCCACTTCCCAATAGCATAAGACTGAAATGGATATTTGTCTCAGATAATCTGCAACAATGACTATCAATAGCAGTGACAATTTTACAGCAAATGTATTTAACTAATGCATTTTATTCTATTTCATCACCTTCTTGCATTTGTATGAATAGTGCTTCAAATGTGGAGTTTTTCCATTCAACAGTACACCTCCCATTATAAGTTGAGGATGGGTCTGCTGTTAATTATGAACTTTTCAAAAAAATATGAGAACTCTCACAGCAAATTCACTTTCTTATTCTCTCTCTATACCAGCTTCTGGGGGGTGGGGGTGGGGGGTGGGAGTGTGTCTTAGTGAGCAGCATATGAGAGACACTAAAGTCCCGAAAGGCTGTAACAAAGATTTTTTTTCCTGCTGAATTAGAAAATGTCGTGTGAGGATTACATTATTCTAATCCAGCTCTAGAAATATATGGACCATTCATACAGCCTGAAAATCTCTGGACTCCCAAGTGAAAGCAAAGGCTCAAATTAATATTGCAAACTTGAGAGATTTCCATTAAAAGAACAATCAAGCATGGAAAGCATGATCTAACAAATCCAGGTTCTCTCACTCCCTCACCCCCCTGGATTTGTGCAGGAAATGGCCCACCTTGATTATCATACACATTGTGAAGAGAGGTTTCAGAGTAACAGCCGTGTTAGTCTGTATTCGCAAAAAGAAAAGGAGTACTTGTGGCACCTTAGAGACTAACCAATTTATTTGAGCATGAGCTTTCGTGAGCTACAGCTCACTTCATCGGATGCATACCGTGGAAACTGCAGCAGACTTTATATATACACAGAGAATATGAAACAATACCTCCTCCCACCCCACTGTCCTGCTGGTAATAGAGAGTGGTCACTTTGGATGGGCTATTACCAGCAGGAGAGTGAGTTTGTGGGGGGGGGGGGGGGGCGCAGAGGGTGAGAAAACCTGGATTTGTGCTGGAAATGGCCCAACTTGATGATCACTTTAGATAAGCTATTACCAGCAGGACAGTGGGGTGGGAGGAGGTATTGTTTCATGGTCTCTGTGTGTATATAATGTCTTCTGCAGTTTCCACTGCATGCATCCGATGAAGTGAGCTGTAGCTCACGAAAGCTCATGCTCAAATAAATTGGTTAGTCTCTAAGGTGCCACAAGTACTCCTTTTCTTTTTGCGAATACAGACTAACACGGCTGTTACTCTGAAACCTTTGAAGAAAAAGGCATTAATAAATAAGCTACATCTTCCTATATACATGCCCTAGACTCTTCATATACAGTAAGAGCTATAGCACTTCCTGCAGTGTTTTAGCCGCTCAAGCACTCTCCCCTGAGCTATGCTAGCCCTTACTTCGCACTGCAGGTTAACAATAGGTGTACTCCAATCTCCAAAGCCTTTTGAAGTATTCCCCTGTGATATCCAGCCCCTGACAGTGTATACTCACAGAAAATACCAGGTCTGCCATCCGCGAAGGAACTGTATATACACCAGCTTGTAAGATTCAGCTCAGGACCAGTGCTTTACTTAACACCACAGCACTGAGATATATTTATAGTGAAAATAAGAATAAGTGTATAATCAAAGTCGAGATTCAGGAGATAGTGAGTAAGGATATTGGAAACAAATAGTTACATATAAAACAAAATAATACCACACTTTCTAGAGACTAAACTTAACTATCAGGTTAACCTCCTGTCTAAAGCAGTTCATCTCACCAAAAGTATTTTGTAGCTGTTTCAACTGAGGTTGGCTGAGACTGTTTTCATGAATGTAAATGCACTGCCCATTTATTTCCTCGGTGCAGCATGAGGAGGTGTTTTCTTTACCTTCTATATATACCTCAAGTTTGTTGTCTGTACCTGAAGACAGATTAACCAGCCATGGTTTGTTCTCTCCCCTCCCCCCCCTTCTGTTGCTTCCCTGTTGACTTCACATCTTTTCATTAACAATTGTCTTCATATGCATATGGACAGCCATTGTGTTTCTTTACAAAGCTTAATTTACATCCCAACAGAGAGAGATACATTTCTTACCTCCAGGATGAAGGAAAACCTGTTTTTCACCTCTGTTGGCAACTAATGCTTTGATGCAGACTTTACCAACATATATTTCCAGCACACATACATAACTCCTTACGTGGTATCTATACAAACATTTCACAATGATATTAATGACCAGTGTGACCCACATGACATTCTTTGGTGAACCAGAATGGAAATATCAGAAGATTCTTGGGTCACAGGAACCCATTATGGTTCCCTGATTTGGAAGATCAGCCCCAGCAGTGGTGAAATTTAGAGCTACTGCCATGCAACAGACAGAGGTGGAGAGGTGCAGCCCCAGATATGGCAGAATAATGTGCCACAGACAGGAATTCTCTGCTTCCCATTTGCAGCTAGGTTACAGCTCCATTACAATGCCTAGAGTGGTATAAAGAAACCATGCATATACTAGAGAATCTGCCCCAAAAATGTTTTCATGTAAAAACCTCATGTAGCCAGGTAATGCTATTAGAATACTGATATGAAAATAGCAGGAGTTAGTTTGACAAAATATCAGAATTAATATTAGAGACATGAATATATTAAACAAATCAAAACACTATTTTGTGAATCAAATTTTCCAAATTCATCATGCAAAGACAGGAAAGTGGCAGCCCAAGCAGCAACCAGCACAGTAGTGGATGCATAATGACTAGTCCAATAGCAAGCACACTTCTTGGAGGAGTGAAAAAATACAAGTGTCATCACCAATCAACAGGAGTATTGTAAAACACATATCTTTTCCTAACCTCCCCCCCCAAAAAAAGTTATTTAAAATATAGCATTAAACATGTGATCATTTATTTGGCATTTGATTAAACATGGCATCTGGGAGATGTTGGTATAGCAATTGTCAAAGCATCAATATCAAGAAAAGAATGGAAGCCGAAATAAGTGGCAGCAACATGCACAGATGTGTGTGCCCACTCCCACCTGCTTCAGACTACCACACAGTGCTTTTTTTAGACAGAATTGTTTGTGAGACTGCAAAAAATCTGTCAGCCAACATGACTTATTAGAAAACTTTAAATTCAACTGATGCTTCTGCAAAATAGCTCTTTCAAACTTGACATTTGGAAAAACTTACCTGTGAGAATCGGTATCAGTGATATAGACACAGTAATGTATCATGTGCATGCATGTTTCCCCCAGCCGCTACACTTCTGCCATCCTCCATGCCATCTACTGCTCATTTGAACTGGGCTAGTATAATGATCCAATGAAGAAGAGTCAAATTTGGGCTGCAAATCAAGAAAAATATTTTCATGAGGAATTCTGTTAAACCTTGGAATAATCTTGCAAGGGAAATAGAGGAAACCACATTAGTTGAGACATTAACAAGTAAACTGGGTATAAAGCACTAGGAAATGTGCTAAAGAACTGCACTGAGAGAGGAGAGATGACCTCATCCCTCTCTAATTTTTTATGCTTGCTATCATACCTAGAACACACAGAAGGGGGAAAACTGCCATGGCTTTGAAGATGCAGAAACAAGTAGGAGAGGGATGGGGAGGTTAGAAGTTGTTTGGAGGGGACAGATGAAGAGTGTCTTCTAATCAAGCAGAACCTGAGGATACATGAGAATCTTGCTCACCTACCCTAATGATCTCAGGGCAACTGTACAGAATGCCTGTCATTCCATCCTGCTCTCTGGCACTTCATTCTTGGCAAAAAAGCCAGTGTGACCGTGCTGCTGGGAATCTCAAGCTATGAAAGTGCATACACAGTTTCAAACTCTGCTCCTCCAGTCTTCCAAACCCTCCCAACTCTGACATCTAACAATTCTTATTGCCTCAGCTGCTCTCCTTGAAGGGTGAATCTTCAAGAAACAAATGTAGAGGAAGCCAGCTGGAAGGGCAAGGCAGCAGTCAGCCCCCAGGGTTGGTCAGTTTGGATGAGCTATTACCAGCAGGAGAGTGAGTTTGTGTGTGTATGGGGGTGGGGGGGATGTGAGAAAACCTGGATTTGTGCTGGAAATGGCCCACCTTAATTATCATGCACATTGTAGGGAGAATGGTCACTTTGGATGAGCTATTACCAGCAGGATAGTGAGTTTGTGTGTGTGTTTTTTTAGGAGGGGGGTGAGGGGGTGAGAGAACCTGGATTTGTGCAGGAAATGGCCCAACTTGATTATCATGCACATTGTGTAAAGAGTTGTCACTTTGGATGGGCTATCTCCAGCAGGAGAGTGAATTTGTGTGGGGGGGTGGAGGGTGAGAAAACCTGGATTTGTGCTGGAAATGGCCCAACCTGATGATCACTTTAGATAAGCTATTACCAGCAGGACAGTGGGGTGAGAGGAGGTATTGTTTCATATTCTCTGTGTATATATAAAGTCTGCTGCAGTTTCCACGGTATGCATCCGATGAAGTGAGCTGTAGCTCACGGAAGCTCATGCTCAAATAAATTGGTTAGTCTCTAAGGTGCCACAAGTACTCCTTTTCTTTTTGCGAATACAGACTAACACGGCTGTTACTCTGAAGCCCCCAGGGGCTGGACTACTCAGATCAGCGGTACCTAATTGATGGTAGGCTGGCATTTTATTTACACTAGCAATGAACAGCCCTCAGGATGTTACCCAGTGTTATTAACACCCAGGACAACTTTATAAAACTTGGAAAAATATATGGAAAAAAGAACTATTGGAAGGCACTAATCTACGAACCAGAGGCTTCAATTTGATAGTGAATTGTCTCTTTTCATTTTCATGGAAAGGCCAGAACAGTGTTCTCTCCCTTTCTTCATAGATGAGTACTCTTCCATCCCCTTCTTTTTTTACCCTATCTGGTCTGGGAAGGAAGATTTACATGGATGCTCACTGCCACTGGATCTTTGAGAGCAAGAAGCACTAATTCTCTGTACCATAGCTGGCTGGCAGAGAATAGTGGAGCACCATTCATTGAGTTTCACCTGATTCAGAAAGGAGAACACTTTAGCATGTGCTTGTGTGCTGTTGAAGTCCATACATTTTCATTGGATTGAAAAGCCATTTTTGTCTCCTCCCCCCCCCCCCCAAAAAAAAATTGTCAACCAGCTATTTACTATATTATCCATGATTCCTTTCAAGATTTTTCCTGAAAATGGCACTTCAGGTATGATAACAGAATATATAAAGAATCAATTAACTGACAAAGCTGATAAGATAGGCAATAGAATTACAACATAATTGGGAGAAGTAAATATATCTGTCTATTGTTTTGGAAAGTGAGATAGGAAACTGAGTCATGAGTTCATCCAATTCAGACTTAATCAATTTTTGCCTCTATAAATTTTCAGATAGAATTGTCACTTAGTGTCTGAACATATATTTATGCTAGGCAATAAATAAATAAGATGGAGCAGATAGGGGGCTAAGTTTCTCAGTTCTGGGATGTCTGGAAGCTCTTCTCCACTTCATGATGTTGTCTCAGCCTCTGATCTTTGGTCTGGTCCTTTAACTTCTGATCTGGTATTTCTCCACTTTAGGCTTTATTCATTGGCTTCTTATACATTTCCATGTTACATATTCATTACCATTTCTCCAATCAGATTTAACCATTGTCTTACACAACCTGTAAAATATGAATTCACAAGATTCAATTTACGCTTTTGCTGTTTGCACTATTTTCATGTTATATTTTCATGTCATCTGGCTCTTGTTTTTTCCCAGGAAAGGGACTTTTAGTGTTTAGTGTATGTATTATACTAATTAACTTTCCTTTTTTGTAAATCTGTCAACATAATAACCCAACAGTTGGGATGAACACACATTTCTGGTTAAGGGCTTCCCAATTAGGAACTATCTGCCACTAAGATGATCCTGTTAATTGACTTCTATTGTTCTGACTTGCAGGGACTGTGGGCCAGATCCTTACCAAATGTAAATCATTGACTTCAGTGGAGTTATGCTGATTTTCATTTGAGTGAATGATTTATACCAGCTGAGGATCTGGCCTACCTGTTTTTGTGAGACAAATACAGAGCAGCAAAACTGCAGATTTTTAAGGTCAAAGAGAGTGAATATTTTAATACAAACACAACTGTAATAAGATTAGGTTATTTATGGTTACATAAGCAGTTTGCCTACATGCAGATGCTAATTGCAGTGTTTCTTTTAATGTTGTTTGTTTGCATATTTTTCAGTGTATTATACAGCTTGAAAATTCTTATCTAACATTTGGAAACTATTATACACTATTACTTCCCTATAATCACAACAGTTAAATCAGGTCATCCAGCTGGCTAGCATCTGATAAGATTAAAAGCACTGATTCTGATTATATTCTTTCAATTAGGCTAAAAAACTGGAAGACTTGCAATTTCCCTAACATGACATTTTTCTCCCTAAAAATATATATAAGAATTCCCAAACACATCCATAATTTGCAAGAGGTCTTTTAGGTTCTATTGGTACATTATTCCTCTTAACACTAAACTTTTTTTAGCTTATTATAATTATTATAACTTTTGCACTGTAGATGGTTAATACTGTACTAAGTTTCTGTTATTTAGTATGTTGGAACTGTCTACTTTTTCATTAATTCCATCAATCAAACTTAACTCTCTTCCACCTCTAAGAAGGAATTATAATTATTTTTATGACCACATATATGGTAATGAAAGAACTATTTTATGACATTTTAATTAATTCTCAAAATGCTCATGGACTGCAACACTGACATTATCTTGGAATTACCAGTGCAATAGAGGGGGGGAAAGTCAGATTTTAAAAGTTATGCTGGCTAATTAGGATTTTGCAAAAAAAAAAAAAGAAAAGAAAAGTCATTCGCAAATGCAATCAAAGTCATCTTATTTTGATGCCTCCTTTAAATTCAAATGTTACTTTACATAATTTATGGCAATAAATATATCTTTGTTCTCTTTTGCACTAGTCACTAGTTTAAATCTTCAAAGCTGCAATTTTGGAAAGTTTTGTATTCTAACAACTGCGCTACTTTTTAAAAAACAAATAAATTGATAAATGGCTAGTGAAAATGATTTTTCCCCATTATAAAGGAACATGAGTAGGGAAACAAAACACCTTACAAGACTTGAATGTTCAGTTTCAAAGAGCGAAAAATAATATTAAAGGGAGGGGCAATGCTTCTTTCAATATAAATTGTTTATTAATTTTTACCTGATTTTTCTAATCGGTCAGATAACATTAAATCTGTGAATGCAAAGAATATTCATTCTGCAGTATAGCTGAGATTTTTTTGAAGGTGTCTAAAGGAAATTAGAGGTCCAAAGTAGGATTCTTAAAAATTCATAAGTGATTTGGAGCACAAATAACATTGGAACTCAATGGAATGTGCTCCTAAATCACTTGGGCACTTTTAAAAATCCTACCCTTAATTTCTATTATAATTAATAGGAACTGGGCATCCAAATCTCCTTGGTGGCTTTAAAAATCATAGAATCATAGAATCATAGAATATCAGGGTTGGAAGGGACCCCAGAAGGTCATCTAGTCCAACCCCCTGCTCGAAACAGGACCAATTCCCAGTTAAATCATCCCAGCCAGGGCTTTGTCAAGCCTGACCTTAAAAACCTCTAAGGAAGGAGATTCTACCACCTCCCTAGGTAACGCATTCCAGTATTTCACCACCCTCTTAGTGAAAAAGTTTTTCCTAATATCCAATCTAAACCTCCCCCACTGCAACTTGAGACCATTACTCCTCGTTCTGTCATCTGCTACCATTGAGAACAGTCTAGAGCCATCCTCTTTGGAACCCCCTTTCAGGTAGTTGAAAGCAGCTATCAAATCCCCCCTCATTCTTCTCTTCTGCAGGCTAAACAATCCCAGCTCCCTCAGCCTCTCCTCATAAGTCATGTGTTCTAGACCCCTAATCATTTTTGTTGCCCTTCGCTGGACTCTCTCCAATTTATCCACATCCTTCTTGTAGTGTGGGGCCCAAAACTGGACACAGTACTCCAGATGAGGCCTCACCAATGTCGAATAGAGGGGAACGATCACGTCCCTCGATCTGCTCGCTATGCCCCTACTTATACATCCCAAAATGCCATTGGCCTTCTTGGCAACAAGGGCACACTGCTGACTCATATCCAGCTTCTCGTCCACTGTCACCCCTAGGTCCTTTTCCGCAGAACTGCTGCCTAGCCATTCGGTCCCTAGTCTGTAGCGGTGCATTGGATTCTTCCATCCTAAGTGCAGGACCCTGCACTTATCCTTATTGAACCTCATCAGATTTCTTTTGGCCCAATCCTCCAATTTGTCTAGGTCCTTCTGTATCCTATCCCTCCCCTCCAGCGTATCTACCACTCCTCCCAGTTTAGTATCATCCACAAATTTGCTGAGAGTGCAATCCACACCATCCTCCAGATCATTTATGAAGATATTGAACAAAACCGGCCCCAGGACCAACCCTTGGGGCACTCCACTTGACACCGGCTGCCAACTAGACATGGAGCCACTGATCACTACCTGTTGAGCCCGACAATCTAGCCAGCTTTCTACCCACCTTATAGTGCATTCATCCAGCCCATACTTCCTTAACTTGCTGACAAGAATACTGTGGGAGACCGTGTCAAAAGCTTTGCTAAAGTCAAGAAACAATACATCCACTGCTTTCCCTTCATCCACAGAACCAGTAATCTCATCATAAAAGGCAATTAGATTAGTCAGGCATGACTTTCCCTTGGTGAATCCATGCTGGCTGTTCCTGATCACTTTCCTCTCATGCAAGTGCATCAGGATTGATTCTTTGAGGACTTGCTCCATGATTTTTCCAGGGACTGAGGTGAGGCTGACTGGCCTGTAGTTCCCAGGATCCTCCTTCTTCCCTTTTTTAAAGATTGGCACTACATTAGCCTTTTTCCAGTCATCCGGGACTTCCCCGGTTCACCACGAGTTTTCAAAGATAATGGCCAATGGCTCTGCAATCACAGCCGCCAATTCCTTCAGCACTCTCGGATGCAACTCGTCCGGCCCCATGGACTTGTGCACGTCCAGCTTTTCTAAGTAGTCCCTAACCACCTCTATCTCCACAGAGGGCTGGCCATCCCTTCCCCATTTTGTGATGCACAGCGCAGCAGTCTGGGAGCTGACCTTGTTAGTGAAAACAGAGGCAAAAAAAGCATTGAGTACATTAGCTTTTTCCACATCCTCTGTCACTAGGTTGCCTCCCTCATTCAGTAAGGGGCCCACACTTTCCTTGGCTTTCTTCTTGTTGCCAACATACCTGAAGAAACCCTTCTTGTTACTCTTGACATCTCTTGCTAGCTGCAGCTCCAGGTGCGATTTGGTCCTCCTGATATCATTCCTACATGCCCGAGCAATATTTTTATACTCTTCCCTGGTCATATGTCCACTTCTTGTAAGCTTCTTTTTTATGTTTAAGATCCGCTAGGATTTCACCATTAAGCCAAGCAGGTCGCCTGCCATATTTACTATTCTTTCGACTCATTGGGATGGTTTGTCCCTGTAACCTCTACAGGGATTCCTTGAAATACAGCCAGCTCTCCTGGACTCCTTTCCCCTTCAAGTTAGTCCCCCAGGGGATCCTGGCCATCCGTTCCCTGAGGGAGTCGAAGTCTGCTTTCCTGAAGTCCAGGGTCCGTATCCTGCTGCTTACCTTTCTTCCCTGCATCAGGATCCTGAACTCAACCAACTCATGGTCACTGCCTCCCAGATTCCCATCCACTTTTGCTTCCCCCACTAATTCTACCCGGTTTGTGAGCAGCAGGTCAAGAAAAGCGCCCCCACTAGTTGGCTCCTCTAGCACTTGCGCCAGGAAATTGTCCCCTACGCTTTCCAAAAACTTCCTGGATTGTCTATGCACCGCTGTATTGCTCTCCCAGCAGATATCAGAAAAATTAAAGTCACCCATGAGAATCAGGGCATGCGATCTAGTAGCTTCCGTGAGCTGCCGGAAGAAAACCTCATCTACCTCATCCCCCTGGTCCGGTGGTCTATAGCAGACTCCCACCACTACATCACTCTTGTTGCACACACTTCTAAACTTAATCCAGAGACACTCAGGTTTTCCTACAGTTTTGTACCGGAGCTCTGAGCAGTCATACTGCTCCCTTACATACAGTGCTACTCCCCCACCTTTTCTGCCCTGCCTGTCCTTCCTGAACAGTTTATAACCATCCATGACAGTACTCCAGTCATGTGAGTTATCCCACCAAGTCTCTGTTATTCCAATCACGTCATAGTTCCTTGACATCACCAGGACCTCCAGTTCTCCCTGCTTGTTTCCAAGGCTTTGTGCATTTGTATATAAGCACTTGAGATAACCTGTTGATCGCCCCTCATTCCCAGTATGAGGCAGGAGCCCTCCCCTCACAGACATTCCTGCCTGTGCTTCCTCCCGGTATCCCGCTTTCCCACTTACCTCAGGGCTTTGGTCTCCTTCCCCCGGTGAACCTAGTTTAAAGCCCTCCTCACTAGGTTAGCCAGCCTGCTGGCAAAGATGCTCTTCCCTCTCTTCGTAAGATGGATCCCGTCTCTGCCCAGCACTCCTCCTTCATGGAACACCATCCCATGGTCAAAGAATCCAAAGCCTTCTCTCCGACACCACCTGCGTAGCCATTCGTTGACTTCCACGATTCGACGGTCCCTACCCAGGCCTTTTCCTTCCAAGGGGAGGATGGACGAGAACACCACTTGAGCCTCCAACTCCTTTATCCTTCTTCCCAGAGCCACGTAGTCCGCAGTGATCCGCTCAAGGTCATTCTTGGCAGTATCATTGGTGCCCACGTGGAGAAGCAGGAAGGGGTAGCAATCCGAGGGCTTGATGAGTCTCGGCAGTCTCTCCGTCACATCGCGAATCTTAGCCCCTGGCAAGCAGCAGACTTCTCGGTTTTCCCGGTCAGGGCGGCAGATAGATGACTCAGTCCCCCGGAGGAGAGAGTCCCCGACCACCACCACCCGCCTTCTCCTCTTGGGAGTGGTGGTCGTGGAACCCCCAACCTCAGGACATCGCATCTCATGCCTTCCAACCAGCGGAGTCTCCTTCTGCTTTCTCGCCCCAGACATATCATCTGGTCCACTCTCCGCAATGGTACCTGTGGAGAGAACATGAAAGCGGTTAGTTACCTGTGTCTGTGTTACTGGAACCCGGACATTCCGCTTACCTCTTCTGGAGGTCACATGTTGCCAAGCTTCTTCACTGGCCTCTTGCTCTTGCACAACCTGCTCTATATCTTTAGAGCTTTGTGCCCCTAGAAGCCTATCCTGAGTTTTGTCCAGAAAATCCTCAGTTTCTCGTATGCAACGCAGGGTCGTTATCTGTTGCTCCAGACCTTCAATCTTCTCTTCCAATATGGAGACCAGCTTGCACTTTGTACAGACAAAGTCGCTTCTGTCCTGTGGAAGAAAGACAAACATGGCACATCCAGTGCAGGTCACAACAGCTGAACCCCCCCCTTCCATATCACCTTCCTACTATGAGCTTCCTCAGAATCCTTTGCTATATGTTCTGAAATTCTAAGACTCAGTCATCCATACTTAGATGGTTCTTCTTTCATTTGATCACTTAGACACATCTGGCTCCACTGTGGGTGGTGGATCTATTGTGATTCTGCTATGCAAAATAGAGATGGATGAGGAAAAGGAGGGGGCTGTCTGTGAGATTGTGGATCTCTGCTCACCATGACTTCCCAGTGTGACCATCAGGTGGGCTGGTAGCAGTACCAGAGCATCTTCTCTTGATTAGATCCTCTCATCCTATCCACCTACCATGTAGGCCATTGACCAGCTCTGAACCCTCAGGGGGAAAGTCTTCCATTGCTGCCTCTTCAAGCACAGTCCCTGACCTGTTTACTCACGCTGGGTGCTGGGATGTGGGTCTGGCTGATGCTCTTTAGATTTGTTTGTCTTTTGGTCCTTCCTTTCTTTATCCAGTGCCTTGCTTCCCTGTCTTTCCACGTCATCTGCCCTGACATCCCATGGGCGCTCTCTCACAGTTTGATATCCAAGAGACTAGAGGAATTTCTATCCAAAGCACAGTGGAAACCTGAAGTGTCTCAGATACCGCTGCACTGTAATTTGGCAAATGTTTACTTTCTAAAAGCAGCCACTCTAAAGTAGTAAGTGGTATAAAATCTATGTCAAGATTGGCACAAATATTTTTGAATTGAAGAATACCACAGAATATCCTTTCTACTTCTCCTGGTTTTGTCACAGTGTTGCTTTCTGAACTTAGCAAATTCTCACATGGAGAATTTTTCTCACTTGGCCTCTCATCTTGAGTAACCAGATGTATACTATTGGTGGGCAATTTTTTCAGGGTTTTTGGCCACCCACAGCTCCAACCAACTTCACTGTTGGGTGCTTAGCAACTCTAAAAATTAAGCCATAACAATCCAATTTTGGCCACTAAAAGTGTAGGCATCCATTTAATAATTAGCATCTCTCTGTGTTTTTCTCAGTGAGTAGTTTGTGATTTTTTTAAAATTCCAGCCAAATTGATCCATAGACTGTTTGTTTGTCCAGAAGTAGTTTGTTGGGAACAGGGGGGGAATTAAAGAAGGATCTATATATCCAAGGATTCAGAAGTTGGGCTGGATAGCAATCAGGTTTGGATTAAATATGTTAGTTTAAACAAAGTTTGGACAAAAGTATTTGTGGAAGGGATATCAGAGAATGGCAGGGTTCATCATGAGGAGACAATGAAAATATCTTTTATGGATTAGACCTATGTCCCAATTAGTATTAATTCATCACTGGTTATGGTAATGTAGTCTAGACTAGCTAGGATACAGTATCATTTTTGTTCCCTGAGTGGATGAGTATAACTTTTAGAATCAGGTTTATGGTCTGAATTCTTGTGTGTACTTAATTTAAAGCTCACTTTGTTTGAATATTCACTGTTTGTGCAAACATTTTTCCATTACTAGAATATTCATAGACAACTAAACAAACTATAATGATATAGCTGTATCTACAATAAAGAAGCAACTATCTCACTTACAGTACTACAGAGCAGATAATAATAAAGAAGAGCTAATCTGGTCTTTTGCTGTCCGTCTTTTTATTATCTTAAGTGTCAGTGTCCATGGGAAAGAGATAATCCAAGCCCGTTATATGCGTTTGTGAATATTGGTAAGATAAAAATGTGGCGCTAGACTGGTACTTGAGTAAATGGTACTACCTCGTCCAAAATGACTTCTTTGCTCTGTGGGGGAAGTAAGATGCATGAGCCTTTCTCATGGTGCAACTTCCCATTCCACTCTGACTCAGCTGTGCTGGATGGCACCCTCATGGGGAGAAGGGCAGATTCTGCTCCCTTACAATGCTACTCCCTGCCTTCTTTGATGGCAGTGAGGGCCACCAGGAAGGTTGCTTTCCCAACATGTTGTGACTTGTGTGACTTGTGTGGATAGACTGTACAGGGGATTAAGGGGACATTTTACACCTCTTTATGTCCCTGTGCAGGAACAAAGACAGACTCATGATTGATTCCATGGGTAAAATTTAGCGGGAGAATGAGTGACAAGGAAAGCTGAATTTCACTTCCCCTCCCACTGTAAAACTGACCCTGAAGCCCCAATGCAGGCAAACATCATACAGAACTTTAAATAGAGCATATATATTTTCATTTATAACCAGAATTCAACAGGCAATAATCATTCCTCTCCTCTCCTCTTCATAAACCCTTGACCAATAAGTGCCAAACATTTTAGATGTCTCCTTCTCTGCCACTTTCATATCCTTTAATATAGAGAAGAGTTTGATGAAAATCCTTGCAAGAGGTGTTACCCGGGGTTCTTTCAACCCAAAGCTCTTGGCAACTTAAAGAACCCAGCTCCCAGACTGCTGCGCTGGGCATCACAAAATGGGGAAGAGATGGCCAGCCCTCAGTGGAGATAGAGGTGGTTAGGGACTATTTAGAAAAGCTGGACGTGCACAAGTCCATGGGGCCGGACGAGTTGCATCTGAGAGTGCTGAAGGAATTGGCGGCTGTGATTGCAGAGCCATTGGCCATTATCTTTGAAAACTCGTGGCGAACGGGGGAATGCCCGGATGACTGGAAAAAGGCTAATATAGTGCCAATCTTTAAAAAAGGGAAGAAGGAGGATCCTGGGAACTACAGGCCAGTCAGCCTCACCTCAGTCCCTGGAAAAATCATGGAGCAAGTCCTCAAAGAATCAATCCTGATGCACTTGCATGAGAGGAAAGTGATCAGGAACAGCCAGCATGGATTCACCAAGGGAAGGTCATGCCTGACTAATCTAATTGCCTTTTATGATGAGATTACTGGTTCTGTGGATGAAGGGAAAGCAGTGGATGTATTGTTTCTTGACTTTAGCAAAGCTTTTGACACGGTCTCCCACAGTATTCTTGTCAGCAAGTTAAGGAAGTATGGGCTGGATGAATGCACTATAAGGTGGGTAGAAAGCTGGCTAGATTGTCGGGCTCAACAGGTAGTGATCAATGGCTCCATGTCTAGTTGGCAGCCGGTGTCAAGTGGAGTGCCCCAAGGGTCGGTCCTGGGCCGGTTTTGTTCAATATCTTCATAAATGATCTGGAGGATGGTGTGGATTGCACTCTCAGCAAATTTGCGGATGATACTAAACTGGGAGGAGTGGTAGATACGCTGGAGGGGAGGGATAGGATACAGAAGGACCTAGACAAATTGGAGGATTGGGCCAAAAGAAATCTGATGAGGTTCAATAAGGATAAGTGCAGGGTCCTGCACTTAGGATGGAAGAATCCAATGCACCGCTACAGACTAGGGACCGAATGGCTAGGCAGCAGTTCTGCGGAAAAGGACCTAGGGGTGACAGTGGACGAGAAGCTGGATATGAGTCAGCAGTGTGCCCTTGTTGCCAAGAAGGCCAATGGCATTTTGGGGTGTATAAGTAGGGGCATAGCGAGCAGATCGAGGGACGTGATCGTTCCCCTCTATTCGACATTGGTGAGGCCTCATCTGGAGTACTGTGTCCAGTTTTGGGCCCCACACTACAAGAAGGATGTGGATAAATTGGAGAGAGTCCAGCGAAGGGCAACAAAAATGATTAGGGGTCTAGAACACATGACTTATGAGGAGAGGCTGAGGGAGCTGGGATTGTTTAGCCTGCAGAAGAGAAGAATGAGGGGGGATTTGATAGCTGCTTTCAACTACCTGAAAGGGGGTTCCAAAGAGGATGGCTCTAGACTGTTCTCAATGGTAGCAGATGACAGAACGAGGAGTAATGGTCTCAAGTTGCAGTGGGGGAGGTTTAGATTGGATATTAGGAAAAACTTTTTCACTGAGAGAGTGGTGAAACACTGGAATGCGTTACCTAGGGAGGTGGTAGAATCTCCTTCCTTAGAGGTTTTTAAGGTCAGGCTTGACAAAGCCCTGGCTGGGATGATTTAACTGGGAATTGGTCCTGCTTCGAGCAGGGGGTTGGACTAGATGACCTTCAGGGGTCCCTTCCAACCCTGATATTCTATGATTCTATGATTCTAACCCCGGGTAACACAGGGAAAAAAATCTTATTCAGAAGACACTCAAGCTTTTTCAAAAATAACTTCCTGCTCAGCTGCTTTAAAGCTCGTTATCACCACAAAAACTCCTACACAATCAAATAAGAACTGTTAAAAACATTTCAAGAAAAAAAAATCTCGCTCTCCAGCAACCGCAGTAGCTTAATGATCTGGTAAAAGACCAAAACAAACTGATATAATTACCATAGAAAAGCTATTACATAGCTCCTCACATTCCGCTTGTTTATAGGATAAACATTAAAATAGTTACATTGTTTTAACATTTCTTCCAAGTTTTTCAATTTCTACTCCCATTTTCATTCACTGAGCTCATTTCAAAGTCTTTTTACTCAGAATGCATCAGATAATGAAATCCATGCTTTGCTGTCAGTAAAACACAGAGCTGTGTGCTAAAGTGACTGACAACATTACTATGTGTATGTATATGAGATGCAAGTATATATACTCATATACCAGAATCTATCTGTCTTAGAGTTATATTACTACCAGTCATCACTTTAGTATCTGATTGCCTTCCATGTAAAATCAATAGCAATAGACAAGTTCCTAGTGGACTGTATGAAGAGTCTAGCACTCCTCTCTATTCAGAGTGAAAACTCGGCTTGGGATAGGGAGGTTGTGTTTACAATTATTTAGATTTTATTAAAGAACATTTGGTTGGGTTCAGGTTGATTTTGTGTCAGGGTTTGGGTATTTTACTTTATTGGGTTTGATTGGTTGGGGATTTGGTGTGGGAGGGGTGTCAGTCATCATTCTTATGATGGAAAAGGGCTTTTTCAAAGAGGAAAGGTTTGCAGAGGAAGGTATTAATGTGCGAGAACACTGTGGCATTTGTCAGTTAAGGATGGGCCACAGAATATACATGACACACAACCTGAAATCAAGGAAATGAAAATTTACGATAACCAACAGTACATTTCCTCCTCCCATTTGCCTAGAGTTGCTCGCCTCCCTACTATTAAAACAACCATACGCTATATAAAATTCACTCCAACCTTAGCTCTGCTGTAGTTGAGATGCCAGCCTTATGGCACTCCCTTCTCCAATTCCACTCCACAAACAAGACGATGTATGTGCCATAATTTGTGTGTGTGTTGGAGGACAATTTTGTTGTTGTTGTGGTTTTTATTATTATTTAAATTCTTTGGGTGAGGTTTAGTGAGAAGAAGATTAGCTACATGGAAAGATAAAAACAGGGAGATGGAACACTGAAGGAATGGGGCAAGGAGAATAGGGAAGATCAGAAGATAGAAAGGAGGGAGAAGGGAGGAGTCTACTTACTCAGCAAGTAGCTGCATTGCTTTCAGAGGGACGACCTGAGGAGTAAGGTACTATTCAGCGTGCAGAACTAGGATCCTTTGAAAGAACAGTTGGCTCCAGCTCTTGATACCTACTGTTGTCCCAGTAACATAAGGATTAGTCAGTAGCGCTAATAAGTTCTAACAATAGAGGAATTATGTTTGTTTAAACTTCATGAAAAGTGAGAGCGTAATCAAACCATAGCATGCAGAGTAGAACATTAATCTCATTAATGATCTTTATAAGTCTATCAACCCCCCCCCCAACATATTTTACAATTATATTCCCGTACATTACTTTGAAAAGCAAAATTGGGGCATTTTTTAAACAACAAAATGTGATGCAAAAATCAAAAAGCCTCTTCTAGCTCAAACCTTATGTGATGACCACTACTATGTGACTGACACAATAGGGATCGAATGGAGGAGTGGGGGACCTCCAGAGCAAAAAAACCAAGAGCTATAGATTGAGCCAAAAGTCAGGAGATGCTAAATTCTAGCATCTCCACTGTGACTTTCTGACCTTGGATGAAGCACCATGTCAACATCTTCAAAACTAACACATTATCCTCCTCCAAAACCCTCATCAGAACCCTCCTTTTTTATCATGTCTAATAACACTTGACAATGACAAGGATGCTGGTGTGTTGAGATCACTGCCTGTCATGATGAGCAATATTGGCTCATTGTTTTCATGTATTCCCACATCTGTCTGTCTGCATCCATCTGTTGTCACTTGTTTTATATTTTAAGTTTCTTGGGGCAGGGACTGTCTTTTTGTTCTGGCTTTGTACAGCACCTACCACAATGGGATTCTAGTTCACGACTGGGCTCATAGGTGCTACAGCAATATAAATAATAACAACAATAATAGGTGCAATGTTGTTTACCTTGCATCTTAACATTTCAACACCCCAAAGGTCTCGTATTTTACATAAGAGAATTTCCCTCCCAGAAGTTTAATCCTTTAAAATGTGTCCCTGTTTCACGATTTCTTTTCAATTAAAAAAAAACAAAACAAAAAACAGTAAGATAGAACTGATTTTGTTCCTTCACAACACGGAAGAATCCCCCCCTTTCCCCTCAGTTATTTTACGGATGAAAATTACCCAAAGGTCAAATAAAAGGTTTGTGTCCTATGATATTACTATTGTGGATCTTGTGTTTATTTCTCGAGTTACAATATTTAAATGTCAAGCATCCCTAGGAGAAATAAATTATTCATTATAATTAGAACTGTAATTTTAAAAAAATCATTTATTGGTGAGCAAGCAGTGTATTCAGTGAGGTGGGTTTTTTTCTTCTTCCGTACAATAGCTATGTACCTTGAGATAATGTTCTAATTAACCTAATTGCAACCACTGTATTGAACTGTAGGTTGAGATCCAAAGTGTCATGGCAACCAGCAGAAAAGCTTTGCTAGCCTTTGTTTTTTTTAGTATAGTCTCAGAAATAGTTCTTTATTACAGGAAATAAAGAGGTAAATCCTCTTAACAAGATCAAGCTTGAACCAAGAAAGAATTTTTTCCCCTTTACGTAAATTAAGCATTCTGCTACAATTTAATTAGCATAAGCCATCATAATAATGTACCCCATAAGTGTTTGCTTTTCCTGTCTAGAGCAAATCTCCTGTGCTCAGGAGATTTACAGTAAATCATTGAATATTAATTTATTTGATTTTACTGAAGTACATTTTACATAGTCAGCTTATGTGAGAGAACAATCATTTTCTCTCTCTTGCAGGAAAAATCATATTCAATGCCACAGTATGAGCTAAAAGGAACTCTATGAAATGCTGCTCCAGTTTTATGATCTCAGTGAACTCTAGAGACCACTGGAAGTTGATATTTCAGAACGTGGGAAGTCTGTTGGAGAACGCTCTTAATTATGATTTTTATGTGACTGCAAATTAAAAAATACATGTTGCATTTCAATGAACAGTGAAATGTAATATTACTTTATGTTGTAGATGGGTTCTCCCCTGGCTGAGAAAAGACTTTAAAACTCCCATAAAATGCAATGGGGGTACTGCCTGGATAAAGACTGCAGGATGGATCAAACAATGGTAAGGTTTTAATGAATTGGATGGTGCTTTGTTTGATGGTGCTCCTGCCTAATGCATCACTGTGTAAGTAATGTGTTTTATTTTATACATTGTCCCTCATAAATTAGTAATCACATCTAATATATGCTGTTTTTGCTTCCTATCTGTTTTTCCTGTAGATAAAAATTCATTTATATCAAGATTTTTTAAATTGACTTTTATCATGATGAAGCATATGTACCGTCTGAAGATGCCAAAACAACAACACATTAAATTTGTAATTTCATGAGATTTTTTTTCCTTATTAGATGATACCAGAAACAAATCTTGGAACCTTTCATTTATTTTTGTACAGATTATTAGTATCTTTGGCTTTTTTTCAGATAATGTGCTATGCAATACCTGTCCCTTTATCAATATGTGTGTTTTCTTTCAATC
The DNA here is from genome assembly GCF_965140235.1 of Caretta caretta. Taxonomy (NCBI): domain Eukaryota; kingdom Metazoa; phylum Chordata; order Testudines; family Cheloniidae; genus Caretta; species Caretta caretta. The sequence continues at coordinate 19,223,255 of NC_134214.1, forward strand.
AATGAATAGAAGAGACAGACATATTAAGATGTGTACTATAAATATATGAGAAAGTGTTTTTTAAATGGTTTTGCTGAATTTCACCTACTTCCAGATCATTTGTCCATTAGATATGCTCTATGTCTGGTGCTTTCTTCTTTTCATGCTCTAAACATCATTTATTATAAATATGTTTAACTGAAGGTGAACTCCTGCTGGTGTGCTGAGACCACAGTTTATCATGCTGACCATAGGCGCAAACTCCGTGGGTGCTCTGGGGCTGGAGCACCCACAGGGAAAAAATGGCAGTGACAGCCCCCTTAGCAGCACCTCCCCCTTCCTCCCCACGCCTCCTGCCTGCCACAATCAGCTGTTTTGCTGGGAGGGGGGAAAGTAGTGGGGATGTGGCATGCTTGGGGGAGGGGGTGGAACTGGGCGGGAAGAGGTGTGGTGGGGATGGAGCAGGGGCAGGAAGAGGAAGGGGTGGAGCGGGGGTGGGGCAAGGTGGGGCCTTGGGGGAAGGAATTGGGCCTGGGGCACAGGCGGGGGTCAAGCACCCCTGGGCACTTTGGAAAGTTGGATCCAATATTGTGTAATAGTTTCCTTGTACTCTGTCTCTCTCTTTGTTGTATCTGTTTTATCTTATACTTATATTGTAAGCTGTTTGGGGCAGGAACTGTTTGTTTTGCTCTGTGGTTGCACAGCATCTAGTACAGTGGGGTGCTAGTCCATGACTAGAGTTTCCTAGGTGCTACAATAATACAAATAATAAATTACAAATACCTCCCCCAATACAGTTATCACTGCTTCTGGCTTCTCAGGAAGGACAAAGTTGAATTGCATAGAAAATATTTTCTTCTTGATTCATGAAATGGACTGTAGTAATATCACTAGGAGTGCTGTGTGTAGCAAGATAAGGATAATGTCCATCACTATGGTAGCCCTTGGGCTAATTAAGAACCAAATATTTATCCATAGACTCCAATATTATTCACACAAAAAATGTTCATACAAGACTTGTCAGTAGAACTGCCTGTGTAATCATTTGCGTAATACTATCAAGGGTTTGCTCAAGAAAGTCTGATGAATTCTCAGCTACCAAAACTGCGCACATAAATGTAGATTGCATATACAATTTTGTGGGCGCAAACACTTACAAATGCAAATCAGAGTTCAATTTGGGGTCTTCTGAAAACTTGGGCAGAATACTAACATAACTTTGAAAGCACATGCTAAATATTAATTGGACCTTTGCACTTTAGTTATTGCATGAAATTTCACTGATGATTTAATACAGTTAAAAGAATCCCAGACAGAAAGCTCACTATTGTTATTCAATTGTTAGAGGGGATGTAATAGCCAAGTCAGCTGTCATAATACTCAATATAAATCTCATTGAAATCCCTCATTTGAACAGGACTGCAATATCTGTAACATTCTAATTATATCCATTAATATTCCTACAAGGATATCTTGTTCTGGTGGATTAAATTATGAGACTAGCATCTGCTTATACACTCTTTTTCATACGTATTTAGGTATTACCTTTCTCCCATCACAATAATATCTGAGTGCTCAATGTAAATACAGATCTATTCTCACAAACCGTCCTATGAGGTAGGTAACTATTATTACCTCCATTCACAAATGTGGAACTGAGGCAGAGAGAGACTAAGGGCCTGTTCCAAAGTATAGCTGAAGTCCGTGGAAACCCCACTGTTTCCTTGTACTCTGCCTTACAGACTTCCCCACTAACTTAAATTGGATTTAGATCAGGTCCCAAGGTTACACATGAAGTCTGTGACAGTGATGAAAATTGAACTCAGATCTGTGGAGTCCAAGCTCACTCTGTCGAGGCCACAAGACCAGCCATCATCTCTTCTATGCATTTGATGATTCTGCTTAGGAAGCTTTCATGCTTTTACTGCACAGTGTGTTCTGGAAGTTCCTCTGCCTGATTAAGCTCCAATTTGCACAGAATTTGAAATCAGAGGTTCAAAAGTCAGAGGACAGTCTGCCCTGAAAAATTACCATGAAGACAAGAGTTCATTACAGTAGAGGGGTTCCTATGAACTCAGGAACTTCTAGCCTACTGAAGGCAGTAGAATTTTGGAGATCTAGGTCTTCTTACATTATCTCTTTTTCCTAGTGGAGAGGTGTAATGGAGCTTATATTTTCATGGATGGGTTGAGATATGTGAATGAAACCTTTCACTACTCATGCTTTTCATTGAACTTCTAATATGAAATCATTGTAACTGTATACGATAAAAACTTTCCTCAATTTACATTGGGTTTAAATGCTTCTCACCCAATAGCTACCACAATAGGTATCAATGTCCTTTTGTTGTCTTCATGTGTCGTGTAAAAGTACAGTAGACAACTTTACAACAAATGATGAAGTTTGGCTACTTGCTTGGTTGACCGTTGAACTTTTTCTTAAAATAAAATTGTAATACCTTTTGTTAACAAAAAACCCTCTATCCATTACCAGCCAAGGTTGATGAATCTTTAACTTCTGAAGAAGTGGGTTTTTTACCCAAGAAAGCTTATGCCCAAATAAATCTGTTAGTCTTTAAGGTGCCACCGGACTCCTCGGGTTTCTTTTTTCGCTTCTTTTACTTAATTGTGTTGAAGAATTATACCATTATTGCAGTTTGCTGACACCCTTTTCTTCCTAATAAATGTCACAAATTGTTTTGTTAATTGTTATCCTACACGTCGTCATCCATCATTTATTCTCACAATGGCAGGTTTCAGAGTAACAGCCGTGTTAGTCTGTATTCGCAAAAAGAAAACGAGTACTTGTGGCACCTTAGAGACTAACCAATTTATTTGAGCATAAGCTTTCGTGAGCTACAGCTCACTTCATCGGATGCATGTTGTGGAAAGTGTAGAAGATCTTTTTATACACACAAAGCATGAAAAAATACCCCCCCCACCCCACTCTCCTGCTGGTAATAGCTTATCTAAAATGATCACTCTCCTTACAATGTGTATGATGATCAAGTTGGGCCATTTCCAGCACAAATCCAGGTTTTCTCTCCCCCCCCCATGCAAACCCACTCTCCTGTTGGTAATAGCTTATCTAAAGTGACCACATGCCAACATTTTTATGGCTGACTTAGAACAACGCTTCCTCAGCTCTCGTCCCCTAACGCCCCTACTCTACTTGCGCTATATTGATGACATCTTCATCATCTGGACCCATGGAAAAGAAGCCCTTGAGGAATTCCATCATGATTTCAACAATTTCCATCCCACCATCAACCTCAGCCTGGTCCAGTCCACACAAGAGATTCACTTCCTGGACACTACAGTGCTAATAAGCGATGGTCACATAAACACCACCCTATACCGGAAACCTACTGACCGCTATTCCTACCTACATGCCTCCAGCTTTCACTCTGCCCACACCACACGATCCATTGTCTACAGCCAAGCTCTGCGATACAACCGCATTTGCTCCAACCCTTCAGACAGAGACAAACACCTACAAGATCTCTATCAAGCATTCTTACAACTACAATACCCACCTGCGGAAGTGAAGAAACAGATTGATAGAGCCAGAGGAGTTCCCAGAAGTCACCTACTACAGGACAAGCCTAACAAAGAAAATAACAGAACACCACTACCCGTCACCTTCAGCCCCCAACTAAAACCCCTCCAACGCATTATTAAGGATCTACAACCTATCCTGAAGGAAGACCCAGCACTCTCACAAATCTTGGGAGACAGGCCAGTCCTTGCCTACAGACAGCCCCCAACCTGAAACAAATACTCACCAGCAACCACATACCACACAACAGAACCACTAACCCAGGAACCTACCCTTGCAACAAAGCCCATTGCCAACTGTGCCCACATATCTATTCAGGGGACACCATCACAGGGCCTAATCACATCAGCCACACTATCAGAGGCTCGTTCACCTGCACATCCACCAATGTGATATATGCCATCATGTGCCAGCAATGCCCCTCTGCCATGTACATTGGTCAAACTGGACAGTCTCTACGTAAAAGAATAAATGGACACAAATCAGATGTCAAGAATTATAACATTCATAAACCAGTCAGAGAACACTTCAATCTCTCTGGTCACGCGATTACAGACATGAAAGTTGCGATATTACAACAGAAAAACTTCAAATCCAGACTCCAGCGAGAGACTGCTGAATTGCAATTCATTTGCAAATTGGATACGATTAACTTAGGCTTGAATAGAGACTGGGAGTGGTTAAGTCATTATGCAAGGTAACCTATTTCCCCTTGTTTTTTCCTACCCCCCCCCGACGTTCTTGTTAAACCCTGGATTTGTGTTGGAAATGGCCCACCTTGATTATCATACACATTGAAAGAGAGTGGTCACTTTAGATAAGCTATTACCAACAGGAGAGTGGGTTTGTGTGTTGGCGGGGGGGGGGGGGGAGAGAAAACCTGGATTTGTGCTGGAAATGGCCCAACTTGATTATCATACACATTGTAAGGAGAGTGATCACTTTAGATAAGCTATTACCAGCAGGAGAGTGGGGTGGGGGAAGGTATTTTTTCATGCTTTGTGTGTATAAAAAGATCTTCTACACTTTCCACAGTATGCATCCGATGAAGTGAGCTGTAGCTCACGAAAGCTTATGCTCAAATAAATTGGTTAGTCTCTAAGGTGCCACAAGTACTCTTTTTCTTTTTGCGTATTCTCACAATGACAATTCTATCTTCTCCAGAATCTCTTTGCCCCCAGTTGTCACCTCATTCATTTCTTGCTCTGCCTCTCCTCTTAGCCCATGGTAAATATCTGGAAAGCGTTGATGAACTGTCATATTCATGTAGATGCTTTTTTCTGAATACTGGGCCTGTCAGTATTTAATACTATGTGAGATGTTATTTTATCATCACTTAGTATTTACTCATTTTAGTAAAGATTCTGTCTCCCCCACAAAACCCCATATGTGCATACCTCACCTTAATATATTTCCTGATCTGGTTAGTGATACTTTTCCTCATAGAATCACAGAATTTAATAAATTATGATATACTGCTTGATTTGGTTTGTTGTGTTTTGTTCTCCACCATCCTACAGAATTCTAAAGTATGGATATATTTTATTAAATGAATAGAATGATCTTAAGGCTAGCAAAACAATTGTGATGATCTAATCTGACCTTCTGCATTACACAAGCTAGAGAGTTTCATTCGATGGTTCCTACACCAAGCCCTTCAGTTCTGGTTGGCTTACAGCATTGCTGTTAGAAAGGCATCCAATATTGATTTAAAGACTTCAAATGATAGGTAATCCATGACATACTCAGGTAATTGTTCAAGTAGAGAATTACCCTCACTGTTAGTGATGTATTCCTCGTTTCTAGCCTAAATTTCATTGGATTGTTTTAAAAACTGACAAAGTTTATCATTTTCTATTCAATTCTGTCTTCTGATCATGTGTATGCATATTCTTTTTCTATATTTCTTAGTGAAATATTCTCTGCCACTTTGTCAGTGGCTATGACTGTTGTCTGTAATCCTCCTTATATATATTGTTCTGTCTTGCAAAGGATGGCATTTATTATTTGATCTGTGACTCTATTCAGCTATTTTAAGTAAACATTTGCAATTTTTCTCTCATTGATATCTGAAGTACTGTAATAATAGTAGCAATATTAATATAGAACGTTTTCCATTGGTACATAAAATAAAGCAAAGAATAAAGCACATTCAAATTAAGACAAGATCACTCTCTAAAAGCAGATCAAGAACCCTTTTGAAAGATGAGATTTATGTGCCTCCTTTGAAAATCCCAATTTGAAAACATTATCAATTCGATTATAGTAGAACAAGCCACGCTCTTTCCAACCACACAGGAAGACATTGTTGCTGCTCAAGAGACCATGCACCATAGTAAGAACAGAAAAAAATAAGGGGTATGAGAAAGGGATGCAGAATGCAAGCAAAAACAAATAAAAACAAAAACACAAAAACTCCATAAAGGACCAAATGGGCACAGGTTCATTGAAGTTTCTGGACCATCAGTGATTTACAACGGATGAGAATCTGCCCCAAAATTTAAAAAGAGTTAAGCAAAGAGTACTCAGACTTCATAATACACAATTCTATTATACCCTTGACATATAAATTCAGATTCCAAAGACAGAAGGGTTTATGATGATTCTGTACTTTGATATTCTGTATAATACAAAACATAGAACTTTCCCACAATAGTTCCTAGGCCTAGAGCAGATCTTTTAGAAAAAAACATCCAATCTTGATGTTAAGATTGTCAGTCATGAAGAATCCACCACAGCCTTTGGTAAGTTGTTCCAATAGTTAATTACTCTCACTGTTTAAAAAGTTACACTTCAGTTTCCAGCACTTGTATCATGTTAACATTTCTCCACTAGACTGAGAATCCCATTATCCAATATTTTCCTCGTGTAGGTATTTATAGACTGTAACCAAGTCACCCCCTTAAACTTCTATTTGTTAAACTAAATAGATTAAACTTCTTGAGTCTATCGCCATAAGGTAGGTTTTCTCCTCCTGTAATAGTTTTTATGTCTCTTCTCCAAACTCTCTCCAATGTTTCAACATCCTTCAAGGACTGTAAACACCAGAATTGGACACAGTATTCCAACAGTGGGTGCACCAGTACCAAATACAGAGATAGAGTAACCTCTTTTCTCCTACTCAGGATTCCTCTGTTTATGCATTATCCCTGTTTTGCCACAGTATTGCACTGAGAGCTCATGTTCAGCTGATTATCCAGCATGACTCGTCCCCCACCCATTTTCAGGGTCACTGCTTCCCAGGATAGAGTCCCCAATCCTCAAAGTATGATCTACATTCTTTTTTCATAGAAGTATACGTTTACATTTAACCATATTAAAACACACAAGTTTGCCTGAGCCCAGCTTACCAAGTACTCCAGGTCACTCTGTATCAGTAATCTGTCCTCTTCATTATTTACCATCCCCCCAGTTTTTGTATCCTCTCCAAATTCATCAGTAATTATGTCAAGTTTTCTTCCAAGTCATTGATAAAAATGTTAACTAGCACAGGGCCAAGAACCGATATGTAAAATTAAATAATTCTTCACAAAGAAAAAGTGGTCTGAGCATAATTAAGAAAGAAAGAAATTTAGGAAAAGAATTAGAGATAGAAAGAGGAAAAGAAAAGAAAAGAGAGAACGTATCTCTTGAACGTATCTCCTACTCAGTCATGAACACAGTTTTAATTTATGTCCTCATCTATCCTGTTGTTATTGGTAAGAAATACTTCCAAATCTCCAGAAATTTAGCAAAACCATCCTTTGTTTGTTATATAAGCTTCTCAAAAGCTACTGTTTTGCCCATACATTTCAACTAGACATGTAGTTTCTACCCTCTTTAAAAAAAATAAATAAAAAAAAATCACACATAATATCACTTATTTCTAGTGAACTGGAAAGTTTCTTAATTTGTTTAATGATTTTGGGGCACCAGGGGGATGTTTTGGGGCCATACTCTAAACCATTAGTTACTAAAAATGAAACCAAACAGAACAAAGAGCTGAGCTACGCTAACATGTATGCTCAAATAAATTTGTTAGTCTTTAAGGTGCCACAAGTACTCCTTTTCTTTTTACTAACATGTAAGTATCCCTAGTGGCAGAGAATAGACAGGACTCGGATATTGGACTGCTGGATTGTGATAGGACCCTTGAGGTCACCCTGGACTCTGAGCTCACTGCCTAAGTAAATAGTCTTTACAGCCTCTTATCTACACACATTCCTAAAACCTGGCTTGAATTTACTGTGATAGAAGAGACTGCTGATTTCATTACCTCAAACCAATGGATATCCTTAACTCAAATCAAAGACAAATGGGACAGCTGGTACATTTGCTGTTGCTGATGAGTCAACTGTAGACCACTAGCAAATCAAAATACTTTATATGATTTGTTTTATTTTGTTTTGAATGTAAATCTCTGGTGTAACTAAAAGGCTGTAAACACATGTTAATTTCAGATTAGGTTAGGAAATTTTCATATGTTAGACTCGGGGAAAAAAAGCAAACAGTAAAAGCTAGATGGCATTTTTCTTCTAATGTCCACCATTGACACCAGTTAGTAACACACTAATCATTCAAAAATTCAGTACTGTGGAGGCTGTTAATAGCAATACTAGGGGAACTCATGAGACTTCAAGAGACTTCCCTCCTCCACAGGTACAGCTAATACTAATGAAAAAGAAAGACTTTCCCCCCTTTATATTCCTTCTAGATTCAATTGGGGTTAATATTCTGCCTTCACACTGTCTTAAACTACTATGTAGTGTTGTTTTATGCTGTGAAACATATGCTGCATTCAACTCCAGAGATAGCACTATGACGGTGCCCCCCATTAGGCTTTATAGAAATACACTTATTAATGTATATATGACATAACTGGAATATGTTTATGCTACATATGTCATGTAACATATCTCTGTAAAAGTTATGATCAACTGAATACATTCCTCCTATTTGTATGTATGTATCATTTTTGTACTTGAAGTTATGAATATTGGCTGTATACTTACTTGATTTCGAAGTAAGCTTTGTAAGGCATTTGGTCAGCTTCTTTAGAAAGGAATTTGCAAAGTTAAGTGCCCAATCAAGAAGCACTTAAGGAACAATGGATCTTGGAATGCTCCAATCCACAGAAGAAGTCTACCTGAGGTCGTTCAAGGTAGCATGTGAACCATGGCTGCTATCTGTAGTTCTGAGTCATGCAGGGACATGTGACTGGCCCATGTGACTCAAAAACTCCATCTTGGAGCTGGACTTTGCATAGGAGAGAGGAGGGGGTCTCCACCCAGGAGAGAGTCTATTTAAGCCCATGGGAGATTCCTCCATTTTGTCTTCAGCTGGCTAAGGAGATAGCCTCTCCACCCCCAAGGATACCTGAAAGAAACTGGAACAAAGGACAGTAACTATAAGTGATTGTTGGACCCAGATTAGAAGGAGTCTGTAAAAGGAAGCTTACTGAATGAGGTTTTTATCTGTGTTCAGTTTCTTACTGTATTAGACATAGACTTGCGTCTTCTATTTTATTTTACTTGGTAATTCACTTTGTTCTGTCGGTTACTACTTGGAACCACTTGAATCCTACTTTCTGTATTTAATAAAATCACTTTTTACCTATGAACCTAGAGTATATATTAATACCTGGGGGGGCAAACAGCTGTTCATACCTCTCTATCAGTGTTATAGAGCGCAAACAATTTATGAGTTCACTTTATACAGGGTAAAATGGATTTATTTGGGGTTTGGACCCCATTGGGAGTTGGGCATCTGATTGTTAAAGACAGGAACACTTCTTAAGTTGCTTTCAGCTAAATCCTCAGCTTTGGGGCACGTGGTTCAGATCCTGGGTCTGTGTTGGAGCAGACTGGTGTGTCTGGCTCAGCAAGACAGGGTGCTGGAGTCTCAAGCTGGCAGGGGCAGAAGTAGTCTTGGTACATCAATTGGCAGTCCCAAGGAGGTTTCTGTGATCCAACCCTTCACAAGCACCCTTTTCACTGGCTGGCAAAATGATTCCAGTAGGAACCCTTTTTTTTTTTTTCCTTTTCTTACCTCCTTCTTTATTTATTTGAGAATTTATTAGTAATAATGCCTCTTGCTTGAGGGTAGTCTTAACCCTCCAGTGAACATTAATAATGGTAATATTCAGTCAAGGTTCTTACAATGCAGCAAATAAATAAACCTTTTGTGCATACTCCAGGAGAGGATTCATTTTCAGCATGCTGGCCAACAAATACGCTATAGCAGCATCATTAGCAGTCTTAAAGTATTTTTGCATAAGGCTCTTTGTTTGTTTGTCTTCATAAGGTAAGTGAAAGGGATGATCCATTTGAGACCAGCTTCATTATTACCATTTATTTTTGTGGCTGCCTCAAAAGGTCTTATGATGGTGCTCAGGGTTTTGATAGGACTCTGCTAAGATGGTATCAGATGCACATTAGCTTGACTCACTCCTTTGCAGCATGAGCTCAAATTGCTCAAGGCGATGTTCAACATTTTCATTCCATAAAACATATCATGTATTATATAGAGGATAGGTTTATTAAAGGAATTTTCACACTGTATAGAAAAATAACTAATATTGTAAGGAGAGCATTCAGTTGCTCCAAGGACTGGTAAGAGACCAGGTCTAATTCCCATCTTACTTGCATAAATGAGAGTAAAATCAGATCTTTAGCCCAAGTTGCTAATGATTAAGAGCCAGAATCTCCTGGGATGGTGTGGGTGATGAGTAACCAGCTCCCTGATGCCCACAGCATGGTCTTCTGTGGCAAGTGGAGCTCTGGTGCTGAAGAAAATCAAACAGTTCTCCAAGTCCAAAAGGTTATGTGATGGCCTACAGAAAACGTATATTTATCAATATGGTTTTAGATTTCTAAAATGCACCCAGTTACATGTATATTATTTAATAAAACACAAAACACTTTTTTCATCAACAGCCCCTTCCCCCCCCAATACATTTTCCAAAAGAAACATCCAGGGCTGAATGTTCAGAAGGTGTTAGGCTCCTAACTATTTTTAAATTACTAGAAGTCAGGAGCCTAAAAAGAAGAAAGTAGCCTATCTCCTTTTGAACACTGAGCCTTACGTCACCTAATCTAACATTTTCATTTCTTTTAGTGGAAATTTGAATACCAAAATATTTTAGCCAGAAACATAACCAAGATACTCTAGAGAGAGATTTTCATTTTAGGGGATTTTTTTTTAATGACAATTCATTTTTTTTTCGTTGGAAATCAGATTTTTTTTTCTGAAAAAAAACCAAAAAAGTTATGTAGTCAAAACACCATTTTTCTTTCTTTCAAAAATGTTTTTCAATTGTTTTCAAGCAGCCCTTCACAGGCCCTAGATAATTCAGAGCAGAGTTAGAGGTCTGAATCCATTTACTAGTGTATTAATGTTGTGACATACCCAAAACAACTCTCAAAATTGGTACCCTGGCTAGCAGATTCAGTAGAGGTCAAGAAGTGCAGTGGAATAATGTTTGAAGTACCCACTGATCCATAAAGGGATTACTCCAAAACAGGGTTGCAGTACATTAGTGGGAAAATATGAAAACACTTATGCCATTTTACTACAACCCATATTGTACCCTGTCCTTGAGATTAATAATAAAGGTTTTCATCTGCACATTTTATGAGTACTGTACAGTATGAAGGCCACCTTTAGAAAGTAAATTCTAAAAGAACATCTGAAAAACTAGTCAATAATGTGGCTTCTCCATATTTCTGTACAAAGAACCCAGACTTATTTTACTGAGCTCTAGATTTCCACAACAATTAAGAAAAAAAGAATGAAATGAAGGACCCTGAAGTGCTGAAATATTTACAATTAGGAGAGATGTCTAAAACTTTAATTGACCTATGACATGCTGTCACTGCAAGTTTAAATGCAATCCAGTTTAAATGCCATAAACCATGTCAAAATGAAAAATATGTGTAAGCTGCCCTTTGGAATGTTTGAGATTTCTGTTCTGATGACAGATATCACCTACATCAGCAAAGCAATTGAAAGAAAACCAAGCTTCAGGAATGTTTACCCAGTAATTAATTGAAGAAATAATGGGTCCAGAAATGCTTACCCATGAACTATGGGGTTGCACATATTTTGCCGCAATAGTTTTGCTGAGAGAAAAATCTACCTTCTCCTCCAAGGTTTATGTACAACAGTAATAGCCAACTGGTGTCTCTGCTGTCAGATTTTTGTGCATTGTCATTATTCTGGGATCACTTCTAAGTTTTCCATTACCCTGTATTTTCTCTGCTTTCTACATTACATATGTGCTTATACTTCAGTGGCAACTGTGGTGTACCCCAGTGCAGCATCTTCTGAGTTATTCCATATTTTAGCGAACTCCAATCAAGGTCTTGCATGCTCCAGAATTTGTAGCTTTTCCTGATTTCATTGTAAGAAGAAACACACACCAGTTTAACAAGAATCTGTAACACTGGGGCTCAGCACAGATGAAGCTAGGCCTCAGGTTTATATTCAATGTAGGCGAAAGATACTAGAAGAAAAGGATGAGTCATTATCCAAGAAGCCTGAGGAGAAGAAAATCATGTCTGAAGATAAAAGTAAGTTCCAAATTTCTCTGGGGCCCAGCATCTTCCACTTCAAGTCATAGGAATCTAAACCAGTGGTTCTCAAGTTTTTTGTTTTTTGTTTTTATTTGCAGATCCCTAATAAATTTCAAATGGAGGGGTGGACCCCTTTGGAACTTTCAAATGGAGGGGTGGACCCTTTGTAAATATATTGTCTATATATATATAATTGAATTCTGTTCAGTCAGTTTTCAGTCTGTCTTTCACAGACCCCTTAAACGTAGACTGCAGACTCTCAGGAGTCCATGGACCACTTGTTGACACCACTTGTCTAAACAGTAGAGAAGGCCCATCTTTTCTCTAACATTCATTGTCCTGCATTAAAAGTGGACATGTTATGAATTCAAGTTTTAATAGTGATGTAGGAAACTTTGAGTTTCACCATTAAAGTACACTCGAGGTGTACTAAAAAGGTTCATCAAGACTAACACATAAAGCCTAAACCTACTATTTAGCTAATAAGTATTTGTCATTGTTACGTTTGTTGACAGGTAATAATTAGAAGTGGCCATTTCAAATAACATTAATTGAGAATTTTTACATTAATATAATCAAATATATTTTTATATTATTCAGCCATCTCTAGTAACAATTCTAAGAAGCCCAGAACAAGTAATACCAACAGTAAATAGTTCACCCTACATTTTCTAATGAATGCAGTAGATCCTCATTAATATGCACTTTGTTAATCCTTACAATTTATAATTCACACACATAACTGTCTCTCTCTGCCCGACTTCTTGGCAAAAATTTAATATCAGGCTGTTGCTGTAAATTCTCAGATTAGTGTGATCTAATTTTACAAAAATACTATGGCACATTGTGAAGTATTAGTATACATAATTAAGATAGACCACTGTTGTCTAAATTAAATGAGTTAAATATATTTTGTGATCCATCTACCTTATTTTTAAATTTGGCCAATTGCTGACCCTATCTTACACATAAGTAAGGGGCTCATTAGCTTCTTACTCCCGTGTCTGGGAGCTCCACAGTGAGCTGTGCAAAGCCAGGCCATGTGCAAAGAAGCATTGGCAGCTCCATAGCTGTTCCATGACTAAGTTCTGGAAGAAGTCATGCAACCCAAGACCACTTCTTGACTGGCACTCTGAAGAGCCCGGTTCTCTCTTCTCCAAGCAGAGTCTCAACAGGAGGTACTGCAATGCTGAACTTCCATAACTCCTCACAGAAATTCCATGGAGAAAGATGGGAAAGGCAGAGAGGCTTGGGGGAGCTGAAGCAGGCTGTATTCTTTCTTTCTCATTCCCCAGGAAAAGAAGGGAGAAAGTCTTTGGCCTTCATGAATCAGTTCTCTCCAATGTCAACTCAGTTTTGGAACTATCAGCTGGTTCTACAGCCCACTCAGTCACTCGCTATTTCCCCAGTTTTCTCACAGCTGGGAAACTCCTAGCCTGCACACTGGGATGTCACGGGAGGTACTGTTTTTTCCTCAACAACACTTCGCCATGCTCTGGTCACCACTATGACAAAGAGGAGAGGCATAGTCATTGAATTAGCCTCCAGGGGAGTAGGTGGGAGTGGTTCAGTAGGCAAGTAGCAGCTATATGAATGCTGCTGAGTGTGAAACGGATCCTTTCCAAGGCCTCAATACCATGGAGGGGGTCTGGATACAATATAACTCCCTGTGTGTTCGCTTGCTTGCTAATTTGGAAAAAATTGCTAATTCTCAGTATCAGTGAAATCATTTCCATGTATACAATTTTACTCAAATACAGAATAAGAGTGTACCTTTCATGAGAGTTAGTGAGATCCTACAGTATCTCCAGAAGGGCAGTGGAGCCCTTCAAGTATGGAGGTTGTTTTGTTATGCATGGGAAGCAGATAATTCAGATGCCTGGCTTGTTCTGAGTTACCTGAATAAATCTGTGCTTAATCCCTGGGTGATAACAATCAAAATTTCTTGAATCTAAGCTTTCTACCTTAACACTTACTATTTGAAAATCCTGATTAGCAACTCCAAGTAGGGGAACAACACACATGACAATTTGTGGAAGGTTAAGACCATATTTATTTGTTTAGACAAATACATAAATAAATCAGGATTACCAATGGCCACAACCCAATTAGTTCAGTGACTTGGGGCTTGAACATACAAGCTGCTGAGAAACTCTTGTAAAATTCTGAAAAGATTCAACTGTTCTGAAGTTCAACAGCTTACAGGACTGGACATTAACCAAGCATATTACACGTGTGAGTCTGCTTTACTTGCACAGAAAAAACTCCCACTGAATTCAGTTTGAGTTACGTTCATGTAATTTCAACAGGATTGGACCCCTTTACGAATGTGTTAGCTGAAAACAAATGAGATTTATCTGATGTTTCACATTCTCACCGTGGATGAAAGCTCTGTGATAAATAACAATCTCATTACATTGCTCTCACATTGAAACACATGAATGTAGAATAAAGTCTTGATCCCTCTCCTAGTTACAGGTAAACACATTTCTTTATCACGTTAGCTGAAATCTGAAGAAAGTTTTTAAATCTTGGCTTTAAATAAAAATATGTAAAGAAAAGAATGTTCTCCTCTCAAGAATAAATTACTAGCTTGCACCATAATCAGCAATGCATTTTCTCTCTACTGGATTGGTCCTGTTTTGAGCAGGGGTTTGGACTAGATGACCTCCTGAGGTCCCTTCCAACCCTGATAGTCTATGATTCTATGATCCTGTCAAGAAAATAATTGAAGTCTATCAAACAAACAAACACAAGCCTAGACACAACACAACAAAGAGTGAAGGTTAGAAGAAAAAACCCTCACTGTTCTCTTCTGCAGATGGCAAAATTGACTTAACCATATAAACACTGACACATTTCGAATTCTACATAAGTGAAAACACACACTGAAAGCTTTCCCTTTTGGTGGCATTCCAAATCTCCAGAATCCAGAGGCCGTGGAGGTTTTTCACCTTCCTCTGTAGCATGGGGCACGGGTCACTTGCTGGAGGATTCTCTGCTCCTTGAAGTCTTTAAACTACGATTTGAGGACTTCAATAGCACAGATATAGGTGTGAGGTTTTTTTTTGTAGAACTGGTGGGTGAAATTCTGTGGCCTGCGTTGTGCAGGAGGTCAGACTAGATGATCATAATGGTCCCTTCTGACCTAAATATCTATGAATCTATGAATAACAGTACACTCCTTAGAATGCAAAGTTAATATACCCTAAAATCAGTTAATAAAGTCTGCATCAACTTTTTTATTATTGGAAAAGCACTGACAGAAAGAAACCAGCTAGAAGGGAACCCATTTTATTTTATTTTGTACTGATTTCTATAGGAGCAAGATAAAGCCATGTGCTGCAGTAAGCAATTGCAATTACTGAATACTGAGTGTGGGGGAAATATATAATAAAGAACATAAAAATAAGGATGGATAAAAGCATTTGCTGTGCACTTAAAACAGAGAAGAAGTAACACCCTAGTTAGACGGAGAATAAATACTTGTTGTCTTCTCTAATTTAGCTCAATGATTGTATGAAAATGTCAAAAGGCATCCAAGTCAGTATGACCTAATTAAATTAGTGTTCACTTTGGGAGATCAGTGGTGATTTCCTCCATAACATAGTTAATTGTTTTAGCCACCAAAGATAACTGGAGAATCTACTTTTTTTCTGAGCAGAAAGGAAAATCAGATACAAGAATAAGAAAATCAAGAGTTCAAAGAAATTCAATTCTAGAGTATACATCCATCATCAAGTTTTCCGTATTGAAAGAACCCCTGGAATTTGGGTGTGAAATCAATGGAACTTTTGCTACAGATTTCAAAGGGGCCAGGATTTCACTTAGGGTGATTTTTTTTTATGAATCTATACCCAGCACTGATAAGGAAAGCAAGAATTGTCCAGGTTGTGGTTCAGAACATGTGATGAAGCAACAATAATTTTCTGTAGGCTGAAAAAGATGTAAGTGAAAACAGAGCATTTTAGTATTAGCACAATTATAATTTCAGTATAAATTAAGAACATAAGAATGGCATACTCGGTCACTACAATGGTCTATCTAGCCTAGTATCCTGTCTTCCAATAGTGGTTGGTGCCCGATGCTTCAAAAGGTCAATTAAGCCCTGATCATTCAAACTATTATTTGCATGGGTAGTATCTCTGAGTAAAGACTTTGCACATGAGTAAGAGTTTGCAGGATCATAGAATCATAGAAGATTAGGCTTGGAAGAGACTCAGGAGGTCATCTAGTCCAACCCCCTACTCAAAGCAGCACCAACCCCAATTAAATCATCCCAACCAGGGCTTTCTCAAGAGTCCTATCAAGAGGCTTTGTCAAGGATTGAGTCGTAAAGTGAAAAATAGTTGTAAATTCTTATTAAAATGAATAGGGAGCCCAGTTCTCCCAGAGTTGCATCTTCACCTGTCCCTCTGTCATTTTCCTTCTGTGCAACTTTATAGTTTGTTTAAAAGATGCATTCATTTTCTCTTCCTGACATAGCTCTAAATCTACTAATGAGCAAGAATATGGAAGGGAAAGAAAGAAAGAAAGAAAGAAAGAAAGAAAGAAAGAAAGAAAGAAAGAAAGAGCATTATAAGGCTCTAGTCTCAATCTTTTCAAATATGCATGGAGATATATCATGTCCACATTGCTAACAAAGTTTCATAGCTGCACCTGCTGGTCCTCTTGTGAGAAGCATATCTGAAGTATGCAGAGCTACAGCCAAAGCAAATTAGTTCATGTGAGATAGCTATTACAAACCCTTTGCAACCTATTGCTTGAAGGGAGACATGATTGTGGTCCAACCAATGCAATAGAGAATGGAATAGTGAAGTAGCACATGCTTGTATAAAATACATGCTCATCTGTGGCAGCTATGCTATGCTAACCCAGTCTTGCCTGAACACTGGGAAGCAGGGGGTGGCACAATTTACTGCCACAGGAAATAGCTTTCATGTTTGCTATGCTGTAGATGGGATAAGATGGTTCTTTACTCTTAACAAGGGTGCACATTGATTTATGTATTATCTTTAATATGCCCATGGTACATTTACTTGTGGCAGAACACACCTCTCTGTTTTTTTCTCAGTTAACTCTATAGTCTGTTTTTATCCAAAATTTTGTTACAAATGCTCTGTTCTTCCCTCACACTTAATGGGTCAGTTCCTCAGCTGGTGTAAATCTATGTAGCTCTGTTACACTGAATTGTAGCATGCTATGCCATTTTCCACTGGCTGAAGATCTGCCTACATATACTTAAATGTACAACAGGTGCACGACTTTGCCTAGGGATGATGGATGAGAGACAGAAGCATCCTCTCTACTGATTACCATTTTAAAGCATTCTAGGAGGAAAAAAGGATTAGGTCATTCTCTTTGGAATAAGGTGTTCCAGCTGTTGCAATAGTAATTTTTACTGGGATTTTCTTTTTAGCAGTTATTTACTGAGTGACATGGGGTTAGAAATCCAGCTGTTCTTGCCTTGGGGTGCCTTGCCAGCTTCTGTTTGTTCCCTCCTGATATTTTTATTTTAGGGAAAAAAAACAAATCTGTAATTTAAAAAAAAAGTCAAAATGGTTGATTAATTACAAATCAGGAATATTTTGAAGGCATGAAAGAAAATAAACAGCTCGGGTAAAGTGAACAGATGGGATTATAAACTAAACTGCTATCATTAGCATTATGAGTCCTATAATTAGTTATTAGAATAACAATACATATCTAATATTAACATGAGATAACAACTGTTATTGTGGTAAGGATGCAGGCAGGGAGAAGAGGAAGCTGATTTCAATGTTGATAAATGCAAAGTAATGCACATTGGAAAACATAATCCCAACTATACATATAAAATGATGGGGTCTAAATTAGCTATTACCACTCAAGAAAGAGATCTTGGAGTCATTTTGGATAGTTGTCTGAAAACAGCCAGTCAATGTGCAGCGGCAATCAAAAAAGTGAACAGAATGTTGGGAATTATTAAGAAAGGGATAGAAAATAAGACAGAAAATATCACATTGCCTCTATATAAATCCATGGTATGCCCACATCTTGAATACTGCATGCAGAGGTGGTGGCCCCATCTCAAAAAAGATATAGTGGAATTGGAAAAGGCTCAGAAAAGTGCAATATGAAGACTTTCTGGATAGAAGGCAGTATTTGGTACTGAAGGCACAGCATGCTGAAGTATCAGAGAGGGCGGTGCAAAAGGAGAAGAAAATTGGCAGCATGTGACCTCCATAAGAAGAAAGAGGAGAACCCATGTACCCTCAATGCAGATAAAGGTAAGAAACTATTTTCAGGCTCTCTCCACAGGTGCTATGACAGAGAATGGTTTGGAAGAGTTATCTGAGAGAAGGGCTCAGAAGGAGACCCCCGTCAACCAAAAGACAGGGAATGCATTATCCTAGGGATGGGGGTTCCATGACCATCACTCCCAAGAGGAGGAGATGGGTAGTGGTTGTCATGGACTCCCTTCCAAAAGGGATGGAGTCATCCATCTGCTGTCCAGATTGGGAAACTCGAGAAGTGTGCTGCTTGCCTGGAGCTAGAATTCAGGACATGATGGAGTGTCTACCAAGACTTATCAAGCCCTTGGACCGCTACTCCTTCCTACTTCTCCACATGAATACCAATGACACTGCCAAGAATGACTTTGAGCCTGTCACTACAGACTATGTGGCTCTGGGAAGAAAGATAAAGGAGTTTGAGGTGCAAGTCGTGTTCTCATCCATCCTCCCTGTTGAAGGAAAAGGCCCAGGTAGGAGCCATCAAATTGTGGAACGAAAAGTGTGATTATGCAGGTGGTGTCAGAGAGAGGGCTTTGGATTCTTCGACCATAGGATGTTGTTCCAGGAAAAAGGATTGCTAGGAAGAGATGGGATCCACCTAATGAAGAGAGGGAAGAGCATCTTCGCAGGCAGGCTTGATAACCTAGTGAGGAGGGCTTTAAACTAGGTTGGCCGGGGGATGGAGACCTAAGCCCTGACGTAAGTGGGGAAATGGGATACCAGGAGGAAACACAAAGAGGGTGCAACAGCGGAGGCCTTCTGATTCATACTGAGAAAGTAGGGCAATTGGCTAGTTACCTTAGGTGAATGTACATGAACACAAGAAGCCTGGGAAACAAGCAGGAAGAATTGGAAGTCCTGGCACAGTCAAGGAACTATTATGTAATTGGAATACAGAGGTTGGTGGGGTACCTCACATGACTGGAGCACTGTCAGGGATGGGTATAAACTGTTCAAGAAGGACAGGTGGTGGAGAAAAGGTGGAGGAGTTGCAAGTGAGCAGTATGATGGCTCAGAGCTCCAGTATGAAACTGGAGAAAAGCCTGTTGAGAGTCTTTGGGTTAAGTTTAGAGGTGAAAGCAACAAGGGTGATGTCATGGTGGGGTGTCTCTTATAGACCACCAGACCAGGAGAATGAGGTAGATGAGGCTTTCTTCGGACAACTAACAGAAGTTTCCAGATCACAGGCCCTGATTCTCCTGCTGGACTTCAATCACCCTGACATCTGCTGAGATAGCAGTATAGCAGTGCACAGACAATCCAGAAAGTTTTTGGAGAGTGTTGGGGACAACTTCCTGGTGCAAGTGCTGGAGGAACCAACTGGGGGCTCCTCTTGACCTGCTGCTCACAAACAGGGAAGAATTGGTAGGGAAAGTAGAAAAGGGTAGAGTTCAGGTTGAATTGAGTTGAGCAGCAGAATACGGACCCTGGACTTCAAAAAAAGCAGACTTTGACTCCATTAGGGAACTGATGGGCAGGATCCACTGGGGGCTAATATGAGGAGGAAGGGAGTCCAGGAGAGCTGGCTGTATTTTAAAGAAGCCTTTATTGAGGGCGCAGGAACAAACCATCCTGATGTGCAGAAAGAATAGCAAATATGGGAGGCGACAAGCTTAGCTTAACAGAGAAATCTTTGGTGATCTTAAACATAAAAAGTAAGCTTACAAGAAGTGGAAACTTGGACAGATGACAAGGGAGGAGTATAAAAATATTGCTTGAGCATGCAGGGGTGTAATCAGGAAGGCCAAAGCACAATTGGAGTTACAAGGGATGTGAAAGGTAACAAGAAGGGTTTCTACAGGTATGCTAGCAACAAGAAGGTGGTCAGGGAAAGTGTGGGACCCTTACTGAATGGGGGAGAGAACCTAATGACAGATGATGTGGAAAAAGCTGAAGTACTCAAAGCTTTTTTTACCTTGGTCTTCACAGATAAGGTCAGCTCCCAGACTGCTGCACTGGGTAGCACAGTATGGGGAAGAGGTGAGGAGCCCTCAGTGATGAAAGAACAGGTTAAGGACTATTTACAAAAGCTGGACATGCACAAGTCTCTGGAGCCAGATGCAGCGCATCCAAGGGTGCTGATGGAGTTGGCTGATGTGATTGCAGAGCCATTGGCCATTATCTTTGAAAACTCACGGCGATCGGGGGAGGTCCCAGATAATTGGAAAAAGACAAATATAGTGCCCATCTTTAAAATAGGGAAGAAGGAGAATCCAGGGAACTCCAGACCTGTCAGCCTCTCCACAGTCTCCAGAAAAATCATGGAACAGGTCCACAAGGAATCCATTTTGAAGCACTTGAAGGAGAGGAAGGTGATCAGGAACAATCAACATGGATTCACCAAGGGCAAGTCATGCCTGACCAACCTTATTTCTTTCTATGATGAGATAACTGACTCTGTGGATATGGGGAAAGCGGTGGACGTGATATACCTTGACTTTAGCAAAGCTTTTGATATGGTCTCCCACAGTATTCTAGCCAGCAAATTAAAGTAGTATGGATTGGATGAATGGACTATAAGGTGGTTAGAAAGCTGGCTAGATTGTCGGGCTCAATGAGTAGTGATCAACGGCTCGATGTCTAGTTGGCAGCTGGTATCAAGCAGAGTGCCCCAGGGGTCGATCCTGAGGCTGGTTTTGTTCAACATATTTGTTAATGATCTGGAAGATGGGATGGATTGCACCCTCAGCACATTCATGGATGACATTAAGATGGAAGCAGAGGTAGATACACTGGTGGGTAGGACCTAGACATATTGGAGGATTGAGCCAAAAGAAATCTGATGAGGCTCAACAAGGTCAAGTACAGAGTCCTGCACTTAGGATGAAAGAATCCCATGCACTGCTGCAGTTTGGGGACCAACTGGCTAAGCAGCCATTCTGCAGAAAAGGACCTTGGGATTACAGTGGACAAGAAGGTAGATATGAGTCAACAGTGTGCCCTTGTTGCCAAGAAGGCTAACAGCATATTGGGCTGTGTTAATAGTAGGAGCATTGCCAGCAGATTGAGGGAAGTGATTATTCCCCTTTATTTGGCACTGGTGAGGCCACATTGGAGTACTGCATCCAGTTTTGGGCCCCTCACTACAGAAAGGATGCGGACAAATTGGAGAGTCCAGTGGAGGGCAATGAAAATTATTAGCAGGCTGGGGCACATGAGTTATGAGGAGAGGCTGAGGGAATTTGGCTTATTTAATCTACAAAAGAGAAGAGTGAGGGGGGATTTGATAGCAGCCTTCAACTATCCGAAGGGGGTTTCGAAAGAGGATGAATCTAGGCTGTTCTCAGCGGTGACAGCAATGTCTCAAGTTGCAGTGGGGAGGTCTAGGTTGAATATTCAGAAAAACTATTTCACTAGGAGGGTGGTGAAGCACTATAATGTGTTACCTAGGGAGGTGGTGGAAACTTCATCCTTAGAGGTTTTTAAGGCCCAGCTTGACAAAGCCCTGGCTGGGATGATTTAGTTGGGGTTGGTCCTGCTTTGAGCAGGGGGTTGGAGTAGATGACCTCCTGAGGTCTCTTCCAATCCTAATCTTCTATGATTCTACCAAAAATGATTAGGGGTATGAAACGGCTTCCATATGAGGAGAGATTAATAAGACTGAGACTTTTCATACAAAGAGATTACTAAGGGGGGATATGATAGAGGTCAACAAAATCATGACTGGTGTTGAAAAAGTAAATAAGGAAGTGTTATTTACTCCTTTTCATAACACAAGATCTAATTAAATGAAATTAATTGGCAGCAAGTTTAAAGCAAACAAAAGAAAGTATTTTTTTCATACCATGCACAGTCAACCTGTGGAACTCCTTTCCAGAGGATGTTGTGAAGGCCAAGACTATAACAGCGTTCAAAAAAGTACTAGATAAGTTCATGGAGGATAGATTCATCAATGGCTATTAGCCAGGATGCGCAGGGATGGTGCCCCTAGCCTCTGTTTGCAAGAAGCTGGGAATGGGCGACAGAGGATAGATCAATTGATACTGGGCTAGATGGATCTTTGTTCTGACCCCGTATGGCTGTTCTTATATTCTTATGATTTAGAAATGTTGTAGTCAAGGACACATGGTGCCTGATTCCTTTTTCAGACACTGCTGTAACTCCATTCACTGTAGTGGAGCTACCCTCTAAAGTACGTTGGTGTAAGAAGAGAATCGGGCCTCCATAATTGCTGCCTGTTATTGCTTCCATAGTTACCTTATAGCTTAGCCACATGTTTTAACTCTTTTCCTAATTATAAAGTATTTAAGACTTTGTTCACTTTCCATAAAATTCAAAGGAAATTCTTTCAGTAACTTCAAGGAGGGTTGGTTCATCACCTCCACTCTGAGGGTATTTCCATTTTCTCATGAAGTCAAAGTTCAGCCAGAGCCCTGTGCTGGCTGTGCTATGGGGTACAGCACCCTAGGAGGAGCTCTGAGAGGAATTCTGCCTCAAAATTTCTTTTTGAACTTCCCAGCACATCCACTGCTACCTACTTCAGGATGTGCACTGCATTTCTCCCACTACATCCAGCCACCTCCATCTGCCTGTGTGTTGAGGAGAGATCCATGGGCCCTTCTTCTTATGGCTCCTCCTTTCCAATTTGGGGCATATTATACTCGATGGGACTCCTGGAAGAAAAAGTCTCTATGCCCCAGGAGCACATGAACTGCTAGTATATCTCAGTTGTTCAGTGGGACTAATCAGTGCTTAAGGGCCTTGTTGAATTGGAGCCTCTAAGGATATGTCTACATAGCACACTAAGCCTGGACTCTGAATCAGGTTTAAGCCCAAGTCCCTTTTCCATCCACACAGAAATTAGCCTGAGCCAGGCCAGCCACCCCTCTGGACTCAAGCCCACAGACCCTGCTTGGGGATAGGGTGGTGTCAGAATCCATGTCTTAGGGTTACATGGGTTAGGGCCCTGACATTTTGCAGCTCAAGAATTCTTGCTGTATATATATAGAAATAGCTGACAAGAGTGGCATATGAATTAGGCATGGACTACATGGATCAGGATCTAAAAGAAAGGGACTCATTCTTGCATCTCTAGAGAGATGCTGGTATCCTTATCTCCCACTGAAAGCAGTGGAGTTGAAAGTACTCAGAATAATGCCCCAGTACCTTGTATGCTAAAGACGCTGATACTTTTCCCTGGATCAGATCTTCAATTAAGCTAGGCTGGTTAACACCAGCTGAGGCTCTGGCCTCATACGTTTAAAAGAATTTGCCAAATAACAGTATGTAGTGGAGTGTAAATTAGATAGCTAAATTATAGTGAACTCTCATGTTCTACAAAGGAAAACTGAGGCTGAATGTTAAATATCAACATAATTAAAAGAGTACTTAAGTCAGTACCGAAATGTATTTTTTCTTTTCACTCTTAGGTATTTTTCTTGAATTAAAGAATTAGAAAGTCTAATTGAAAAATTAGAACGTTTCATTTTATTTATTGACATTTATAAAGTTAAATGTGTAAGTTAAAAGGAAAATGTTTCTTGCTGATTTTTTTTACTGTATTGTTGCTATTTATTTGAGAAGAGCCATCATTTTGAATGTCTGCTTTTCTCTCCCTCTTCCTCAAATGTATTCAATAAATACTATAGATGATTTAAACAAATCTTAAGTTTAAAGATCAGCATTAAGAACATGCTTAACTTTAAGCACATGCTTAAATCTGTTGACTCCAATGAGCCTAAAGCACGTGCCAAGTGCTTTATTGAAAACAGTTGCTTTTCTGAATGGGGCCTAAATTCTGCTACCCTTACTAATACTGAGTAGTGACTTACTTAGCACCAAGTCCCATTAAGTTCAGTGATGCTATTTACAGAATAAAGAAGCTATTCAGTAAGAGAATGGGCGTGAGAATCTGGCCTTGATTTTGAATATGTGAATTATTTTTCTGGTTAATATCTCTGACATTTTTATATTGCAGCTGACTGTGGACACCAAAATAGGACCTAGCTATCTAGTCACAATGCCTGATGGGTGGTGCAGTCAGGTAGGAAATTAAATATAATTTGTGCCTGCAATTAATTGTGAACAAAAATTGGATGTTGCCTTTGAAAACCAGGTCCCCAGACCTTTTGGGAATCCCAGAATGTAACAGCAGATGCAAAGTTAATGTAATACAGTGGGTGTTCCGTTTTATTTTGTTTCCTCAAGAAAGAAAATGTTGGAAACATCCAGGCTGAAAAGATGGACGTCAGTGCTTAAACCTGCACTAGAAAAAATGCCACTCGGCTGGAGGCTGGGAGACACCTAAAAGGTTATGATTTACTTCTGAACAATTAGTATGCATGCGCATAAGGGAGGCCATGTGTACTAAATTTCTTGGATATTTCTTTCCATAAACAAAATGTTTAACTACCTCAGTAGGTCAGACCTAGTCCAGAAGCAGTTTATCAGGAAGAAAGCTGGCTAGCAACACACCAAAAGGTCCTAGATGAAGGAACATGTAATAAGGTGGTGAAATCTGTTGATGTAAAAAAAAAAAAAAATCCCGGTACAATCAATAAACTTTTGAATGACTTAGGTTAACGAAGTGTATGAACAGATAAGTAGTGTATGCATTTCATTGTAGGAAAATAAAAGATAATGAGGCTGAGACAAAAAACATGAAGAAGATAACATTCTGAATGGCCATGTGCCATAAAACACTGAGCAGAAAAAGGGCTATAGTGGATAAAATTTATAAAGCCTTTGGCACAGTACTTACCAGCAGTAAAAATACCAATACAAGGCTTGGATTCATAAAATGTTTTAATAATTACATTACAGAGAAGTACTCTTCTTTCCGAGTGTAAGCATCAAGTGAAACCAAGTTCTGTCCAATGTTCTGGCCATTATAGCTATGGGAAAGATGATGGTAGGGCCACGCACTGATACATGGAGTGAAGGACCCAATTTATACAATGGGCTCATCGGCTGGGCAGCCATGGGTAGATTTAACACTAAGGTTGCAGTTTTTGTATACAAATTCAAGACAATAATATGTACAGAGGGGTGCAAAATTTTAAAGGGATCACAGAGGATAATTTGTCATGTGATTATCCAATATAAACGAAGGGATGTAAGTGCTTGGAAAATCACTGCTACCATGTTGCAAAATCCACTATTTTTGCCATATGTAGTTTATAGATCAGTGCAGCCAACCTTCTTTTTCTGACAGCCTGTAAGGAAGTTGTCCAGACTGCTCAAGACAGCTCTATGGGGAATCATTCAATGCTTCACTGATATCTGAACCAGTACAGATCCATCCACGTCTAAATGACTTTTGCAATTCATTCATAGCACAAGAGCTGCTGCTATCAGACTACTTGCTGCCTCTCTTCCGACCCCCGATTCCCTTGCTCTCTCTTCTACTATTGCTCTCCAAGTTAAGACTTGTATTGGTAACACTACCAGAAAGAATCCATGAACCTTGGATTATGTGGCCGTCTTCACTAAAGACTCAATATCCATTAACATATTCGGAAATCTGTAGAAAATCCTGGATAAGTGGCAAGAAGATGGCAGCTTAAAGTCTATGTCTTTGGAAATTTCAGTCAACATGTTCAAGGAAATTATGGATGATGAGCAATAGGGTAGTATTTCTTGTTTTGTTCATACCTTGACCCTCTCAGTCACTGGTGTAGCCATAAAAGTCATGTATGTTATGAAACTGGTCACTCTTTTGGTGATCTCAGAGCTCTTCTCTGGTTCTGGGTTCACACTCCCTCTATTTTTTTTATTTTCAGCATCAGTTACTTTTTTGAATCCTTCGAATATTCTGCATGGCCCAGCACCAACACAAGCCTTCCTACGTTTTTCTGTTACTGCTAATATATATATATATATATATATATATATATATATATATATATATATATATATATATATATATATATATATATTACTGTATTACAAATAAATTATATATATATATATATAATTATCATTATTTGTAAAACAGTAGTGCCTAGAGAATAATTTAGGAATAATTATCCTAAGTACTCTACAGACACAAGAAGAAACAAAGCTTTTCCACCAGAACCACAATGACATTGATAACAACCATCAACCTCTTGCACAAGAAAGAAAGAACCCCCCCACAAACCTGCTCCAGGTAATTTTTCCTATAGCATGAACAGAGAAGAATGAAATTCCACTATATCAACTTGAAGACTTGGCTCTTCCAATCTAACTGATAAACTGGGAGGTTTTCAAATCCTGTGCTGATGGGTGACAGTACAAAGCCCCAAAATAGGTAGATGAATAATGTAATTATGTGATTAGGCCAGCTGCAAACAGGAGTGACCTCAAAATTGCAGGTGTAATTGATTTGCACTGGCCATCACTTATTAAATGAGACATCACTTATTAAAATCTCTTAATACAATATACCATCCAAGCAAAATTTCTGCAGGTGAATGCAAGTTCTACCTACTCAGTGCACTTAATAGAAATGTTTGTTCAATATTATGGAAGGCTTATTTCCTCCCAAGACTCATAGAGGGTGTCAAGCAATATTCTGATAAAGATTCTCAAGTGTTATATCTCTTACTTTGGTATTCTGTTCACTATAAAAGGTTTAATAAATGCTATGTCATGCCTAGGCATTGGTAGAGAAAACATTCCTGTACAACATAAGTAATTCACTCCTTCCTAGTCCTAACACTCCTTCTTGTGTTACATTTGAGCTCAGTATACATACCTTAATATTGTGAGATTTGGAAGATAAATTTAACATTAGAAACAAGAAGAAAGATGCAACCACATATCTTCTAACTTTTTATATGTATTTTAATTCTTAGTTTATGTATGTGTGTATATATTGGGAGGGAAGAACTAACAGCAGTGGCCAGAACCCAGGCGGTCACTGTGCAAGATTCCCATTCCATATGCCTCTGTCCTCAGTTGTAACTTGTTATTCCAAGAGTTCTGGACTCTTGAATAGAGAATTCCAATTGTGATCAATTGTGGCAGACTCTGTGGTCATTTTCAAGTTGTGCATAAATGTAGAATGGGATAAGTACATCAAACTCATTCCCACTAAGTAGAATACATTCCTGGTTGACAAAGGTCAGAGCAGTAGTCTCCTGCATTACTTAGAATCCCCTCTAATGAATACTGAGGCTTGTGTATATCACTGAGGAAAAAATGATGTTAACAGTGAAAAGACAAAAAGAAAAGGAGTATTTGTGGCACCTTAGAGACAAACCAATTTATTTGAGCATAAGCTTTCATGAGCTACAGCTCACTTCATCGGATGCATAAAGTGGAAAGTACAGTGAGGAGATTTTATATATACACAGACCATGAAAAAATATACATTGTAAGGAGAGCGATCACTTAAGATGAGCTATTACCAGCAGGAGAGTGGGGTGGGGGGGAGAGAAAACTTTTCAAAGTGATAATCAAGGTGGGCCATTTCCAGCACATTTCCAGGAGTTAACAAGAACGTCTGAGGAACAGTGGCGGGGGGGAGGAATAAACAAGGGGAAATAGTTTCACTTAGTATAATGACTCAACCACTCCCAGTCTCTATTCAAGCCTAAGTTAATTGTATCCAATTTGCAAATTAATTCCAATTCGGCAGTCTCTCGTTGGAGTCTGTTTTCAAAATTTTTTTGTTGAAGGATAGTCACTTTGAGATCAGAAATCGAGTGACCAGAGAGATTGAAGTGTTCTCCGACTGGTTTATGAATATTATAATTCTTGACATCTGATTTGTGTCCATTTATTCTTTTATGTAGAGACTGTCCAGTTTGACCAATGTACATGGCAGAGGGGCATTGCTGGCACATGATGGCATATATCACATTGGTGGATGTGCAGGTGAATGAGCCTCTGATAGTGTGGCTGATGTGATTAGGCCCTATGATGGTGTCCCCTGAATAGATATAGGTGCACAGTTGGCAACAGGCTTTGTTACAAGGATAGGTTCCTGGGTTAGTGGTTCTGGTGTGTGGTGTGTGGTTGCTGGTGAGTATTTGCTTCAGGTTGGGGGGCTGTCTGTAAGCAAGGACTGGCCTGTCTCCCAAGATCTGTGAGAGTGATGGGTCGTCCTTCAGGATAGGCTGTAGATCCTTGATGATGCCTTGGAGAGGTATTAGTTGGGGGCTGAAGGTGACGGCTAGTGGCGTTCTGTTACTTTCTTTGTTGGGCCTGTCCTGTAGTAGGTGATTTCTGGGTACTCTTCTTGCTCTATCAATCTGTTTCTTCACTTCCACAGGTGGGTATTGTAGTTGTAAGAATGCTTGATAGAGATCTTGTAGGTGTTTGTCTCTGTCTGAGGGGTTGGAGCAAATGCATTGTATCGTAGAGCTTGGCTGTAGACAATGGTTCGTGTGGTGTGGTCAGGGTGAAAGCTGGAGGCATGTAGGTAGGAATAGCAGTCAGTAGGTTTCCGGTATGGGGTGGTGTTTATGTGACCATCGCTTATTAGCACTGTAGTGTCCAGGAAGTGGATCTCTTGTGTGGACTGGTCCAGGCTGAGGTTGATGGTGGGATGGAAATTGTTGAAATCATGGTGGAATTCCTCAAGGGCTTCTTTTCCATGGGTCCAAATGATGAAGGTGTCATCAATATAGTACAAGTAGAGTAGGGGCATTAGGGGACGAGAGCTGAGGAAGCGTTGTTCTAAGCTCACGAAAGCTTATGCTCAAATAAATTGATTAGTCTCTAAGGTGCCACAAGTACTCCTTTTCTTTTTGCGAATACAGACTAACACGGCTGCTACTCTGAAACCAGTGAAAAGACAAATTCACTGACAAAGCCAGAACAGAAGCATCAAAAATGTCATGAGGTTTAAACCTTGGGAGTGAGACAAGTGGTTTGGTTTCCTATTTATATCTAAGAAAGTTAGAATGTTCAGAAAATAATGTATCTATTTCTCAACCGGCTAGTACTACAAAAGCTACTATTGGTATTAGAGACAGAAATCTAACTACTAGTTTGAAATAGCCCTGAAGGAATTTCACATGAAGTAAAGAATCAGCTACCTTTACTAACATACCTTATGAAGTGAAGAGCACTATTAATCTGAGTTAGTGAGTATTCTATGTAAGGGATACAAAATCAAACTATATAAGTATATGTTTCCTTTTGCATCAGATACCACTTCCCTACACCAAAAGCCTGATTATAATCCTTCCATTGATTTCACTGTGCTTTGGATCAAGTCCAGACACAGTTCAGTTTGTCTGTATCAGACAAACTACATCATGACAGGAGAACTGAATAGAAAATCAACCAAAACCATAACCAAGTTTATGACATTTAATACAAAAGGTTGTATATTTAACCATATATATTTGTTATTTCTAACACATTCGGAAGGGCTTTAGAGTTTTCACTAAGGAAGACAAAATGGCTGCCAGAGTTACCAGTTGTCTAGGTGACAGGATGCCTTTGTATACTTTCCTAATGCCAGGTTCCCCATCCATTGTGCAACTCTGGACCACTCCCAACATAAGGGCATGCCTTGATGGCATGACTGATTCCTTTATGATCATCTCAATATATGCATCTGCATAGCTGTTTTAAGAAGAAAAGAATGATCAAAGAAAAGGAAAAAAATGAATATAAAATATATATAGATAGAAGATAGATTTGAGATGTTATGGCTTTGTAGATAGCACCTAGAAAATAGATCAAAATAGATCAACATA
This sequence comes from Caretta caretta, assembly GCF_965140235.1. NCBI lineage: Eukaryota > Metazoa > Chordata > Testudines > Cheloniidae > Caretta > Caretta caretta. Next base: position 19,253,255 of record NC_134214.1, read on the forward strand.
GTAGTGATTGCCCAGTAATATCTGTATCCTTCTTTCTCAGTATGAGCAGAGAGTTTTGTTTGCCAGCTGACAATCTGTCTGTACCTCTTTTTTTTTTTTTCATGGAACAAAGTGTTTAAAAAAGCTAAGAGAAGTTGCGATACACATGACAAGTGCTAAGACTCATAGCAAGTGTAACACGACGCAACAGCTGCCTTGCTTAGTCTGAATCTACAGCATATATCTTCAGCCAGAACAATCTGCATAACACAAAGATACTAGGCGAGAAGATAAAATACATACTGCTGAGCCCTCCAAAGGAGGAAACATTCTGAATTCTGAGAGTAAAATGAATAGGGAATGTGTGCTTCACCTCCTGGTCCACCTAATACTCTGCTACACAAAATGGCAAAGGTCCCAAAAGTTGTCAGCATCTGATGTGTGGGACGGTTCTCGTTTAGGACTGCACAAATACCACTGGCTGCTTACAATACCATAATAATTAACATTATAAAGCTGATTTCCACAATCCAAATCCTGTTTGGGAACCATCTACCAGCAGTTGATCCAGTTCATTATTCAGCATATGCAATATAAGGATCCAATCCAAAGTGCAATGAAGTCAACACAAATATTTTAATTAACTTCAATGAACTTTGGATCAAGCCAGTGATGTACAGTGTCAAGGGCCAACTGACCATTCCTCCTCCTCCAGTGAATGAACTGTTAAGAGAGGAAATCTGTGCAAGGTAGAGTCAATAAAATTTAGAAGCAAAGGGTATCAATTGTGACTGCAACGGTGGTAGAGAAAGTTTGAGTGGGTGCAAGTGACTCAGTAGCGTGGGGTAAGGGAGAAGGAGGAGATTAGTGGCTACTTAGGAATTCATAGTCATTTGGAATTTCATACAGAGAGAAAGCTGTTCCAAATAGAGATGGATGAACAGGTTTTACTAAAATAAGGACAACCTTCCAACTGGGAATCTTCAATAATTTTTAGAAGCCAGCTAGAAACAAACATTTGGAGGCCATACATAGATAACTATTTTCCTGCTTTGTAGTTCTAGGTCCTTAAGGTATTTCCTGCCTGGATCAAAATGAGACATGATATAATTCCTGTGAGGGAGCCTGTTATTGCTAAATGTCCAGCCTCATTTACAAAGAGGCTAGAATTATTTGGTTTGCTGCTTAGGCTGAATAAACCTTAACCCATGCTAAAATGGTTTTCTGGGAAGAATTTCTCAGGATCTAAGCAGGGTCTTGACTCTACCTGGTTTACATGATAACACAGAAAGTATGGGAAATTGGTTTGGTTTTGGAAACCAGTTTTTGTATGTTTATCCAGTTGACTAAAAATTACACTTTTGGTTGAATGGTAGGACCCTGTAAGGTGCTGTGTGCCTCGTGCAAAGTATTGAATGCTGCTTATTCCTACTGAGATCATTATCCTGAACATTCCCAACAAATTAAAGCATCAGGCTCTAACTGGAATCTATTGATATATTTTTATTTTTATTTAAAAACAGACAATTGTTTTTAATTAGAAGAATAATCTCTGACCATGGGGCCAATTCTGCCATCCCGACTCAGGCAAAACTCCCATTATGTACAGTGGAACTACTCACTTGAGGAAGAATTATTCACATGAGTAAAGTCTGCAGGACCAGGTCCATAACCCTGGATAATAGTTTAACTATTTAACAAATTACTGTATAGCTGTTGTGCTGGGTTTACTTCTTCAAATTGATTTTCAGAGAGAGAGTAACTTTTATGTGCATTTTTTCAGGAACTGATTTTTGTTTTATTGGAAGTTTTACTTATTTAATAAATGAGGTTTGCATTTTTGGAAGACGGCACATCCATCTGACGCATCTCTCAGCTCCTTGCTGGTTGGAGATGGATAATAGAGCTGAGATTTTTTTAATATCTTGCCCAAAGGGCCAGATCCTCAATGGGTGCAAATCAGAGTAGTTCCACTGACTTCAGTGCAGATATGCTGATGTTCATTCACCAGCTGAGGATCTGACCCAAAAGTTTTTATGAGCTTTTGGAGACATCCCTTGTCCAACTGTCTTCTTTTTAAGTTTTCTCCACTTGAACAACAGAATAACTATAACACCTGAGAGTATACCAGGGGAAGTTTGTAATTGCAACAGTGTGCTTGGAGGAAAAAAAGTCCAGATGATGTTTGTTTGAGTAAAGCACATGAAATGAAATCAGTGTGTAAATGGACCACAACATAAGTACTTTTAGAGCTGGGCCTTAGGGTTGTTAAAGTATTTTTCTGCAGTGAAGTTCACTTTTAAGCACCACTTTTGGGTAATGGGCTGTTTTTGCTTGCTTGCTTTGAATGCTCAAATTTTATGTAATCCAGGTGTTCCAATCATAATTTAAATCTTATTGCATATGTGATTAAAATATATTGTGGTTTTATACCTAACAAAATAATATTAACCCATAAATAAAATGTTCCAGATAGCTGAGGGAAATAAAACTTTGCCATTCAAATTGATGGATACATTCAATGAGATAGATGCTGCAAATTATCATTAAATAGTTTGACTTTATTAAATATATTCTCTACTCCTTGCAGATGGCACTGAATGTTCTAATTCCTCGCTGGGGAATGAATCAAATTGGCATCCAAGGTGTGTATGAAAGAAGGGCAAATATTTTTTGTTACCTGTATAGTTCAATACTGGCTCCACAGCAATTAGATTGACATTGGTAGTAGTGAAATGCTGTGGTATCAGCATGAGTGCAGGATGATATACAATTATTGATGGACACTTATTAGCATAATATGCCATCACCTAGGCCAATCAGAGTGCAAGATGATATATAATTATTGATACACAGCTGTAAAGTTATGTATTTCTCCCCCTCAGTTACGCATTTTCCTGTGCCCATGAAATCATTAGGACTATTCCTATGAGCATTTTCATATTTGTTTACAGGACCAGGGAATTACATGTTGTTTTGTAAAAAATAAATTAGTTGTTATTGTAATAGGAGTCTGTAAAGTGTTACCTTCTGTAGATAGTGTTGAATTTGGTAGAGGGCTGAGGCTTTTTTGCAAATGTTAGGGGGCTCACTCTCACGAGTCAGAAAATATTTTTCACAGAAATGATTGTGGGGGGGAAAAAAGGCCTATTTTTCACTGATATTTTCAAAAATTTCCAGCCAGCTCTAGTTCATGCCCATAGGTGCTGGAACTACAGGTGCTGGGGGTGCAGCTGCATCCCCTGGCTTGAAGTGGTTTCCATTATATACAGGGTTTGCAGTTTGGTTCAATGGTTCTCAGCACCCCCACTATAAAAATTGTTGCAGCGGCCCTGTTCGTACCTCTTTATTTCTAACCACTTGAAAAGACTGTCACAGTGCAGGACAACTGCACCTGTATTCCTGTCCACGGTCCAGCAAGGGCACCCACTCAAGACTCCTCAACTGTCACCTTTCTTGGGGCGTGACCCACCTCTCTCTCCCTTCTCATTGGATTTTTCCAGGCTGCACATTTCCCTGCCTACACTGTTGTATCCACAGGCCAGTGCCTGCACCTTGCTTTTTCTTCTAATGCTATGAACAGATGCAATTGCCCACAGTTATAAGTTTATATTTAAGGTTAAAGCATTACTGTTAAAATTTATTAAAGACTAAAAGAACCCATGTGCATGCTAACAAAGCTTTCCAGAGATCACCACAATCCCAACAAGGGCTCTGGAGTTAGTCTGTCAAACCCCACTAAGGCCATGTCTACACTACAAAATTATGTCAACCTACGGTAAGTTATGTCGGCATATAGCCATCTCAGTTATTAAATCGCTTTTGTGTGTGCACACTTGGCTCCTTCTGTTGGACGTTTTTCTGTGGTTATGAGTTCATAACAGTCTTAGAACTAGCATCCCCCATGAATAGCTCAGTCTTTCCTTTATACAGCTTGGGCCTTTGATCTTGAGACTCCTGGAACAGGTAATCAGAAGACAATGATCCCCTTCTCAAGGGGTTGCTTGAAAAGGCCGGGCTTTGCAAAACCAGAAGTGGGAAATTGTCATTCATCTCCCCTTAGAAATTCCCAAGGCAAACCACTTGACACTTTGTACCAAAAGTCCATTCTTTACTGGCACATTGCTCAATACAGTCCTTTCAAGTTCATAACACTTCACAGGGTTCACATCAGACATCACCTCCAGAAAGGCTATGTACAATTACAGCCCGTAATAATACATAACCTTTGCATTAATACAATAGTCTCCAAAGCTACTTAAACTTAATTCAGTATGGTTTTCCAGGGATACTGCAGGAAATTGCCACATCTGTCACAATGACATACTTGAATATCAATATTTGAATTTGAAATTCCAGTCTTTGGGGCATCTAATTGAATCTACTACAATCACTGATCACTGCTTTTTCCAATAAATTAAAAAGGAAAATATAGGGTATAATAAGTATATCCTTTTGAGTTGTGTAGAATGTCCATGGATGAAATGAAAGATGTTTAAACTGGAAAATCAAATCATGGCTTTATATTTTCTCGGTATCATATGAGTTAATTTTCACGGTTTATGAGTTAATTTTCAGTATAGTGCAGTGGAATTTAGCTGCATAAGTTCCATTAACATGAAAGAGAGCTAAATGGCAAATCCCCTTTCACTATGCTTAAAATATATACCTTTTTATTGAGTTCTGCATTTTCATTCTCTTAAGTAGGCTCTAGGGTATAGTGAGTCCTTTTAGTTAATTATAAGTATATATTTGCCAAATATGTCTCTACTGAGATGAGGTTCTTTCTATCTCCAGTTCTATCAACCTATTTCTTTATTGTGGTTCATGGTTTCCAAATACGATGTTTATCTGAGAGGAATTTTTGAATTCCATCAGTTGTATTAGTTTATGGCCCATTTTTAAAGTGAATAAATACATCTGCATTGAAGCATAGTAGATAAGAGCCCTTAGCCCTGTGTTATTTGTGTCCTGCTGTTGCTTAGTTTGCCCCTGTGTCATGGAATATTTTTGCCTTTTCTGCCTCCTGATTTTTCTCTTTCTAAATAGGATCTTACTGATATATAAATAGTGGATGACAACAAATGCTCGTGAAGATGATTCCGAATACAGAAAACAATCGTCATCACAGCTGGCACTTCTCTCGCACTTTTTTCAGTGGAAAGTATATTCATTTGCAATGTGATCAATGAGGCAGCAGAATGCAGTGAGATAACCCCAGACGCCATAGAAGGTGAAAGATGAGGCTGAATGTGTGGCTCTTACTATCTCACTTAACAAACTTCCACACTTGTGAGATCCATATGTGTAAAACATATTTATCCCATTGCAGAAGGAAAAAGAAACACGTTATGCACAAGGAACAAAAAACAATTGGGAAGATGCTGTCTAAGGTCAAAGTTAGGTTAACTTCCAAACCTGGTGGTTGGTTATTTATTTATTTTGCTCACTGTTTGGTTCTGTTCATGTTTTTCGGTAGCATATAAGGAACTGAGTGATCTAGCTTTGACTTTAGACCAGTATTTGAAGTGATGTTTAACAAGGAAATCAAGTGTTGGGAGAGCACAAGTGAGGAACTTTTAGTCACTCACAGTCAAGTTATTTTTAAGCCCTTTGATTTCCTTAAATACTTATAAAAAAACATGCACTTAAGAAAATAATTAAGCTTTTTTTCTTGTTCAAGTCCTGCAGGAAAAAGTATAACATGATAGTGACTAGATTGTGCTCTCATTAAATGATTGTTGTTGGGGCAGGTTCTTTAAGAGTTAATCCAGAAGACATCTGCACATGCAGAGTATTGCTTACTATTCTTTGTCTCTTCAAGTTCATTATTAATAAATCACTGTGTTGCCACAAATGTCTCTCAGTTCTCCTTGTGTCTGCCTGCATCACAACATTACAATCATTAGGATAAACTGACATGTTTGTGATGGGACACTCATGTTAATTTATGATAATCCGGATTAAGATAATGAATACTGTGGGCCAAATTTGACCCTTGGTTATACCTATACTATCCCAAGGACTGCAGTGGGGAGGCTCAGAGATAAATGAGGGGAAAATGTGGTCCTTCTGCAATGAAATATTTTATAAACCTGCAGATGCACAGAAGAATATGATGGCCTGAACATGAATTTACAGTAAGGGAGATGAGATGTCTCTTGAATGTTGAAATGTGTACCTGTGCATACTAAATAAATGTGAATGCTAAACTATTTAGGTACACAATCTGAATGCATAAATAAGTATTAATATTTGATATGCAAGAAGGGTGTTTGTCAACAGAGGAAGGTTTATTTAGAGATGCAATATAAATATGCAGGAGGTAAACTTTAGACCTATACTAAACTCTATAGTTCAGCATTTTTTTTGCAGTTGTTGGAAAAAAGGGATTACTTGCAATGTGAGCAGTGAGACACCAGAACCCAGTGAGATAGCCCCAGACTTTGTAGAAGTTGAAAGACGAGGCTAAATATGTGGTTCTTATTAGCCCACTTAACATCCTCCAGCAAAAGATCATCTCCTGAAGTAACTCACTTAGAAGGGATTCTGGTGAAGGAAATTGCTGCTTGGATGCATCCACATCATCCTGTTTGGTGGAGAGAAGAAAGGGAGATGTTTTTCCAACTCCAGAAAAGTCCACGGAGCCTGATTTGAAAGCCAGTAGATTCTGCAAGATCTATATAGATTCACAATAGGCCAGATCATCCACACATATGCCCATTACACCACTAACTCTGTTCCCCCACAGCATTTCTCCTTGCTCCCAAGCAGTACATGAACCCCAGGAGCCATATGACAAAGAACTCCCCCTGACATTTGCTTCCTACAGAATCACCAAGAGAAAGCTCAGGAAAAAAAAGATCCCAGGGCTGCTCACCCCTGGCAAATCTGATTTCCACCCCCTTCCCCAACATGTGGTCTAGATCAAGGAAGATTGTCCCCTCTGAGAGTCATGCCTGGAGGGGCCCTCCATGTGCACCACTCTCTTCTCCCATGAATAAGGGGGGCTCAGTGGCCCCTGTGGCACCCTCTGGGCCTAAATCAGAGCCAAACACAATTCCCAGTCTCTCATGGTAGTGATCAGTGGGAAATGTGGATGCAGCTGGAAGGTGACAGAATTGAAACTATTTACTAAACTGACACAGAAAGGTTTAACATGTCCTGCCCTTTTTGTACTTCTTTCAGCTTGTATGCTTGGATGCTGTGTAATTTATTTAGAGATGGACCCTGGATCCAAAATTGGGAACATATGTAATGTTCTCATTAACATACATAATTACTGCATTTCCATGTTGTGGCCCACTTGAGCCCATGTGCCCCCTACATTGATCACTGGATAAGGCTGAAATTGTCAATGAGAAAGAAATCCCACAGTCACAACTCAGGAGAAATCCATCCTGGTGTCTTGATAGCCAGCACTATGAATTTCCCATGGAGGGCATGGAGGTTAGGACCAAGAAGGAAATGACTTTTTGTTTCAGCCCACTGGAATCAGTGCGATTTTTGCCAGTGATCATAATGGGAGCAAGATCAACACTTTTATTTTGTAAATAAATCTGGAGTAATGTCATTGACTTCCATGTTGTCACCCTAGACTAGCAGAATCTTTCTTTCTTTCTCTATTTCTCTCTTTCTTTCTTTCACTGTAGTGAATAAGCATGGCAAAAGGATCTCACAGACAGAGCAGATGTAGGGGAAAAGTCATGAATTATAGGACCCAGTTCTTTAAACCCTTACTCCTTTGCCCCAGTGGAACCTCACTATGGATGTGAGTATGAGTTACATAGCCTATGGCTCACACCCCTTTTTTGCTAAGGGTTGGGGGAAGGGAGAACTACAGCGCAAGTCACATCTCGTATGATATCACAACTCACTTCCTTCCAAGATCTTCACGATGTCTTCCAGGAAAGAGAGGAAAGTGAAGATCTGATCTTTCTCATTTTTTTAAAGGAATAATAAAGCCTGTTTAAAATAAAATAAAATACATTTCCACCTGAAGATACCGTTTATACATTAGTCAGAAGCATTAAAAGAGAAACAAAATTATTTTGGTTTGCTCTGCGGATCACTTTTAACTTGCAAACTGTACTCCAGGACTTCTGCTGCTGTCATTAGTGACACTGGTGAACAAACAAGGATAAAAAGAAAATTGGTAATTTCCTATTCTGCTATAAATACAAGTACAGAACTATTTGCTAACTAGCAAGGAGAAGCATGGTATTGGTTAAGACACTGCACTAATAGAATTCTTCAAGTTTCAGACAATGGAAAGTACAAAGTTCAAAGCATAAAATATTATTGCTCTGAACTGTGCATCATCATTTACTTTTAGTTTGTGCTTATTTATATTTGTAAGTCTGACATTGCTAAAGATGTTGCAGAACACTTCTTTTCCCTATTCAAATATGTGTCCATTTGGTCCTAAAGCTTTATTATACTCTTGGAAAAGAAAGATCAGTTTGTAAAACCTCCATAGCAAGCTGTGCATATCTTTATAGCAATTGTGCTAGATCTCTCAGTCATTCTTGACACCTACTTCTTTCCTTCGGTCATCATAAAAATGCAGCATCCAACAAGAGGTAATTCTCTATTACACATTGTCTTGACAGATAAAGAGGAACTGATCATAGAACTAACAATTAATAGTAGTTTAGGTACAAAATGATCATCTCCTGATCACATTTGCAATGTGCAAACAGAATAAAGTCCAGACCATACATACATACACACACACACACATGCATACTTGGTGCTTTAAAAGGGCCAGTTTCACAAAGCTGAAAACAATTTTCAACCAAATCTGCTGAAAGAAAGAATTATAGTTAGAAAAATGTGAATGATAAGTGGAAATTGTTTAAGAACACTTTACATGATGCCCAGAAATCCATGATCCCACAGTCAAGGAAGAAGGTCATATTGGCTAAAAAAACCCCAATCTGGTTTAGTGAAGGCATCTATTGTGTAGGTGGGTGGGTGGGCGTGTAATAAAGCAACAGCAAGAAATGGTAATGAATATAAATGAGAAACTAAGAATTTTAGAAAATTGATAGGGAAAGCCAAGGGACACAAAGAGAAATCTATGGAAAGCACTGCTAAGGACAATAAGGAGTTTTTAAAAGTATATTAGAAACAAAATAAAACTTAACAATGATTTTGGTCCATTACTAGATGGAAATCATAGCATTATCAATAATAATACAGAAAAGGCAGAAGTGTTCAATATATAGTTCTGTTCTGTATTTGTGGGAAAAAAACAGATGATGTAGTCATTCTTATATGACAATGATAAAGTCTTTCCATTCCATTAGTACCTCAGCAGGATGTTAAAGAGCAGCCGCTAAAGTTAGACATTTTTAATTGATCTAATCCAGATAATTTGCATACAAGAGTTTCAAAAGAGCAGGCTAGGAAAATACTGGAGCATTAATGTTATTTTCAATAAGTCTTGAAACACAGAGGAAGTTCCAAAAGATTTGGGGGGGGGGCGGTGGAGGAAGCTAATATTGTGATATCTATTTTTTATGAGATTAGAAGTTTGGCTGCTAAAAGTAATGGTATTGAAGCAATATACTTAGACTTCTGTATGTTGTTTGACTTGTACTACATGATCTTTTGATTAAAAAACTAGAATGATATAAAAATAATATAGCACTCAATGAATGGATTAAAAACTGGATAACTGATAAGTCTGAAAATATAATTTTAAATGGAGACTCTTCATCAAGTAGATGTAGTTCTAGTGTCGTCCTCAGGGATGGGTAATCAACTACTGAACATTTTTATCAAAGACATACAGGAAAAGATAAAATCATCACTGTTAAATTTTGCAGATGACACAAAAATTGGGGGAGTGATAAATAATGAAAAGCACAGGTCACTGATTCAGAGTGTTCTGGAGTACTCAATCAGCTGGGCAGAAGTAAACAATATGCATTTTAATGTGGCTAAATGTACATGTGAACAGCTAGGAACAAGAAGTGTAGGCCAAACTTACAGGACTGGGGACTCCATCCTGGGAAGCAGTGAATCTGAAAAAGATCTGGAGGTCATGGTGAGTAATCTGCTGAATATGAGCTCCCAGTGAGATACTGAGACCATATGGTTTAATGCTATCCATGGATGCATAAACAGAGCAATCTAGAGCAAAAATAGAGAGGTTATTCTACCACTGTATTTGACACTGGTATGCCCACTGCTGGAATACTCTGTCCAATTCTCAATTCAATGAGAACGTTGTTAAATTGGAGAGGGTTCTGAGAAGATCCATGAGAATGATTAAAGGATAGAAACCCTGCCTCATAATGATAGACTCAAAAAGTTCAATCTATTTAGCTTAATAAAGATAAGGTTAAGGAGTGACTTGATTACAATTGAGAAGCACCTACATGGTGAAAAAATATTTGATAATGAATTCTTCAGTCTAGGAGAGAAAGGTGTAACATGATCCACTGGTTGAAAGTTGCACCTAGACACATTCAGATTGAAAATAAAGTAAATTTTTAACAGTGAGAGTAATTAGCCACTGGAACAATGTCTCAAGGATCATGGTGGACTCCCCATCACTGGCAATTTTTAAATCAAGATTGGATTTTTTTTTGAATGATATATTCTTGGAATTATTTGGTGGATATTCTATGGCCTGAATTAGACTAGATGATCACAACCATCCTTTCTGGCCTTGGAATCTATGAGTCTATGAATAACAGGAGGATGATCTTCAAAGGGCATATCCACTTGTGTCTTCTATGACTCTATAATGTTATTAATTATGGACCTTTGTAGGAGGAATGGAGCATTAATCCGAAGAGGAAATTTTGCGGAGGAGAGTAATCCCATGAAGGGGGATAGTGTCCTCAAACATATCTGGAAAGAATATAAAACTAAAACAGAAAAGAAAAAGCTACCAGCAGAGGGTAAATGTCAACCAGGAAATTGGTCAACTGACAGAAAGCTCCATGGGGGACAGTGGGACATGTGTTTTTAAGATTCAAACCTTGTTTCCTTAAGAGGCATTCCTTTGATTCTCCTTCACTGTCCTACACTGACTTTAAAGCCTACAATATAGTTCCTAGTAATTTCCCAGCAAAATAAGTGCTTGATATATATTTGTATTCATTCATCATGTTGGTTGTTTGATCAAAATAGTGACAGGGTATTTGAAGCATCAGTTCTATCAGAAGATTTTTAAAATATTAATCTTTTATTTTCCTTGATCATTCAGCACAAATTAATTTCAATTCTTAAATGTCTAAGTATTATATTTCGATTAACAGCCAATACATTCTAGTAACACTAACGATCCATTTTAAAAATCAGTCAAATTGATAATTAATTTAATCTCTCTGGATAGACTTGGAAGACAAAATCATGCAATATTTATTAACTGACCTTTAGGGGCAAACTGAACAAACAAAGATTTTTGTCACATTTAAGAGGAAACATAATGTATAAACAGCCATAGCAAAGTTCAAAATATCATGTAATTTATCCTCCATCAGATGTCAGAAATTTATAATTTTAAAATGCATGAAGAAAATATTAATCAGGAGTAGGATACAGCTGGCCATGCTCTGTATCTGGACTGCAACTTGAAATGGATTGATATTAGTAGTCATCTAGGTGCCCAAAACATGCACCATTTTGGCAATTGACCATAATGTGATAGATGTGACAATTTAAAGAACTATATATTTTGGAAGATGAAAAACATGATATGGAAGTTGCTGTCAGCCATTCAATATGTCCTGGGCCAAATTTCAAAAATTCACATGCAAACTTAAGGGGAAAATCTGGCTACACCTTAATAGTGTTTCACACTTTAAAAGACATGATCAAAAGGCTTTCATTTTGTCAGAAGGAAAACTCATTGAAACACCAGGAGCACACTTCTGAGGGTGACCATAGAGGGGATGTTGTTCGATATCCTTCCAAATGGAGAAGAAATGTGTTTACGGTTACCTATATATCATGCTGATTTCTCTACATAATTTAGTAAGCAAATGTGTTCCTGCTGCTTCTATTTGGTTAGCTTTTCTAATACACCAATTTGCATGACATTCATCACAAGGACTTTTCGCTAAAGTTTTGTTCCTAAATTGTCTACAAGATTTTTGAAGATCTCTTCTGTTTTTAACGTTGTTTCTTTTCTTTAATATCTGTTTTACTCTGTACTACTATTCACTCTACAGTCTAGAAATTTAACTTGCTGAAACATTTAAAAATGAATCATTTTCTGCATTAGAAATCTCTTCTGGCATGTCAAAAAAGAAAAACTGAGGGTCTTGATTCTCACTTATCTCATTCCTGGACTTGGGGCAGGGAAGAGGTGGGTAAAAGGCAAAAGTGTTTATTTAAGTTGCCTTTGTGCTTTCTCCTGGCATAACTGTGTCACAGCTCCATTATCTTCAACTGAGCTAGGACAATTTACATGAATTTAAATTCTGTATTCTAGGGCTATGAAGGAGCCTGCTTAGTTTGTGGTATAACTTGGAGCAGCCTCAAAGCTGCTGTAAATTATGCTTTGCTTTCCATGGCCCCTTATGAAGTCTGGAAAGCAGAGAATAACCATAGTGAAGTGCACTCTGGCCAAGTCCTCTGACTGTTTTACACCAGTTCTGCACCAGCCAGGGAAGCCCGAAATATAGAGGAGGGCATTGTCACTGGCCTAAAGGTTCCTTTATACTTCTAGAGTAGTGTAAAACAGCCTTCAAATATCTGCAAATCAAGCCCAATATCTCCTATAGAAATCCAGCTGTGCTAGTCGTATGCTGGTAAAACACGTAGGCCAACGGGTGGTGCAGCAGTACAACAGCTGTCTCTGTTTTTCAGTGGTGTTCAAACAATCTTACGTTCTGCTCCAGAATTAATTATTCATCAACTGCTGGGGTGAACAAGCCATGGACAGCTGCAGATGCTGGCTGAGTGGTAGATGATATATGCAGGGTGAAGGTCACCCACTGTAGATAGCCTGGTTATGGCTGATGCTGCAGGTTTTGACATGCTTCTTTGGGCATAGTTTAAAATGTCCATTCTGATTTTTGAGATCTAGCCAGTTACTGGGAAATCCTTCTAAATAAAATGGAGACTACCATTAATATTAATAATAATTACCTGTTATACAGCATTTTTCATCAATGGATCTCAAAGCATTTTACAAAAGGGGTCAGTATCATTATCTTCATTATACAGATAGGAAAACTGAGGAATGAGGAAGTAAAGTGACTTTCCCAAACCCACCCAGCATGCCAGTAGTGGAGCCAGGAATAGAAATCAGTTCTTCTGAGTCCCAGTCTCTGTCCACTAGGTCACTAGCATTGGAATGAGCTTTTTAAGTGTGCCCACTGTAGCTGCATAAATAGATTTGTTTGTCAGTATAAAATACATAATATATTCAAATTATTGATTAAAAAGTTCACAACTTTTTCTTCTATTCTGGAGCACTTTGCCAGTTTTCCTTGCTGCAGTGTATCTAGCATGTAAGTCTGCACTGGAACGTCCACCTAAAATAGAGGATAATATGTTCAAATTAATGTTTCTTTTCTAAGCATTGGTCATACATTCCATATAGTCTTGCATTAATTTTCTCATTATGTGGAATATATAGGTATATTAGAACTGCCACTTAAAATGAAGTGTAACAAAATGCTTTGCCTCTGTTCTCACAAATCAATCATGTGTTGCATTGACTCAAAAGGAAAGGAATGTGAAAAAAGACAAATTCGACAGTAACTTATGAGCTGATTTTGTAGAAAATGTTGCAATGTTATAGACGTAATAGTGGTGCTGTATGTAATAGCTATATAAAAGGCATCACTTCTAATTATGAATGATACAGGTCATAAAATAAAACTGTTCTGGATACACACCAGTATCTGTAAAATTAACATGAAATATTTTGAAATGATCAAAGCAGAATGTTTTGATTGAACCAATTAAGTTTGGTTTATCAATTCAAACATTTTTTGAGACTTTGACTTTTTAATCCTCATTTGGAATGGGATTTTTTTCTGAAATCTCAAAATTTTTTGTGGGACTGGAAAACAATTTCCCATCCAGCCCTACTGCTAGAGACATTTGGCACATCAAAACATCGAGAAATATGTTCAACCCATTCAAGGCGGAGGGAATGTAAGTATCCCTTTCAGGGTTTGTTTTTTTTTGGTAGGACTATGGACTTATTTTGATAAGAAGATTGACATATGGATAAGTCTGTTAAGAGTCAACTGTAGATCAGATCAAAAATGAAAAGTGAAGAGTAAACTTGACCTCTTGGAAGAATAGACCTGATAAAGAATAACATTTTAGCACAAAATAATTTTCCATATAGCACATTTCTGTTGAACAATGTAATATTTAATTGTTGTGATTTATGAGATGTTTAAATGCTAATTTTTATTATTGAAATTACAAAATGTTATTCCTCTAAATATATCTATTTTAATTACACTTTTGTTGATTATGTAAGGAATTTCCATAAGTCAGTGACAATATAATGCTCATAGTACACAATATGAAATTTCAACTTTCCTTTTCTAGCACTTGATGTTATAACTCTTCAGTGAGCAATTGTAACATCAACAGATCCCAGTCGTCGGTGGGTGGGATTGAACCTGAGACATCTGGAGCTAAATGCATGCACCTCTACTGCAGGAGTTAAAAGCCACATGACTCTTAGCCATGGCTGTAGCAGGCCCATCAATCTGGCGCTTGTGTCAGTGTAATTTTGATGCTCGGGGGATGGTTTATTCACACCCCAAATGACATAAATTATGCCAACATAAGCTGTAGTGTGGACATAGCTTCAGTCAACATCAGACACAAAAGCTCTTTTGGTTTTTCAAGGGTGTCACTGTGCTTACAGGCTTCTGCTTGGCTTTTTCTTGTCTCTTTTAACTCTGCCTCTTTCTCTTTTTTTGTCTGTGACCTCAAATATCTGTGCGTTCTTTCACATTCCAACACACAGCTACCCAAAATAATACTCAGCACAAAAGCTCTTTGGTAGGTTCACACACACTTTTCTCTTAGGTGGGATTTATGTTTACAATTAGGTATGAACTCATCTTTCAATTAACCTATCAACCTCAATAGGGTTTTAACCCAACCCATAACAAGATTCCACCCAGCTCACAACAACATTCCAGTACCTCAGATTTAGTCAACAGTACTTATTTTACAAAGATATGAAGAAAGATATCTAGTGAAATCACTTTTAAAGAAAGGGAAAGGGTCAAATGAGTAATATCCTCCTACCCTTGCAATATTCAGGGGAAATTGTGCTATTAATGTGGGGAAAAATGTTTGGCGTAATGTACAATCTATATATTATTTTCATTTGAGTTTTCTTGTACAAATAGAAAATGAAGCACCTATGCATGTAATTCTTCACTGCATAAATCTCTTCTGGGGAAAGGTTAAAGATTCAGAGACATTATTTTATTAGACAATTTCATAGTGAATTAGCAATTAAAATATAGGAAAATCTGCCCTGGTGAGATCTGACTTCTCATCTAGTATGAACAATAGGACATTTAAGAAAAACAATATTGGGATAGTATGACCCTGATTTTTAGAAGTGTCCAGGACCTAGAGTCTCCACTGATTTCGCTTTAGACTGTGCTCTTGGAACAGAGACTGTGATTTATGTGTTGGAATAATGCTCAAAAATGTGAGGGCTCAACTGTGACATTTTTAGGCATAGCCATGAACATGGGGAGGTGCATAAACTGTGTAACACCAAGAGTAGCCCTGAGAGGCCTTTTGACTTGGAGACATGCCCCTGAGTCACAATTCCTCTTTGCTGTGAGGAGACAGTACATTGCTGTTGATCTATACCAACAGCAAATTGAACTTTACTCAATTTGCCCAGTTAGCTGTGCTAGTTAGCGAGTCAGGGAGGGGGAGGAAGCAAGGTGTGAAAGATCTGTCAGTTTTCAGCAATGTCCTTGGGGAAAAAAAAACCTTATTGAATTAAATTAATTATCCTGGGAGTCCATTGCATTAAATGAAAAGATTTTGTGTTCTTTTGGGACTGAATGATCAAAGTACTCTATTGAACAATGTTGCAGACAAGAATGTGTTTTGGGACAATACATGTGAAGTGGAATTCCTGGAAATATCTAGGAGGGAGGTGCAAAACCCCAGCCTGTCACTTATGCGAAAACTCATCCTTTTGAAACTATGCCTTGAGGAAGGGGCCTTTGTCTACTGATCACCTCTCCTGGAAACTATCATAGGTCCAAACTATATAAAGAAACAGGCTGGTCTGCCCAGCTGGTGTGCTTGTGCTGAGCTAAAGCTGCTACCACAGAAAAACTCCTTCATAGGATTTGAAAGACTGACTCCTACCAGAGCACCTGCTGGAGTTGGGCTGTGGAATGATCTCTGGTAAGCTTATTAGTATTTGTGTAGGTTTTACTGTTTTTAATGTTTTCTCTGTAAGGCTTTCACCTTACGAATAGATGTGTTTTCTTAGAAAGAACTATGTGGTAACTTATAATTGCAGACAATTATGTTGTTCATAGTCTCTGAAGAAAGAGCAAAGCACAGAGGCTGACCTGTTTAGGCTATCTGTCTTGCTGGTAATAACACAGTATAGACAGGGAACTGTGGAGCCTGGAAAACCCCCGTCAGGAGAGAGAGAGATGGGTCTCCCCAGGCAAGGGAAAGAGAGATGACAGCTAGGAAGTCAGAAGTTTAGAATGGGTGCCCCTGCTGGACCCATTCCCTGCCCCTCCCTTCCCACTCCCCTTTCACCTGTTGCTTGGGAGAGTAAGTGGCCATGCAATGTCAGTTTATTCCTACAAACCCAATCTCTGTAGCCAATGTGGGAGTCAAAGAAGAGTTCTTATTCCTGCCCATGCTCCCTTTTATGACAGTCAATATTAATAAAAACATTGAAACTGAGAGTTCTCTGAGCCTCTGGAAATCAGTCTTTAGGTCTATATCATCATCAGATCTTTCACTGAGATGCTTCTGGCTAAAGTGCCATTGGCTACGAAAGTACAGCATATGGCAAAAAGGCCAGGAAAAATGTCAGAGCATCTGCATACTTCATCAAATGAAAAAGGAATTTCAGTGAATGGATGGGTTTCTAATTTGGCAGGATCAAGGGTCTTGCCTGGATTAGGTAAATGAAGAGCTACTTTTTTCAGAATCAGAATGGAAATCCAAAATATATCATGGATATGAGGAACAATGCATGCTAATAAAATTTGAAATTAGAATATGTTAAAATATGACTTTCTGTCATGGGTAGCATAGATGATCACATCATTTTAGGATTTTTCAAATGCAGATGAAATTAATTATTATTATTATACATAGTATGTATTGTTGATCTGGAGAACCAGTTTGGAGCTCTCTCTGGTTACTAGGAGAAGTGTTGTTTCATCTGGAAAGACAAACTTTAATATATATTCAAGAGACACAATAAAGTAATAACCCTTTAATTCTCAGACAGTGCAAAAAACCATTACTTCTGTTGTAACTATATCTTTGCATTAATGCTAAACTACATCCTACACTCATAGCCCTCTTTCCTTTTGGTCTAAAACACAATTACTACCAGGACCGGCTCTAGGCACCAGCAAGCAGGCACATGCTTGGGATGGCACCATTCCAGGGGCAGCATTCCGGCCACCATTTTTTTTTTTTTTTTGCGTGGGCAGTTGTGCTCTCAGAGCCTGAGGTGGCAAATTTTTTGCGTGGGGCGGCAAAAAACACCAGAGCCGGCTCTGATTATTACTACTGCTCATGTAAATACTATAATAACGTCTTTTGGGGTTTAAAAATTTGTTTCTATTTCCTATTCCAGGAGGTTTGAAAGTTCAGGATGACAGCATCAGAATTCAATGTTTGTTTATTGGCAATAAATCATACTTGCTTAATATGTACCAAAACGATTGACAGGTGATGCTCAAATATAATGCTGCAATTATATTAAAAAGAGAAGGTCAGCAATGATTTGTGATACTTTATTTACCTCTGGACCTAGGATGACTCAGGGATCTAATGGTATAGGTAGAATGGGTGGAATATTGGACCCAGGCTCAGGATGAATATCTGTACCAGGAGATGAAGTAAAATTCTGCAAAGTAAACCCTGGATTTAAATGGACTGTGGATTGTTCATCCCAGAATAACTATGCATACCTGAAATTTTGAGAATAAATCATTTACTGTTTGTGAGGTGTCCAGACACTACTAGATCAATAGCACAATAGTGATACCACCATCACATTTAACCACAATGACAGTTTGGGGAACTGCACGAGGTGTGAGTTGCACTCCTAGGCAAACTCAGGGGTACATGACACAAGTAGCAAACTTAATGAGTACATAAAATCTAGTACAAAGAAATATGAAGCTTAATTGATTCACTCTTGGGTGGGAGTGGAAACATCCTAAAGGAAAGTTAAACAGGGACTGATTTTTTAGCATACAGAAGATGATCCATAATACTGAATTATCAGGTCTCTTCCAGCTGCACAATAACTCTGTCTACCCATACTTACTCCTTGGTGTTTTTATCTAAATGCTACCAGTGAGTTGAAGGACTATTAGTTAGGGCTGAGCCAAATTCTTGATGACAAATTCAGATGAAAGATGGCAGTTTCTCCAATTCATTCCATGCAATGCACAAAAGAACTGCCATCTGGAAACACCTATCAGTCACCGGTGCTTTGAATGGGATTTAAACCAATCACTTCTCATCGACCTATTGAATAATCTTATAACTAGCTCCCATATCAACATCCTTTCAGCTGGAAATAAATTAATAGTTAAGGAGAGCAAAGGGGCAGAATTTTGTTTTTTTCAGATGTAATTTTCAAATTGTAATTTCCCTGCTTTTCTTTTATCTGAATGTTGGGTCTGTCCAAGTTTTGAAAACATTTGAACTGTATTTCTTTAGTGGACATGCCCATAAAGGTAGGTGAGCAAAATTTTATTTTAAAACTTCAGCTTAAATTAAAATCAAGTCTTGCTTAGGAGATAGTTGACAGCACTGTGCATCAGGTGTGACTTCCTTGTGCTCTTCATATGCTGGCCAGATAGGTGAGTTGCAATAGTCCAATGTGAGGTGATGAACACATAGGTCAACATGCTGGAGATGTCTTGCTAGTCAGGAATGGAAAATGACGATTTGGTGATGGCTGCAGTTTGTTTTACCAAAATCTTGTTTTAAAGGGCAAATTCTGTACTCAGTCACAAGGCTGAAATTCCCATTGATTTCAGGTTTCAGAGTGGTAGCCGTGTTATCAGCAAAAACAAAGAGGAGTACAAAAAGGAGTGGCACCTTAGAGACTAACACATTTATTTGGGCATAAGATTTCATGGGCTAAAACCCACTTCATCAGATGCATTGAGTGGAAAATACATGGATGCATGGAGTAGGAAGATATATATGTATTTCAGTACATGAAAAGATGGGAGTTGCCTCACCAAGTGGGGGGTCGAAAAAATTCAATTAAAGTGGGCTACCCTACTTGTACTACATTGATGTCATCTTCATTATCTGGACCCATGGGATTGCAGAGCCATTGGCCATTATCTTTGAAAACTCATGGTGATCAGGGTAGGTCCCGGACGACTAGAAAAAGGCTAATGTAGTGCCCATCTTTAAAAAAGGGAAGGAGGAGGATCCGGGGAACTACAGGCCAGTGACCCTCACCTCAGTCCCTCAAAAAATCATGGAGCAGGTCCTCAAGGAATCAATTCTGAAGCACTTAGAGGAGAGGAGAGTGATCAGAAATAGTCAGCATGGATTTACCAAGGTCAAGTCATGCCTGACTAACATAATTACCTTCTATGATGAGATAACTGGCTCTGTGGATGAGGGGAAAGCAGTGGACGTGTTGTTCCTTGACTTTAGCAAAGCTTTTGACATGGTCTTCCACAGTATTCTTGCCAGCAAGTTAAAGAAGTATGGGCTGGATGAATGGACTATAAGGTGGGTAGAAAGTTGGCTAGATTGTTGGGCTCAATGGGTAGTGATCAATGGCTCCACGTCTAGTTGGCAGCCGGTATCAAGTGAAGTGACCCAGGGGTCGGTCCTGGGGCCGGTTTTGTTCAATATCTTCATTAATGATCTGAAGGATGGTGTGGATTGCACCCTCAGCAAGTTTGCAGATGACACTAAACTGGGAGGAGAGGTAGATATGCTGGAGGGTAGGGATAGGATACAGAGGGGCCTAGACAAATTAGAGGATTGGGCCAAAAGAAATCTGATGAGGTTCAGCAAGGACAAGTGCAGAGTCCTGCACTTAGGACGGAAGAATCCCATGCACCGCTACAGACTAGGGACCAAATGGCTAGGCAGCAGCTCTGCAGAAAAGGACCTAGGGGTTACAGTGGACGAGAAGCTGGATATGAGTTAACAGTGTGCCCTTGTTGCCAAGAAGGCCAATGGCATTTTGGGGTGTATAAGTTGGGGCATTGCCAGCAGATCGAGGGATGTGATCGTTCCCCTCTATTCGACATTGGTGAGGCCTCATCTGGAGTACTGTGTCCAGTATGGGCCCCATACTGCAAGAAGGATGTGGATAAATTGGAAAGTGTCCAGCGGAGGGCAACAAAAATGATTAGGGGACTGGAACACATGATTTATGAGGAGAAGCTGAGGGAACTGGGATTGTTTAGTCTGTGGAAGAGAAGAATGAGGGGGGGATTTGATAGCTGCTTTCCACTACCTGAAAGGGGGTTCCAAAGAGGATGGATCTAGACTGTTCTTAGTGGTAGCAGATGACAGAACGAGGAGTAATGGTCTTAAGTTATAGTGGGGGAGGTTTAGGTTGGATAGTAGGAAAAACTTTTTCACTAGGAGGGTGGTGAAACACTGGAATGCGTTACCTAGGGAGGTGGTGGAATCTCCTTCCATAGAAGTTTTTAAGGTCCGGCTTGACAAAGCCCTGGCTGGGATGATTTAGTTGGGGATTGGTCCTGCTTTGAGGAGGAGGTTGGACTAGATGACCTCCTAAGGTCCCTTCCAACCCTGATATTCTATGATTCTATGAAAGAGGCCCTTGAGGAATTCCACTAGGTTTTCAACAATTTCCACCCCACCATCAACCTCAGCCTGGACCAGTCCAAACAAGAGATCCACTTCCTGGACACTACAGTGCAAATAAGCAATGGTCACCGGAAACCTACTGACCACTATACTTACCTACATGCCTCCAGCTTTCATCCAGACCATATCACACAACCCATTATCTACAGCCGAGCTCTAAGATACAACTGCATCAGTTGCTCCAATCCTTCAGACAGAGACAAACACCTACAGGATCTCTATCAAGCGTTCTTAAAACTACAATACACACCTGGTGAAGTGAAGAAACAGATTGACAGAGCCAGAAGGGTATCCAGAAGTCACCTACTACAGGAAAGGACCAACAAAGAAAGTAACAGAACGCCACCAGCCGTCACCTTCAACCCCCAACTAAAACCGCTCCAGTGCATCATCAAGTGTCTACAACAGGGGTCGGCAACCTATGGCACACGTGCCAAAGATGGCATGTGAGCCCATTTTTAATGGCACACTGCTGCCTGTCGGGGTCCCAGCAGGCAGCAGCATGCCATTAAAAATCCAGCCCGGCCCGGCCCCCTCTTCTCAGCTCCCTGCCCCCTCCCGCGGGGGCAGGGGGCAAGGGGCAGAAGCTTGGTCCTGCCGGCTTCCCTGCCTCTTCCCGCAGTGTGCTGGGTTCCTGTCCCCCTCCTCCTCCTCTTCATCCCTCCCTCCCTGCCAGCCCTTGCGAGGGTGAGGGTGGGGGAGGAGCGGAGTCAGCATGCTCAATGCTCCTGGTGGAGGCAGAGAAGAAGTGGGGGCAGGGCCTTGGGGAAGCAGGGCACATCCCCTCCAGCACCCTGCCGTGAGCACCCCATGACCCCAGGCCACACCCCCAGCCCTCTGCCCTGACCCCCTCACACACACCGAGCCCTCTGCCCTGAGCCCTGCAACCCCACACACCCCCAAGGCCCCTGCCTTGAGCCCTGTTCCCCCCCCACACACACCCCTCTGCTTGACTCCTTCACCCCCTCCCCACGACCCCAGCCCTGACTCTTGCACCACTCCCCACATACCGAGCCCCCCCACGCCCCATGCACACCCACATCCCCACCCCCACCCTGAGCACCAAACGGGAGCTTCTGCACACACACACCCACATTCCCACCTGCACCCCTCCCACCAAATGGGAGCTGCCCAGGTAAGCGCTCCAAACCCAAACCTCCTTCCCCAACCCTGAGCCCCCTCCTTCATTCTAGCTCCTGGCCAGACTCTACACCCCAACCCCCAGCCTGCTCCTTCACCCCCAGCCCTGTGCTCAGTGCACTCTCACCCTCAGCTCAGTGCAGAGAGAGAGGAAGAGAATGGGCCAGAACCAGGGAGAAGGTAGGTACCCTCTCTATGTGGGCAGGGCCAGGACCCCAGACCGGCATCGGGCCGAGCGGCTCCGGCAGCTGGGATCCCGGCTGGCAGGAGCCAGCAGATGGAACCCCTGAGTGGCAGCGGGCTGAGCCACTCAGCCCACTGCCGGTCTGGGGTTCTGGCTGCCGGCCCCTTGCCAGCTGGGGTCCCGGCCACAGGCCCCGCTCAGCCCTCTGCCAGACTAGGTGAACGGAACCCCAGACCAGCAGCGGGCTGAGCGGACCGGCAGTGTAAGATCAACATTTTAATTTAATTTTAAATGAAGCTTCTTAAACATTTTGAAAACCTTGTTTATTTTACAATACAACAATAGTTTAGTTATATAATATATAGACTTATAGAGAGAGAGACCTTCTAAAAAACATTAAAATGTATTACCGGCGCGTGAAACCTTGAATTAAAGTGAATAAATGAAGACTCGGCACATCACTTCTGAAAGGTTGCCGACCCCTGGTCGACAACCTGTCCTGAAGGACAATCCCTCACTCTCACAGGTCTTGGGAGAAAGGCCAGTCCTCACTTACAGACAGTCCTCAACCTGAAGCAAATACTCACCAGCAACTCACACCACACAACAAAAACACTAATCCAGGAACTTATCCCTGCAACAAACCCTGTCCACATATCTATTCAAGGGACACCATCATAGGACCTAGCCACATCAGCCACACTATCAGAGGCTCGTTCACCTGCACATCCACCAATGTGATATATGCCATCATATGCCAGCAATGCCCCTCTTCCGTGTACATTGGCCAAACTGGACAGTCTCTATGCAAAAGAATAAATGGACACAAATCAGATGTCAAGAATTATAACATTCAAAAACCATTCGGAGAACACTTCAACCTCCCTGGACAGTCAATAACAGACTTAAAAGTGGCAATTCTTCAACAACAAAAAAACTTCAAAAACAGACTCCAATGAGAAACTACAGAACTGGAATTAATTTGCACACTGGACACCATCAGATTAGGCCTGAATAAAGACTGGGAGTGGATGGGTCACTACAAGAACTAAAAACTAATTTCCCCATGCTAATTTCCGCCTACTGTTACTCACACCTTCTTGTCAACTGTTTGAAATGAACCACCCTGATTACCACTACAAAAGTGATTTTTCCTCCTATTGATAATAGCACACTTTAAATTGAATTGTCTCAACCCCCCAACTTGGTAAGGCAACTCCCATCTTTCATGTACTGTTATATATCTTCCTACTGTATTTTCCACTCCATGCATCTGATGAAGTGGGTTTTAACCCACAAATGCTTATGCCAAAATAAATGTGTTAGCCTCTAAGGTGCCACAAGTACTCCTCATTGTTTCCATTGATTTCAGTGGATTCAACAGCTCCAATTATGCAAGGTCTGCCAAATAATCTGAACATTTTTGTGTACAGGTTAACATTTATTTTTTAACCAGTTTAGCCATGTTTTAATCTGGACCTATGGCAACTGCATTTGCTACCCCAGGAAATATGATGAGTTTTCTTTGCATCCAAATTTCAGTGTTTCTTCTGAATTGAAATGGATGACAGACATGTTTGTCAGTTCCTTTTAGAACAAGAAAATAGTAACAAAGAAGACTGCTATTTTTCTCATTACAATAAATTCAGGGTTTCATATCATTAGTTTAGGAATAAAAAAATGAGAAATAGCTACCCAAGTAAAAACATGATGTAGTACACTCAAAATTGCTGTTACTGTAAAAGTGGAAATGGCTGCTCTTGATTAAACCTCACTGTATTTGCTAATTTGAAAAACAGGGAAATAGAGGAAAAATTACTTTCTTTGTAAACATGTATTTTTATTACAAAACTTAATTTAATTTAACAGTAATTACTCCAAGTTTTACAGTAATTTTAAGGGATAGCTGATAACTTTTTTTTTAACTGCAGCATCTGTTGGAGTTATTCTTTTTAAAGGTACTTACTTGCAAGTCATTTTATATCTAATATTAAATAAAATGTTACGTTATGATAATTTCTCTGTTAGCAACTTTTACTTGCAACTTTATTCATGCAAGCACAGTAGCTCTAATTTTACTCCTGCAAGTAGTCTCACAGATGTCAATGGGACTCCTTGCAGGAGTGAGGATTGTGGCCTGGGTCCTGTCATCATCATTCTTATTCACTGTCTATTCTTCTGTTTAGTTTGGGAAAACATGAATAGTGCAATCAGGCCCTAGAACCCAAGCAATAACAGTTACTGGATTTAAAATGTATTTCCTTTTCCACACTGAATAAAAAATTCTATTCTATAATAAATGAAAATAAAATGTTGTTGAAGAGCCAAAGCCATGTAAGAGAGCAGAATGTTGTAACAATATTTAGGGGTGGGGAATGTCTTGGGTTTATCTTCTGGCCCATCCTTAGGCATCAATTGCCCCTCAACCATGCTGATTCTGTCCATAGATGGTGGAGCCATTGCTATGCTCTGCACACTGATTTCTTCAATGACACCGCTCCAAAACGAACATCATAAGCACATAAGACTGGCCATACTGGGTCAGACCAATGGTCCATCTCACCCAGGATCCTCCCTTCCAACACTATCCAAATGCTTCAGAGGGAATTAACAGAACAGGGCAATTATCAAGTGTTCTGTCCCAAGTCGTCCAGTCCCAGATTCTGGCAACCTGAGGTTTAAGGACACTCAGAGTATACGATTGTGTCCCTGACCATCTTGGCTAATAGCCATTGATACACCTGTCCTCCACATACTTATCTAATTCTTTTTCGAGCCCCGTTATATTTTTAGCCTTTACAACATCTCCTGGCAACAAGTTCCACAGGTTGACTGTGAAGAAGTTCTTCTTTATGAAATGAATAAACAGCAGGTTTAAAACAAACATAGAGTGACCACTGGTTCTCGTGTTATGTGAAGGGGTAAGTAAAAAGTCCCTATTCACTTTCCCCACATGACTTATGATTTTATAGACCTCTATCACAACCTCATTGGCCATTTCTTTCCTGAAATTAACAGTCCCAATCTTTTTAATCTCTCCTCATATGGAAACTGTTCCATATGCCTAATCGTTTTTGTTGCCCTTCTCTGACCTTTTGCAATTCTAATGTATCTTGGAGATGGGGAAACCAGAACTACACACTGTATTCAAGATGTGGGTGTACCATGGACTAATATGGTGGCATTGTGATATTTTTCTGTCTTATCTATCCCTTTCCTACTGGTTCCTAATATTTTGGTGTGTTTATATTGCCTTTACTTATAAATGAGAACCCTATAGTTAGCCAGCATCAATGCACAAAAATGATTATGTGAAAAGCAATTTAGAATCCAGAATGGAAGTAAAATAACATGTTTTATAAAAATTAATTCATCCATCTCACCCCTACCACTGTAATGGATCTTAGTAGGCTACTGTGTATGGTTGGTCTTACTGATGAGCCATAATCAGAACAAAAGGAGCACTTAAAGACGATAAAGTCATCGCGGAGAAACTAAATGAATTCTTTGCTTCAGTCTTCACGGCTGAGGATGTTAGGGAGATTCCCAAACCTGAGCCGTCTTTTGTAGGTGACAAATCTGAGGAATTGTCACAGATTGAAGTGACGCTAGAGGAGGTTTTGGAATTAATTGAGAAACTTAACAGTAACAAGTCACCGGGACCAGCTGGCATTCACCCAAGTGTTCTGAAAGAACTCAAATGTGAAATTGCAGAACTATTAACTATGGTTAATAGGGATGTTAGGAATCATTAAAAAGGGGATAGAGAATAAGACAGAGAATATCTTATTGCCCTTATGTAAATCCATGGTACGCCCACAACTTGAATACTGTGTACAGACGTGGTCCCCTCATCTCAAAAAAGATATACTGGCATTAGAAAAGGTTCAGAAAAGGGTAACTAAAATGATTAGGGGTTTGGAACGGATCCCATGTAAGGAGAGATTAAAGAGGCTAGGTCTTTTTCAGCTTGGAAAAGAGGAGACTAAGGAGGGATATGATAGAGGTATATAAAATCATGAGTGGTATGGAGAAAGTGAATAAGGAAAAGTTATTTACTTGTTCCCATAATATAAGAACTAGGGGCCACCAAATGAAATTAATGGATAGCAGATATAAAGAAAGTTCTTCTTCACTCAGCGCACAGTCAACCTGCAGAACTCCTTGCCTGAGGAGGTTGTGAAGGCTAGGACTATAACAGGGTTTAAAAGAGAACTGGATAAATTCATGGAGGTTAAGTCCATTAATGGCTATTAGCCAGGATGGGGAAGGAATGGTGTCCCTAGCCTCTGTTTGTCAAAGGGTGGAAATGGATGGCAGGAGAGAGATCACTTGATCATTACCTGTTAGGTTCACTCCCTCTGGGGCACCTGGCATTGACCACTGTCGGTAGACAGGATACTGGGCTGGATGGACCTTTGGTTTGACTCAGTATGGCCATTCTCATGTTCTTATGTAACTCCACACCTAACTCTCATTCACAGATATAACTGACTCTCTCTCATCCTCTCTCTCTCAGGTGTGAGTGTGTGTGTCTTGGTTGAATCCCAAAATCAAAGAAGCCTATTTTTGGAGGAGACTGAAACCAAAGCCTCATACAGCATTTTTGAAAGATTAAACCCACGGCTGGGGGAATTTTATGAAAATATCTGATCTTGACATTCCTACCATTTTGAGACCCTTCTCACATGAGGTCCTGATTTGGATTAGAACCCAAACCTTGAACCCCAATCATGAACCTAATCCAGATTTGTATACCATCTACTTGATTTTCCTCTGGTCTTTAATGAAAAATTAACATGGCTTTGTTTTTTTCCATTATCTGAAATTTCCAGTAAAGATATGGCTTAGATCCATTCACAATTCATTTTTAAAACGAGAACTTGTCTAACAGTGGAGTAGTGCACACTATAGGGGTGTGATTTCTAAAGTGCACTGACATGTTGCACAATAATTGCTCTGCGTAGCCCTTGCTGGTGTGCACTCAAAGTTCTCTAGTGGACTTTAACATTTAATGTGCAACAGCAGGGGCTTCATGGACGAATCAATGCACAGCCCATTAGTATACTTTAGAAATCATATCCCTGGCATGTGCATTGGTGCTCCATGTACACAAGCCCTGCGGTATCCTAAAACACTTTCAAATCATGTTTCCACAGTTTCACGTAACCTGAGTTCTGGATCAGTGTAGATGAATCCTGGTAGAGTTTACTAAACCAGCAGAAAACCTCGTAATGGCCTGCAAAGGACCTTCCAAGCATTTGAAAGTATTTAACAGAAGCACTAACTATAACTACTGAAGGTAAAGCAAGCCAAAAAAATGTTTGCAATTTGCTGAGCAGCAATATGTTTAGACATATCTGATAGTCTCTGTGTAGCAATTTATGCTACAGCAGCTACAGCATAGAAAATGCTTTTGTATCCAATTTAAAAACATGAATGTTCTTGTCTTCACCCTAGAGCTCAAAGACAATTTACGGAAGTAGGACAGTATGAAGTATTGCCACAATAAACTGTTGTTTTACTTCCCTTTTATAGCAAAAATTAGGGGAACACTGCACTGCAACTGCTGTCAAGCCTTAAAATATGTCTGCAATAAAAAAAGAAGCTGTTGCCTTTATTTAATGTCAATGGTTTTCTTCATTATTCAAAGGCCTTTTTAAATCTTTCATAGATTCAAATGTGATTATTTGTGAAAATTATCATAAACCTTGACCAATTAATGTAAATTTCCAGTTCATGCAACTATAGAAAAGCATGGTCCTATTGTACTTTAAGTCATAAGAGAATGAGAAAGGATTTTAATTCCATAATTTCCTTCAAATACATAGTTTTGGATGCCCTGGCAGCACTTTGAATAGAATGTAAAACCATGGGCAGTGTATTTCGGTCCATGAGGAGAAATATGCCTTATAGCCACAGCAATGGGTGTGAATGTCTTCCAAAGTCAATGGGAAATCATTTTAATGCCCGGAGACCTTCATTTTTATTGTTGGCTTGGTTACAAATGACACACATTCTGGTTTATGCTCATCTGCTTTCTCTTCAATCACATGGACAGTTGGAAACATCAAGTGCTTTTGTCTGAGATTCTGAGATGGATAAAGTAGAAATACGGCCTGGATCAATCCCCTTCCTAACTGCTTTCAGGGAATGAAGGTGATTAAGTGAACGGGGGAAAATAGTTGAGGGGCCCTCTTTTGGAGAGTTTGATTATATCCCTATAACTCATTGGTGAGACTACTCAACTGCTAACTAGAGAGAAGTTACCAAGTGCGGAGTAGGAAGTTTGTGTAACGTTTATGATCTTAAACCGAGAATATTGTATTTTTCTTTTTACTGCAGAGAGACTGTCCTCTGACAAGGAGGATTCAGGAGCACCATGTTTAGCATAACAGTCTGAAATATATTTCTAGTCCTCAGAGATGGAGTAATCTCTGATGAAACAAGGGAAACTATACAGTGGGACTTGATTTTAATCTCACACTGATTTTATAGTGGAACATACCATTTACCTCAAGGGGTTAATTTTAGTTTACACCAGGGTAACTGAGATCAGACTCGGACCCATACGAAAGAAAACTAAAGACTGGAAAGAAGTTACAATGTGTATGATTAAATCTAAATTTAATTTAAATTCACAGCCCAAGATACTGAGTAATCAATAGTGTCTTTCTATATTTAAAACAGAAGATACCACAGTCAGTAGAAAATGACAAATGTTGTTTTTTAATAGTGCCCACTATCAGACTATTAGCATCATAGAATCATAGAATATAAGGGTTGGAAGGGACCCCAGAAGGTCATCTAGTCCAACCCCCTGCTATTTTCATCAATCAAGGATTGGTGAAAAAGGAGCTCATATATGAAAACACATGAGAGGGAATAAAACGTAACTGATCTGCAAAGACCATTCCTGTACTTGCACTTGTGAATATAGAACTCAGCCAATCAATGCAAAGATTTACTCAAGCAAAAGGAAAGATTGGCCCTGGTTCTGGTGTAGCCATGGAAGGTGCACAGGTCAGTGGCCCTGCTTTCTCCCCTCTCCCTTCCTGTCTCCTTTGTGGCAAGTTGCTTCCAGTATGGGCAAAAAACTCAGAAGTAGCCCCTGTGCTATTCTGCACTTCCCTTATGTGGGGTTCTGCAAGGAAGGGGGTGGGGGCTTCTCAGCAGCGTGTGGGGGGGCTTCTCAGCCCTGAATATAATGGGTCTGATTTAGCTCCCTTTAAATCAACAGGAATGCCTGAGAAGTAAGGTACTACTCAGTGAAAATGAGGATGACAGAATCAAATCCTTAGGGCTTGGCTACACTTGCAAGTTAGAGCGCATTAAAGCAGCCCTGGGCGCCCTAACTCTTGAGGTGTCCACACTGGCAAGGCACGTAGAGCGCCTGGACTCTGCAGCTGGAGCGCTCCTGGTAATCCACCTCTACGAGAAGAATAATGCTTACTGCGCTCTGGCTGAAACGCCCAGACATCAGTGTGGACGAGCTGTTGCATTATTGCGCTGTGATTGGCCTCCGGAAACCTCCCATAATCCCCTGAAGTCAAGTGGCCACTCTTCTCATTGTTTTGAAATCGGCAGGAAGCATGCGGATATCCCCTTTCAAATCTCCGTTTCTGACATCCGGCATGCTTATCTGCTCCAGGAAAAAGCAACCATTACTGTGGAATGTTGCTGTTGTGAGTGTGTGGTGGGGAGCGGGGACTGCTGCAGTCTGAACTTACAAGAAAACATGCTGACGCGCTCTCAGCTCCCCAAAACACACTGTCTCTCCCCCCACATACACAGAAAACACTCCCTGTCACACTCCACCACTCCCCCTTTGAAAAGCATGTTGCAGCCACTTGCACACTGGGATAGCTACCACAATGCACTGCTTTTTGTGGTGTTGCAAAAACTGCTAATGTGGCCACGCCAGTGCGCTTGCAGCTAACAGTGTAAACACACAGCAGCATTTTCCCTGCTGCGGTCTCTAAAGGCTGGTTTAACTCCCAGCGCTCTACATCTGCAAGTGTAGTGGCCTTCCATAGTAAGGGAACCATGAACAATGAGAAGTATGGGTTTAGAAAGCCTGTGGGCCAGATTTTCAGTTCTAGGCTCAAGCACTACAAAGTAGCTGTTTGATGGTTTCAAGTGGAGGGGAGCTCCCCATTGACATAAAACCAATGGAGCAGACTATTATGCCAACTTCACCTCCTACCTCCAGCATAGAGGGCATATGGGTGTGTGTAAGGGGGGGCAGGTTTCCAGAGCTCTGGCAACCCTCACTGGCATAGGGCCACTTAAGGACCTGGTAAAATGGAAGTGAGGTAAGCTTCTCTAACTCATAGGAGGGTTGCCCAGTACAGCATGAGGCAGGGGTTCTGGAACAATTTGTCCAGTGTGGGTGCTGAGAGCCATTGAACCAAACTGTAAACCCTGGAAACCACTTCAATCCAGGGGCTGTTGCAGTACGCTCAGCACCCCTAGTTCCAGCACCTATGGCATCAGGGAGCCATAATTGCCTCCTGAAAGGCCCCACATCCCTTGCACCAAATCATGCTCAGACACAAAGAACAATCAGTATTGACAAATACAGTTGATTGTGGTGTTGATTTACTTTGTTTGTTTGGGCTTTATTGCAAAACAAAGTCCTGATACATAAAGTGCTGTACCTAGGGAACAGCTACAATATCCCTGGGAGATCTAACTGCAGAGCACTTACAGGATTGTATCTTGAATTGGGGGGTGGGGATGGGGAGGCGCGGAAATGCAGTAGCGGGAAAATATTTGGACTTTAGGAAAGCATTTGATACTGTGTCTCCTGAAATCTTAATTGAAAATTTAATTTAAATTGGCTTGGTCAGGGTCACTTTCATATGGACTGAAAATTTGCTGAAAGGCAGGAAAAAAAAATATGATAAACAATGTTGTAGTAAATTGGTGGGAATGTGTCCAGTGGGGGGTACTACAGAGGTCAGTGTTAGGTCTGGGATCATTTTCATCTTCATTAATTATCTGGAAGAGAGTGTAAACAGGATGTTAATGAAATACACACATTATACCAATCCAGAAGACCTTGGAAACACCAGTGAGGGTAGAAAAATAAATAAATAGATTAGGAAAATGGGCAGAATATGGCAAAACAAGATTCAGCTAGGGAAGAAAGCATGCTAATGCAAATGGAAGGAAAACAGCCCAAAACTCCCACATTCTGTGGGAAGAAGAAACCTATGAATTAGGAATACTGCATAGTAGTGGACAGAAGTTTAGACATGTGCATGCAATGCATTATGGTAAAAAGTGCAATGAAACTTTGGGATCCAGTGCCCTTTGAAGTCAATGTAGGTTGACCAGATAGCAAGTGTGAAAAATCGGGACAGGGTGGAGGGTAATAGACACCTATATAAGAAAAAGCCCCATATATTGGGACTGTCCCTATAAAATCGGGACATCCGGTCACCCTAAGTCAATGGGTAGACATCCGTTGACTTTAATAGGCTTTGGATCGGTGCTAAATGCAGAGGGTATAATGAAGCAGGGAAGCAATAGTCTCCCTATATAGGACTCCAGTGTGATGTCACTGAACACATTGCACTTAGTGCTGGACAATACCTTACCAATTAGCAGAGGAAGTTTTGTCACCATAAGCCTTGAACGAACTGACTCAGTCAGTTTCCATTCCAATGCATCCTGATATTTCACATGACATGGGGCTTCTTGTTTTTTATCTCAGATCATCTTCTCTGACCATTCCTTAATATATGTAGCTTCTCTAGCCTTTTAGCTAATAAAAAATATTTATTGCCCTACAAACTTGTAGATATTTCTACCTAGGCAGATCACAGCCATACTTCCTTAACATCTAATGAACCACTTTAGAAAATGGTATTAGGTACATAAGCCCCCGAGAACACAGATAACCTGTTAAGTATTCTGTATAAATATCAGGTTTCAGAGTAGCGGCCGTGTTAGTCTGTATTCGCAAAAAGAAAAGGAGTACTTGTGGCACCTTAGAGACTAACAAATTTATTTGAGCATAAGCTTTCGTGAGCTACAGTACTCCTTTTCTTTTTGTATAAATATCATTTCTCCAACTCCTCTGAAACTCCAAAATAGTATACTTTTCCACTTTATGTAGCCTCCCACAGGACTACATAAAACAACATTCCAGTGCAATTCACGCTAAAAAGTTAAAGCATCTCTAAAATAATCATCAGAGGATAAATGTTCACAATTCATTTTTCTTCCAAAACAAAATTAATATTCATGACTGGGAGAGTAATTGGTCACAATTAATAAACTGTTCCATTTTCCCCGTTTTATTTTTTTCTTCCAGTTCTTTGGGTTCAAATGCAAATGTGGGGGTAGAGAGGCATGGAGGAAGGCAATTTCAGGTTCAGATACACATTTGTATCTTTGAAAATAAATAAATTTGACAATTTGATTTCAATGAAGCCATGAAAATACACAGCACCTGTGTTGGTCTCCACAGTGTTGGTCTTCTTGGCTTATAGTATGTATTGGTGTGTTCAAAAGATATAGAGGGCTTGAGTTTTATTCACAATGGATAAAATCTGGCCCTGTGCCAAGGACCATCTATAGGCATATGTAACACTTAAACCCTATCTTTAGAGCTTAAATGCCAAATGTAGCCCATATTAAATGGATTAAAAACTGATTTCCTTTGGGGTCCTGCAAGGATCTGTCACAGCTCATTCTCTTCCTTATGTTAATAAATGATTACAAAAAAAATAAAAAATCCCTGGTGGTAATACTTGAAGATGATAGAAAAATTGGTGGAGTGGTCAGTAATGATGGGTAAGGCTACGTTTTAGTCATAGGTATTTTTAGTAAAAGTCATGGACAGGTTCATGGGCAGTGTCATAAATATAAAGGGAAGGGTAAACCCCTTTGAAATCCCTCCTGGCCAGGGGAAAGCTCCTCTCACCTGTAAAGGGTTAAGAAGCTAAAGGTAACCTCGCTGGCACCTGACCAAAATGACCAATGAGGAGACAAGATACTTTCAAAAGCTGGGAGGAGGGAGAGAAACAAAGGGTCTGTGGGTCTGTCTATATGCTGGTTTCTGCCGGGGATAGACCAGGAATGGAGTCTTAGAACTTTTAGTAAGTAATCTAGCTAGGTATGTGTTAGATTATGATTTCTTTAAATGGCTGAGAAAAGGATTGTGCTGAATAGAATAACTATTTCTGTCTGTGTATCTTTTTTGTAACTTAAGGTTTTGCCTAGAGGGGTTCTCTATGTTTTTTAATCTAATTACCCTGTAAGATATCTACCATCCTGATTTTACAGGGGGGATTTCTTTATTTCTATTTACTTCTATTTTTATTAAAAGTCTTCTTGTAAGAAACTGAATGCTTTTTCATTGTTCTCAGATCCAAGGGTTTGGGTCTGTGGTCACCTATGCAAATTGGTGAGGCTTTTTATCCAACATTTCCCAGGAAAGCGGGGGTGCAAGTGTTGGGAGGATTGTTCATTGTTCTTAAGATCCAAGGGTCTGGGTCTGTAGTCACCTAGGCAAATTGGTGAGGCTTTTTACCAAACCTTGTCCAGGAAGTGGGGTGCAAGGTTTTGGGAAGTATTTTGGGGGGAAGGACGCGTCCAAACAGCTCTTCCCCAGTAACCAGTATTAGTTTGGTGGTGGTAGTGGCCAGTCCAAGGACAACGGGTGGAATATTTTGTACCTTGGGGAAGTTTTGACCTAAGCTGGTAAAGATAAGCTTAGGAGGTTTTTCATGCAGGTCCCCACATCTGTACCCTAGAGTTCAGAGTGGGGGAGGAACCTTGACAGGCAGTAAACAAAAAATCATGTCCCGTGACCTCTCCATGACTTTTATTATATACCCCTGACTAAAACTTGGGGGGGCCCTCAGGAGGACGTCCTGGGGGGTGCGATGGGAGCTGAGGGGGAATGGCTCGGGAGGGTGCCACGGCTGCTCGAGGGGGTGCCGTGGCTGCTTGACGGGGGATGTGGGCCCGGGGCAGGCGTCCTACCAGGCTCCTGGGAAGAGAGGACCCCAGTTCCTAGCTCCACATGTTGCCTCTGCTCCTCCCCAAGCCCCAGTTCTGCAGCTCCCATTGGCTGGGAACTGCAGCGAATGGGAACTGTGGGGGCGGTGCCTGTGGGCAAGGCAGCATGTGGAGCTAGGAGCTGAGGGAGGGGAGTTGCCATCGCCCTTCCAGGGAGCCCCCCCTCCCAGGGAAGCACCGCCCCGCACCCCAACCCCCAGCCCTGAGCCCCCCCATCGAAACACTTCCTGATGGGAGCCAGGGGTCCTGAGACTGCCCCAGCAGTGGCTGATGCTCCTGGCCCAAGCTGCTCAGGTCACCCCCAGGCCAGGTCACTGGCTGCTGCAGAAGTCACAGAGGTCACGGAAAGTCATGTAATCCGTGACGTCCATGACAAACACAGAGCCTTAATGATGGGTACTGGCCAATAAGATGGGGTCATTTGATCAACATGTATTTTAATACAATCAAATGCAAGGTCATATTTCTCAGAACAAAGAATGAGAGACAGTATCCTGGAATGCTGTGACACTGAAAAGGACTTGCATTGGTGGTAGATAATCATTTGAACATCTGCTGCCAGTACAATGCCGTACCTTAGGGGGCAAATGTGATCCTCATCGGCATAAGCAGAGAAGTAGAAAGAAAGTAGGAAGGTGAAATCACCTCTGTATACAGCATTAGTGAGACTATTTCTGGACTGCTATGTCCAGTTCTAGCACTCACACTTCAAAATGGATATTGAAAAATTTGAATGGGTTCAGAAAGAAGGGGAGAGTTGACAAACCTGTCTTACACTGAAAGACTTAAGAAGCTTGGTATATTTAGTTTATCTCAGAGATGGTTAAAAGATAACTGGATGATCGTCTACAAGTACCTACATGAGGAAGAGATATGATAGCAGATGGCTCTTTAACTTATCAGAAAAAAGGCATACTGCGATCCAGTGCTGGACGCTGAAGCTGGACTAATTTAGGCTGGGGAAACGAACAAATTGTTAACAGAGAGGATAAGTAATTTTTGGAACAACTTACCTAGTAATGTGGCAAAGTCAGGAAGTCAGACTAGATTATATTATTGTCCATTCTGGCATTAATATCAATGAACCTACTAAATCCTCGGCTGATGTAAATCATGATAGTTGCAGTGGAATCAGTGGAGCTATGCCAATTTACATCAACAGAGGATCAGGCCCTAAGTCAGACTTAACTGGTGCTAAATGCAAAAGCCTGGAATTTACGCTCAGCTCAGGGCTCAATTTCACCTACAATGTTTTAAAATCATTGACTTTACTGAAGTTACTTCTGATCTGCAGACACCAGAATGCAGTCTAGATATATATATTTTAAGTGGCATATACCTGAAATTCAGGCACGTGAAAAGTAGATGAGAGAGAGAAACGCAAAAATGAAAACTGCAAAATGTAGTGACATTCCATCCGGAATAAAATTCTGTGCTTCTGCATATCTCTAGTAATACATACTTAAGAGAATGGCATATATTGTATTCTTTTGTTCATTTATTTTAGGAAAACATTGATTCTGTTCCCTATTTTCACTGGAGCTAAAATTAACCTGGCTGTTTTTGTTCAAAAAAACAACTTGACTCACAATATGCATCATTTTATCATGCCAAAATATCTTTGTGCAGAAGCATGATGCTAGCAAACAGCTAGGAATAGTTTGTTGATAGTTGTTGCAGAGCCAGCACAAAGATCAAAACTGTTATTGTAACTTCTTTGGAATATACCTTTTCTATCTCTGCATATTTGATCTATCTAAATATGTACATCCAAAACTTTAATATTCGGTAGTTCAGATGTTGTGCCTTTTTAGTGTCCCTTAATAATGTCACTTCTTTTTGGCCTGAGCAGTTAGCCAATATTTAGGGCCTTGCCAGTTGTTTCCTTTAGAAATGCTAATTGTTGATATGAGTTATATATTTCTTTGTTGCAATCCTGTGTATTTACAATGTCTGCACACAAAGCCCTGTTTCCCTGAACACAGTACAAGCAAACAACAACAGGTGGAATATCTTTATAATGTACAGATTCAAGTCTGCCTTTCCAGGGAGAAGTGCACCCAAAAGAACCTCTGTTTCTCAGCTCCCTCCCAGGCCCACACTCACCATTGCTTCTCGCACTTTCTGCAGCGTTCTGTCTCTCATGCACACAAGGCATGGCTACACTTGCAGCTGTAGAGCGCTTTGAGTTAAACCCGCCTTCGGAGAGCGCAGTAGGGAAAGCGCTGCAGTCTGTCCACACTGAGAGCTGCAAGTGCACTGGCGTGGCCACATTTGTGGCACTTGCAGCGGCATTGGGAGCGGTGCATTATGGGCAGCTGTCCCACAGAGCACCTCTTCCCATTCTGGCGCTGTGGCTTGTGGGAAGGGGACGGCGGGGCATTCTGGGTCCTGTCCCAACCCCCCATGATGCATCAGTTTGCATCCCAGCAATTCCTGTGCTTCCGTCCCCATTTGGCGCCATCTTTCAACGCTTTTTGTACTGCGCGCTCTGTCTTCCCTTTCGGTCTGCGGGGATGGAGCCTGAACTGCTGAGGAATATGCTGACGAGACTCGCCAGCATGTCATGTTTGGCAGTCGAGTTATTCCTTATGATCCAAAGTGACAGTGAGGGCTCCGACAACGATATTGATTCGAGTAACGCATATGACGCGAGATTGCTTGTGGCATTCACGGGCATGCTCACCACCGTGGAACGCCACTTTGGGGCTCAGGAAACAAGCACTGAATGGAGGGATCACGTCGTCATGCAAGTCTGGGACGACGAGCAGTGGCGGCAGAACTTTCGGATGAGAAAAGCCACTGTCATGGGACTGTGTGATGAGTTCGCCCCGACCCTGTGGGGCAAGGACACAAGATTGAGAGCTGCCCTGACGGTGAAGAAGCGGGTGGCTATTGCAGTCTGAAAGCTGGCAACTCCAGACAGCTACTGATCGGTCACTAACCAGTTTGGAGTGGGAAAATCAACCGATGGAATCATGTTGATGCAAGTTTGCAGGGCTATTAATCGCATCCTGCTCAAAAGAACTCTGACTCTGGGTAACGTGCATGACATTGTGGCTGGCTTTGCACAAATGGGTTTCCCTAACTGCAGAGCGGTGATAGATGGCACACACATTCCAATTCTGGCACCAGCCCACTTAGCCTCCAAGTATGTTAATCGGAAGGGATATTTCTCTATGGTTCTCCAAGCACTTGTGGATCACCGTGGGCGTTTCATTGACATTAACGCAGGCTGGTCCGGAAAGGTGCATGACGCACACATCTTTCGGAACACTGGCCTGTTCAGGAAGCTGTAAGCTGGGACCTTTTTCCCAGACCAGAACATCACTGTAAGGTAAGTTGAAATGCCCACTGTGATCCTTGCAGACTGCACTTGCCCTTTAATGCTGTGGCTTATGAAAGCGTACACAGGGAGCCTTGACAGCAGCAAGGAGCAGTTCAACAACAGGCTGAGCCGGTGCAGAATGACTGTGGAGTGTGCTTTTGGCCGTTTAAAGGGCTGCTGGCGCTCTCTGTAAGGAAGCTGGACTTGGCCAATGACAGCATCCCCACGATTATATCCACATGCTGTACCCTC